>NC_069104.1:8469783-8784474 GCF_947172395.1 Bicyclus anynana | reverse complement strand
TTAGTTTGATCTCGGGATGTCCAACGTTTTCGTGTATATATAACTGGCCACATTCACTTCTTCTCCAGTATATATTCTTTGTCTACGACCACGACGCATTATCCACAGTTCACAATCCAGGGCCGTAAAATAATTAAAAAAAAAAACCACAGTCCACTGATGACATCTTCTGACAGAAGAGAAAATAGAAATATCTACAAAAGTCTCAAATGACAAATCTCAAATCATTTCGATTTTCGATATAAATCAAAATAATGAATTAATAAAACATTTAAAGTACATTAACTTAAAAGTATTCTTTTAAATATATTGTCTTTAATTAAAAACTGGACTTAGCAATACCACGAAAGCTTTTGAGTTTGTGTAATTCATTTTCACTGAAAAGTGGTTAAGATGAATGATCAACCTACAAAGAAAATACTATTCAACAAATCAACAGTGAGTAAAAAATAATTATGAACGTTTAAATATATATTTAATTTGATCATGTATCCATCGAATTTTTTTCAGTTATTAAGTTTAAAAGCAGAGTTGCTTAAAAAACAAGAGGAGGTTTTGGAAAAGAAACATCTGCCAAAGCACAATTTAGAACTATTTAAGCCAGCCCATCGATCTGCTGAAAGTGAGAGTAAAAGTGAAAATAAAACATCAACAACCAGTTTCAAAGACAAGTTAAAAGCTGTGGATGTAGAAGAATATGAAGCTTGCAGGAAAGCAAAGTAACTTTCTTTTTTTTATATTCTTTACTAGCCCTTGACTACAATCTCACTTGATGGTAAATGATGATGATGGAAGCAGGCTGACTTGTTAGGAGTAGAATGAATCCACACCCCTTTCAATCTCTACACAACATCATACCGAAATGCTTTGTAGCACATCTTTGCTGGTAGGGTGGTAACTAGCCACGGCCCACCAGCCAGACCTGGCCTAATTAAGAAAACCTCAATTGGCCCAGCTGGAGATCAAACCCAGGACCTCCGTTTTGTAAATCCACTGCACATACCACTGCCTACAGAACATGGCTACAAAGGCTTAACAGTTTATCATGTGGTTTTCAAGTAATTTACTTTGAAACAAGATAATACTGTTGTTATAAAGCAACATATTACTAGGTATATTCACAATTGCTGATCATCATCTCCTTAACCTTGTCCCACTTAAGTGGGTTCGGAAAAATATGTCAATCTTTTCCGTTTGTCTCTATTACTCACCAACACATTATCTACTCCTTTTACACACATGTCCTCTTTCACACAATCCAACCATCTCTTCTTTGGTCTTCCTCTCCTCTTATGTCCTTCCACTTGCACATTCAACATTTTTCTAGTAATATGACTTTCCTCCCTACGCATTACATGTCCATACCAAGCTAACCTTCTACTCCTTAAATTTTTCTGTCACTGGCGCCATCTTCAGACTTCCTCTTATATACTCATTCTTTATTTTATCTACTCTTGTCACACCACACATCCAAAAAGACGTACTGCCAAGCGATTTAGCGTTCCAGTACGATGTCATGTAGAAACCGAAAAGGGGTATGGATTTTCATTGTCCTCCTAACAAGTTAGCCTGCCTCCACCTTAGACTGCATTATCACTTACCATCAGGTGAGATTGTAGTCAAGGGCTAACTTGTAAAGAATAATAAAAAAAAAAACATGCATTCGTTTACTATTCATCCCTTTCACCCAACATTCTGATCCATACAGCAGGACAGGTCTTACAACCGTTTTGTATATTTTACTCTTAAGTAACTAAGAGGTATTTGCGGGTCACAGTACACATGAGGCCTGTCGCCATATTAGTATATTCAGAATTGCTGATATGGACCACTTAATACAGTAGGCAACCAATGTTGAAAGAATTACACAACAAGAAATGTGGACTGTGCGTCTCATATCGCAAGTAGTTCCCGCCAACTGATGTCTACCCCTCTCTAAATCCCTACTCTTTACGAAACAAGTCGCGCCACCTAGCGTCGGCATGAGCCAACACGAGATCGAGCGACGTCATATCCATCCCAGACCAGTATTTCCAACTATAATAATAATAATAATAATAATAATAAGCCCTTTATTCTGTGTTAAGAAATTACAATTATATATACAATACATTTTGTTTTCATTTTTTTTTTAAAGAATATCTCTTAACATAGTGTGCCTTTCGGCATAGGCCTCCTCCAGCGACTTCCACTGCTCCACTGTATTTCCAACTACAGTGTAATTGTTTAATTTGTTAATAATGTTTAAAAATTAGGATTGACTTTCTGTTATAGACAAGTGTTAGAAAAAAAAGCTGAGTTGTACAAACATTTGGAAGATGGGGCTGGTGATTCACAGTTAGCTGGACACTTTCTTGTTGACTTTAAAAGTAAAAAACAAGAGACAGCATCTAGACCAGAACCCGAGCCTGAAGAAGAGATACAGGCGCCATTTGAAGAAGACCAGGGTGATTGGTTAGTTGACATTATTCTAAGCAAATGTTAATCTGTTACAAATTGTCATAGAAGGCTTACAAGATTGAAACATGTGTTTAAATGTATAATTCATTGAATTTGGTTCACAGGATTGAGTTTACTGATTTTTTGGGCAGAACTCGGAAATGTCTGAAATCAGATTTGGATTACTATAAAAGAAGGGATGAACAACTTATGAAAATGGTCACCAATGAGAGTAATTACCAAGATTCATCTGCAAGTGTAAGTACTCATATGTGTGGTGTTTTTATTAGTATACTGTTGTACTGGCCTGTCTCTCCTAGCTATCTCTTCTAGGCAACATATAGGGGCTCATGAGCCAACATGGAAGAGGAGCTCTGTGTAAAAGAGTTTGTCCATGGGAGATTAGCTGCCAAACTAAACATCATGTGGACTATAATCCATAAAGTATTATACAAAGCAAGGATTTTATCTTAAACTAGCGGACGCCCGCGAATTCTTGCGCTTGGAATTTCCGGGTTGAAAAGTAGCCTATGTGTTCATATATTTGTTATATATTTATTATAGTTCATATCCATAGGCTATTTATTACCATTCAAAATTTTAGTTAAATTGCTTCAGTAGCAAGCAGCAAAAAAGCAGCAAAGAGCAACAAACATACACACAAACTTTACCTTTTATTTTTTTTGTGTGGTTTTCCACACAAAAAAAATAAAAAATAAATAAGGGGAGTGTTAGTTAATTGTCTTGGATGTCCTAACCCTACATACAATGATCACAAGTGTGTGACTCCACTCAAGGTCATTCTCTGCCATTCTAGGTTCTTACTCGTATTTTGGTTACAGTTTGATTTGTTAATGGTTGTCAAATACTTACAGGACGCTCAGTCATCACAAAATACTACAGAGAAGCCATTTTTAGTACAAAAGACGAATGACTACCTACAGCTGTTGCGTGAAAAGTGGGAGAAAAAGGAACAAGAACTACTAGGAAAAGATGAAGATATACATTACCAAGATTTACTTTTTGATGGTTTGTTGCAATTCTTTAATGTAGTCCACAAGGAACCCTTATAGTTTCACCATGTCTGTCTGTCAACTGAACGCACGATTAATCTACAGAACCCTACACTGCGCGTGGCTCGACACACACTTGGCCAGTTTCATTTATAATACAATGTAAGGACATTCTCTTAACAAATGTTAGAGTTTTTAATGAAGGAAATAAGGGCTTATTTTATCACTTTCAATGGGTAACTCATTTTGTTGATTTGTTCTTTATGTCTGACGTATATTGCTATACAAATATTTATTTTTGTTTACTCAAACATTTCTTCACGTCTTAGGATGTTAGCACAGGATCCCAGTTAAGTAGTAAGACTATTAATTTAGCAACATTAAAAAAACAGCTGGTTAGTAACAACTTTTAATAACCTCGTTATTGATACAAGTTGGCAGGACGGAGTTTACCAAATTATATGGCCAAGCGTGGTGGACTATTGGCCTAACCCCTCTCATTCTGAGAGGAGACAACTCAACAGTGATCCGAATATGGGTTGCTGATGATGATGATGAATCCTTTCCTTCCAGAGGCGAGAATCCACGGCGTCGGCTACTTCGCATTCAGTACAGATGAAACGGAGCGTCGCAAACAGATGGATGAATTGTTGAAGCGACGGGAAGAGACGTTGAAGGCGCAGAAGCTGGCCGAAGAGACGCGCAGGAAACGCGACGAGCTGATAGCTGCCAGGGTCGCTGCTGCCAGGGCTCGCCAGAGGATCAGGGCTGGACTACCGCCTGAGGATCCGGAAGGTAATTTTTTTATACCTTCTGGTTAACTGATGAGTGAAACTGTTAATTGGGTATTCCGTACTTATAGACTTCCATACATATACATGGAAATACAGAGCATTTTTTTGTCCATTTCTCCCTTGTCCCTTCCCTTCTCTTCCCTTTGTCCATCCGTCAGTCCCTTTGTCTCTCTCTCTCCCTCAACTGTCCAAGTATTAAAACGTATTCTTTAGAAGTCTTGTCCCCAATCGCCAGTCACTTAGCTTTGTGGCAACACTGACTTAAAAACACGATTAAATAAAAATGAAAATATCAAAAAAAATATCCTTAAAACTGGCTACCTTCCATAGTCACCAAGGTCCATACTTCATTACATAATATTGCATATCATAGCTATAGTACAAGTATGAGTGGAATAACTTTTAGTTTTTATAAAATGAAAGAGGTTTGTTCATCTCAGACTGACAATTATATTGAACTAGCTGACGCCGCGCGGTTTCACCCGCGTGGTTCCCGTTCCCGTAGGAATACAGGGATAATATATAGCCTATAGTCTTCCTCGATAAATGGGCTATCTAACACTGAAAGAATTTTGCAAATCGGACCAGTAGTTCCAGAGATTAGCGCGTTCAATCAATCAATCAAACAAACAAACAAACAAACTCTTCAGCTTTATTATATTAGTATAGATTTTAATAAATATTGCATCAATATTGTTGTGAATTTTGTGATATTAATTACATAAAATGTTACAGAAAAGAAAAAAGAGTTCACGACATGCCTCCTCAAATTTTTAACTGAGAAAAGGGATGAAGCAGATAAAAAAGCCAAAGAGGAAGAGAAAAAGGCGCGCGAGGAACAGGAAAAAGAGAGGCAAAAGTTGCGTGATGCTTATGTACGGGAATGGGATATTGGGAAAGAAGGGAATGAAGATAAACCAAAGAAATTTAGAGAAATGACTCAGGAAGAATATGTTGAACAACAAAGAGCTAAGAGAATAGACGAATTTGCCCCAGTTAAAAGTTCCAACAGTGTCAACTCAACGAATGAGTTTGATACACAAGGCAGAAGACTTAATTCCAATACTGACACTGTGAAAGTTAAAACTTGGTCTGATGTAAGAAGAGTCGAAGCTCCTGCACCGCCAGTTATCGGAGATATTAGTGACGCATCACAGAAAGGTCTATATTTCTCTACTAAAAAGAATGAAGCAATACTGAAGTATAAGAACTTTGTTAAAGCTCAAGAACCAGTTCCTATAAATAACGAGCTGAGTGATGACGAAGTCTCTGGCAACACAAGACCTAAACCAGATAAAAGGAAAGATGGCGAAGAATACGTTGAAATTGAACCACCTGCAACATATGATTATTATGGGCCTATTCCTAAGAATAGAAAGTTAGATAAACCCTTCAACTCAGATTTGAGAGAAGCAATGGCACAAGGAAATAAAAGCTTAGAACGAAAAGAGAGTAGCAGGAAACTACCAGAACATTATGATTTTACATTCGATTGATTTGTTAATGTGTTAAATAAAACTGTTGCTACATGATTTATTTTATTTCATTTATTAAAATGTATACTTGATCTTATAAATACAGCAGTGTGACAATAATAAAGAAATAATTAAACTAATATCACGTGAGTATCACAATTCTACCAATAATGACTTTCGTAAAGTGTAAAAGTAAAACAGAGATCAATGTTTCGTGTACAACAATAAAATTAATAAATTAGATTTATATGTATTTAAAAGTATATGCTATTACACTTAAACATACAAAGGAGTAGTGGTGCATTTTGTTAGAGTTGTTTTTTGGTGTTACAGCACTTTCTGTGGTCATTTCACCATCTATATCAGTAGTAGTAAGAATTGTTGTTTCAATACTTGAAGTAGGTGTTGTTGTCTTTTCACTAGCCGCTTTGGGGCTTGCGTTTTGTTGCAAAGCCTCTGCCGTTGGTAGCTGCTCACTAGGTTTAGCTACTTCATCAATACGCTTCTCAATTTGTTTTACTTCGGGAATATTTGCTTCGTGTTTCGGTGTTATTTTTTCTGTCGTTCCTTGTGTTATGTCTGTTATGTCTGCCACTGCTTCTGTGCTTATTATATCCGCGTCATCACTAGTTGAAGTTATGTCTGTTAACAAGATATTGTCTTCTTTAATTTCTTGGAAACTAACGACAGGTTCGTCCGCGAGCATTATTTGTGTTATTTTATCATTTGTTACTCCTGTTTGTACATTATTGAGTTCATTACTTTCCAAGGCGGATATGTTAGTGATGATTACAGTTTTTTCATCGCCTGAAGGTATGAATTTTACTGTGTTTATCTCAGTTCTCTTTTTGATGCGGGTAGTTCGTGTTTTCGCGACTAGTTTTGCAAGGATCTCGAATGCTTCATCCTCTCGGTCGGTGTTGGGGCCGTTGCACAAGTCTCCGCGGCAGGGACACGTCATTTTCCACGTTTTAGTTGAATTGCAGAACAGTGGGTAACATTCGTCTTGGTAAAGTTTTACGCAGAGCCTTGATTCCACGTATGCTGAAATTTAAATTAAGCATATAAATAAAATATCTAATGTATGGGCTATTGTTATTGTAATTTTAAGTGAATGGGGAATGCACACCGGCCTATACAACGTCGGTTCGGCCTCGGGAACCCAGGTATACCCCCGTATACAAGTATATGGAGATGATAACATGATGTATAAATAAGGATCTGGTTGAATAATTTGGCTTAGAGAACAACATTTTATTTATCACTCGTCTTGCTTAAAAGGTTCGTCAGTGTACCAAAGCGGCGAAGTAACATTTGAAGCTTGTATCCTTTTTTTTATATTGTTCTGTTAGACAAACAAACCAATCATAAGTCTTCAAAAAATGTCGTAAAACTCAGGCTGTATGGTCAACGATCTTAGCTTGTCCCCATTGTTGACAAATTAGAAATGAATTAAAAATGTCGTAAAACGTTGTACCAAACTTTTTTTGATAACGTAATGTTTTCATTACTAAGCAGAGCTATCAAGATTTTTTTTAGATATAAGTAAATTGTTGGGTGGTTAGCGTAGGTCTAGGCCGGGGATATGCATTCCATTATCATAATTTATAAGTTTTAACTGAGCAATACTTTGTAGGGCATGCAATGAACGCATCCTACAATGCTTGTCCATCAACCTGAGTAGACGTTTGCTAGGGAAAACTGATGATGGAAAGTCATTCTATAACTTCAATGCGAACGAACTTCAATAGCCAAAACGCTTCGTTTATGTCCATCCAAAAGACATAAACTACGTATGGCAAAATATGCCAGCTGACTTCGTTGGTTCATTGTGGCTATAAGGTCCTGGAGTCGAATCCTGGGTCACGCTATAAAATACTAAGCTTTTCTTCTAAGAAATTTTCAGTGAAAACGCTATTGCTTAAACGTAACGTAACGTTAACTTTAGGTACAAGTATGTCTATAGTTATATACCTATAGTTAGAACTCTATGTATCTAAGGTTAGTACAGTGAATATGACTTCTGCCTCCGATATCGGGCGGTGTATAGGTTCAAATCCGGTCTGGGGCATGCGCCTCAAACTTATCAGTTATGTACATTTTAAGAAATTAAATATCAAGTGTCTCAAACGGTGAGCAAACCTGCTTAACTGAGAATTTTCTTAATTCTCTGCGTGTGTGAAGTCTGCCAGCCCGCATTGGGCCAGCGTAGTGGACTATTTGACCTAACCCCTCCTATTCTGAGAGGAGACTCGAGCTCAACAGTGAGTCGAAAATGGGTTAATGATGATGATGTCTACAATTAAGGGTCGAGGTTAAAGCAAAAGGAAATAATAATATTTGCAATTTCTATCGGAAACTATTGAATCGGAGGTCAGGCTCGCAAGTGGATAAATGTTGCCCAGTGGGTCGGGAACGAACTATTATAAGAGAAACACATTTTTATTACCGGATGCGTAACAAGTGCTATTTTTAGATGGTCACTATTCTACATAGCTAAGTAGCAACTGCCCAAATGGATTCAAGGTTCGAGTCCTGTGTTCGTGTAAAGTAAAAAGATTATTGATTTCTATTTAAAACAAAATATATACGTGGCATGTAGGCCGACATGATACCTAGTATAGTATATTCCTTGTACCTAGTATAGTACGGCTTTAATACCGATCTTAATCTTTTTTTTTCGTATTTTGTAAGTGTTGATGGCTCCCTACGGGACCATTACGGCGTCAGGGGGGGGGGGGGGGGTTTGGGCGAGCGCAGAAGCATCGCCTGATGAGACCTGAAGGCTGAAAAAAAGACAGAGGACGGAACGACTTTCTAAGGGCGTCTCCTGTGGGACTCGGATCTCGGCTTAGAGGGCCGTTCGGGAAGGGATAACCTTGGCCTGAGTGAAGTCCGGACGCCCCTATGTTCGTGAGTTAGTGAACCCACGTCCGGGTGACGTTAGATTTGCTGGTGGGAGGCTTCGGCCGTGGCTAGTTACCACCCTACCGGCAAAGACGTACCGCCAAGCGATTTAGCGTTCCGGTACGATGCCGTGTAGAAACCGAAAGGGGTGTGGATTTTCATCCTCCTCCTAACAAGTTAGCCCGCTTCCATCTTAGACTGCATCATCACTTACCATCAGGTGAGATTGTAGTCAAGGGCTAACTTGTAAAGAATAAAAAAAAAAGATATCGGGGACCTCGTCTGCGCCGGCGAAAACGCTATGTAGCTTGTGATTGTGTTGCTTGGGAAGCATTGTGGATTGCCATGTCATCATCAGGATGGTAAAGGAAGTTTTTAGGACGCCCGATCTTAATCTACCTACATTTAATTTACTATGTAGGTAGGTAGGTATCTACCTACTACTACTAAGATGGTATTGTTCAGTTACAATACAGCCGTTAGAGTGTCACGAAGACTTGCATTCTGTATGTCATGTTTTTATTTCTGTTTTTTTTTTTTAATTTTTGATCCTTGCCGCCCTAGGCTCCAGCCTTATTAGCCTGCTGGTAAATCCACTGACTGAGCTATTGAGGCTGTAAAGTAGATACTAAATATATTTAAAAAAAAAAGGTTGCTATACTAACGCGGCGAGGTGGCAACGACAGCGCAGTAAGGCAGGCCGGGCTCGCATGACGTCACGTGGCTGCCGGGCACGTCGCACGCCGGAGCACGGCGACTGCGATGCACTTGCTCTGCTAGGGGACCGCACCAGTAACATTGTCTCGTCTCCTCGGTCACTACGGCTGCTGTCAATTAAGAAGTCATTGGTCAAAGTATGTACCAAGGTTTTATTTAATTCACATTATTTTCTCTATGACCGGATTGAGGAGGTCTAAAGAGACGAGATAGCCCAGTTTTTATGAGCTCTGCCTTCGATTCGGAGGGTGTAGGTTCGTATTCGGACTGGGGCATGCACCTCCTAAAATGCACATTCATTCAGTTATGTGCATTTTAAGAAATTAAATATCAAGTGTCTCAAATGGTGAAACATAACAGGAAACCTGCTTACCTGAGAATTTTCTTAATTCTCTAGGTGAAGTCTGCGAATCCGTATTGGGCCATCGTGGTGGACTATTGGCCTAACCCCTCACATTCTGAGAGGAGACTCTTGCTTGACAGTGAGCCGAATATAGGTTGCTAATGAAAGGTGGATGATGTCTACGTTCTACGTTCGGCTGTATGTATGTTTTCTTTTTTTATATAAGTTTTCAGCCTAAGCTACCATAAGTAGCAAGCAGCAAGAACCATCTAATTATTATATCAACTACTAGCTGACGCCGCGCGGTTTTACCCGCGTGGTTCCCGTTTCCATAGGAATACGGGGATAATATATAGCCTACAGCCTTCCGCGATAAATGGTCTATCTAACAGTAAAAGCAATTTCCAAATCGGACCAGTATTTCTTGAGATTAGCGAGTTCAACCAAACAAACAAACTAACTATTTAACACACAAACAAAGTCACGGGTTTCCGCAAGTCAACAATATAATATTCCATACACATTACACATAGTTCCCATTTAGTGGGTATACTGTTACATTTGGCGGCTGTTATTTATTCAGCCAACAATGAACGTTGGTAAGTGCCATCATTTATTCAGCATTGCGAAAGGACGTGTGTTGATTACTTTCCATAACATGGCGCGGGGGAAAATAATTCTCCACTATACGATGTCATTTCTACAAGTAATAAACGTTTCTGTTAGAGATCCGCTTCGTTTTATGATTAGCTGTAACAAATCCTACTAATATTATAAACGCGAAAGTTTGTATGGATGTTTGGATGTTTGTTACTCTTTAACGCCGCTACTACTGAAGCGATTTGGCTGAAATTTGGAATGGAAATAGATTTTACTCTGTATTGGCACGTAGGCTACTTTTTATCCTGAAAAATTCATGGTTTTCCGAGCTTTGCGAAAACTGATGATTTTGATGAAATGAATGTATGTTTTTCACGCCTCGACTACTGAACCGAATTAGCTGAAATTTCGTATTAAGATAGCCTGGATTAACACATAGGCTACTTTTTATCCCGGAAAATTCCATGGCTCCCGAGGGATTTGTGAAAAATTAAATTCCACGCGGACGAAGTCGCGGGCGTCCGCTTGTGTCTCGGGATGCTCGAAAGAAGTGATAACTAATTGTAAACTAATTCATCATTCAAAAAAGAATTGGTTAATAAATGACGATGTTATGAGGTAACAATAATAAAAAAAAAACATACAATAGGAATGATGACAGTTTTTGAAATTGTATATAAATTAAGAGTATGCTAATAGTAAAGCAATTTTGTAAAAGGAACAGGGTATCTGCGATCATTACTTTCGGAGCTACAGGGATTTAAAGGGTCAGATTTGCGGCGCTGCCACGGATCCCTGAAAGACGCCCCATACAAAATGGTACGATTTAATGACGTCGTAGGTTCATAATGATTGTTAGATTTGTATGGGCGGTCAAACAAAATTACTAATATCTTTGTTAGGTATTTGTGCGTTTATGTTTATAGTGTCATTTATTGAAAAATGTCACATTTAATGTAAGGATAAATAATAATAATGTATGAATTTTCATCTAATTACGACAGAAGACTTTTATTAGATTTTGAAATTCTATAATCTTATTTATTTTGAAAATATCCAGTCAATCTTTGCTGTTTATGTATAAAGTAGTTAACGTTGACCTTATTTACCTAAATGTATCATAAAAATCAATATATTCAAACATAGTCATCATCCCTATTGAGAGCCTCCTTCTTTTTTAAGGTCGGTTAAAAATAAGAAGTTAGGATACTACTACCTGGCACCGAGGACATTATAAACAAATAAGAACCTCGAAACCTGGCAAAGCCACCACGATCGCTATAGTTACCTACCATAAGTACCTAGGTACTAACTTCTGGCAGGAGTATGAAAAACTTTAAGCTTTTAAAATTAGAGGAAGGTGTGCTTTAATTTTAATGTGTAAAAAGATTTAACACATCCATTCCATTAACCTACAAAATAATTAAAATAAAAGCTACGGAACAGTGCCATAAAGGCGCATTCTGTATTGACTTTTTTTATTTTCTTTGCAGTGTTTCACATACAGCGGTAGCCACACGTACGTCTATAAATTTCTGCTGCTTTATGGTCTCTATGCTGAATAAAATATGAAGTAAAAATGCAGACATGCAGGTGGATGCAAATAGTGGAATCATTTTTGTTTTATGGCTACCGTTTTAATAGAATTTGTAACATAATTTGCATGTTTCATTAATAAATTCTTTAAAGTATTCGACTTTTGTATAAATTGTGTCTTTAAGTCATCAACAGAATATTAGTGAAATGTCTCGATACCATAGTTAACGATAACTATCAACTTTTAAGAGTGCATAGCCACATACTAGTTAAATGAGACATTGGGGTAAAAAACAGGGTAAAAAGTAACAATATATTACTTTTACATTCATTTTATATTTTACTAGCGGACGCCCGCGACTTGGTCGGCTTAAAATTTGGTTTTTTACAAATCCCTCGGGAACCATGGATTTTTCCGGTATGAAAAGTAGCCTATGTGTTAATCTAGAGTAAAATCTATTTCCATTCCAAAATTCAGCCAAATCGGTTCAGCAGCGTTAAAGATATATCCAAACAAAAATCCATACAAACTTTTGCGTTTATAATATTAGTAGGATTTATTGAGCTGAATGCTTGTGATGGTCAGATCTGCGTCATTTAATAAGAGTTGAATATTCGTCAGCTCTCATAGCTGCATATAAGAGTAGATTAGTTTACAGTTTCATGTGCGGGTTCGTTTCACTCTTGAAAGTTTGCCGCGATTCACGATAATAGTACGTATTATGAACGTCATTCAGGCGACTGTCACCGTCCCCATGCTATCTGAAAAACATTTAGTAGAAAACTTCATAATTAAGTTCCGGCTGAGGTGGTTTTGGGAGGTGCCCGGATGGTCCAAGTATAAAAAGCATTTTTTTTATTTAGGTATTTACTATACTACGGGATGTAATGAGAAAGCATGTATAGAAAGGTCATGTTTCCAGTCGTAGGTACTTAATTTTATGACAAACCTTCGCTAGACCCTTAAAGTTAGATCAAATGTTTTTCAGCAAGTTTCAGCATTCGTTTCACTGAGATCGGATGTAAGAAAAATAATATATACGAAAAATACAAATTAATCCAAACAGTGGACGAATAATTGCATTTAACAAAACTCTGTAAGATTCTTGTTCTTGCTAAATCATACGAATGAAAGGTCCCTTTGTAAGTTGTTTGAAAATATGTAGCTACAATCTTAATTGGACTCGGGAGGTCAAATATTTAAAGAAGAACTTCAGTAATTTGCGAGAAATTCTAATTTAAAGCGAACAGCAAACACAAAGAACTCTATATTAGGAGATACTGTAGGTATAAGCACTTGAAGATAAAGTAGGTACAAGTTTGTCCTTTGAATGTTTTATAGAGGCACGACACCGGGTCGGGAATTTAGCACTTGGAGAATAAATTGAACAAGCTCCAGTCGCATGTCTCTTCCGTGTAGGGTGGCAATGGTTTTGGGGGTTGTTAAACAGTTCACTGGAATGTTTTATACGTATAGAAAATACGTACGTACGTTTTTATTTTTCATCATCATTATCAACCCATATTCGGCTTTCTGCTGAGCACGAGTTTCCTCGTAGAATGAGAGTGGTTAGGCCAATAGTCCACCACGCTGGCCCAAAGCGGATTGGCAGATTTCTCACACGTACAGAATTTAGAAAATTCTCAGGTTTCACGATGTTTTTCCTCAACCGTTTGAGACACGTGATATTTAATTTCTTAAACTACACATAACTAAAAAGTTGAACCGGATTCGTGCCTACGCTCTCCAGAATCGGAGGCAGAAGTCATAACCACCGGGCTACTACGGCTTATCCATTGGGCTATTATAGCTCACATTTACGTTTTAGTATTTCTGACCAGTCCTGAGTTGGCCACAGTGTTACAGTACCAACCTTATCAAAAGTAATCCGAGGAGGTGACCAACTCTATAGAAAATTTCCAATTATGACATGGTCTAATATTTGTGTTATAGACCATGGATTACCAATTATTGAGTGCACTTTTCATGTTGCTCAGTCAAATACTTAGTTGTAGTAACTAATTACTATTTGTGTCCAGTGATTTCTGAAATTCCGACTTGTCCTAGTATACTACACTTACTGGTTACCGTACTTACGTGGTCTCGTAAACTATTAGTAATGACGCGAAATATAAACATTTTACTTTGTACATAAGATTTATTCATAAAACACAACTAAGATATATCGCTACCTACACTAGAAGCGGTGATACGAGCGGTCTAGTAAACCAAAGTAAGTAGGTATATGGGTGTTGTTGTTTTACTTTGAGTATAATTTTTTTCTTCAAAAATATACTCATAGTTCAAAGTAAATAAAATCCGTTCGATGCGATCAGTGGACGCCTACCATAAGCATGCCAACCAGTATTGCAGCAGCGTGGTGTGTCTAAGCTCCATATCCCCTCTCCTATAAGGAGGAAGACCTGTGTGCTTTGTGGCAGTTTGATACTGTGACGATCGTGTAAACGTAAACGCGAATTTCTAAGGTTTGAAACAGCGCCATCTAGTGGCACTACTGCACAACTGTTTCAATTCCTTAGAAATTCGTGTGTACGTTTACGCGATCGTCACAGTATGAAAACATATACCTATTATTATATGGTATTATGGTATTATGGTATTATGGAATTATGTGATTTTTTTACTTTTACTAAAACGTTTTTAATTTTCATTTCTTTATTCAAAACATGCGTTTGCTATAAATTGTATATACTTCTTAGATTACTCCTCCTTTCTACTGGTAAAAATCGCATGAGAATTCGCAACGAACCGTAGGAGATAATCATATTATGGCCCATTTTGTTCTGTTAACTAATATTATAAAAGTCCTGTCGTCTTCTCAGATTACAGGCTCCATCGGAGAGTATCTAACTTTATTTGTCAAGCTCTTTTAGGAAACAGGACGAAGTGTTTATTTGTTGAGTTATTGATATCCAGTTGGTTGGATTTCCCATAAGGAAACTTCTGAGGAAGTTAGTTTTTTACGAAATAGTTCATCTATTGAGTAACATACAAGGGAGTCATTTGACATTGAGGGTTTAGTGAAAAACACAGCTATTGTTATTAAAGGTTTTATGGTCATTTGAGGATCACTAACTTTGACATTTGTTAGTGGATATATACAACCAACCAACAATCGATTCATTTTAGTCATTCTTAAGTCACGCGGTGATTTCGTATTCACTATTTATTTAATGCTAACTGATTAAAATTGAGATTTGGGTAAAATATGTCATCCGGTGGATACATTTATTTATTTATTTATTTATTTATTTATTTATTCGGAAGCCAACGTTGTATACAAAAAAAAAAAACTTATGACTAATTAAACATAACATGCATTAAAATGTAATATGCTACATTGTACACCCCACTTATAGGCTAACTCAACATGCGTTTATTTTAATACAATTCTTAATTTACCATTAAAAACAAAAGAAACAAAAACTAAATCTACCTACCACTAAAAATAAAAAAAAAGAAACTAAATGAAAGAAAGAAATAAAAAATGTAATTACAACAATAATAATGGGAATTAACAATAAGTAATTACATTTAAAACAAAAACAGAATGCATTTAAAGTACATTATTCTTCGACATATGTTTTTTAACTTTACTTTTAAAAGAATTAGAACCGCTATTGAAAATATCCAGATTTGCCATTTTAAAAATATTATTATACGATCTCACTATTCTTTCAATAGGAGCATTTCTCCCCAGATTAGTTTTTGTGATTCTTGGCCTAAAAGTTAGTTTATTTTTAATGTGAGATCTAGCATTTTTATTCGGCACAGCAAGTTTTACCCTATTAAGCAACTCCGAGTTATCTATTTTAAAATTAACAATTTTGTGCAAAACATACATCGACCACTAATAACAAGACCTGCCTCGCTAACCGTTACCCCTCTGGCAAAGATCAAAAATCAATGATCTAACGCGTTTACAAAAACTGTTGCTATAGAATCGATGTTTCATTGTTGTTATAGTTTTCCTCGTGTAAAGAGCTACCTAAAATGCCGGTTTTAGTTAGTTGAATAGCATAAAAACAGCCAAAAACTTGTGGTTTAGTAAAAGATGAAGAAACGTTTCATTTGCAAGTGGTTTTACCTTAATTTTATCAAATTTGTAATAAAAATAATTTCTAAAAAGAATCGATTCTTTTGACGGAACAGCAAAAAATCGATCAAGTAATCGAATATTTTATGTATTTAATCCGTGGATAGTCTAAGCGATGTGTTTGTTAGTCTGTGTAATAATTACGCGTGTGTGTATTGCGAGTCAAATCTATAGTTGTGTGTAGTGTATTGACACAGAATACATTTAATGGTGTTAAATAAATTCGATGTGTGAGTTTACCTCGTCCCCCTCAAAACCGATAGACTTTTTTGTTGGTGAATTTGGGTGCGAAACAGGTCCATAGTCTAAATAGTCAAAGGGTGGATACTGACAACCCTTAGCAGGTAAGTTGATATTGTTGAGTATGTAGAGACAGGGTACTAGCGTATCAAAACTGAGGCGTAAAAATGTGCATAATTGTCTTAATATCATTTAGTCGCTTATTAAACAACAAACGTTATTTAAAGAAATAATACCTAAATATTGCCTACAATGTCGAGTTAAGTGTTCAGAAGTGTTAAAAATATACTTAAAGTAAACACAAAATTGTGTATATATATTGTGTAATAGTATGGAATAGCTGATTTCGGATCATCTTTTGCGGTGATTTTGAAGGCACGTAACATATCTATTAGTATAAAAATGTCGTTCATCGTTGTATATCTGGCTATGCAAGTTCTATAATTACAATAAAGTCACTGTACCGTTTGTAAAAGACCTTTCTCTGACATTGTATTTGAATCTTTAATTCTGTAAATCACTTTAATGTATAGCTTCTGAAGTTATAACAACCCTCCGTGGGAACAGCACGTGTACTGAAGGTTTAATCAATTGTAAAAAATTAACAACGCATTTCCAAGTGTTTCTTTATAGTCAAGCAAGTTATGGAAATAACGATGTTTGAAAATTGTGTTTGCTCTTTTATTTGTGGAAATAACTTTACTTTGATGTTTCAATAAAATTATACTTACGAATGTAAAAAGAGTTGTTATTGACAGTCGTTAAATTTAATTTATATAAAAAATGTATTAATGTTAAGTAAAAATTGAATTGTTTTAATGGGCATTCGGTGGTGCTACAATCTTAACATCACTATCATCGTCATTGGAGAAGCGTTGTGGGTCTAAACTCCATTTTTATTTTTTTAAATTCAGAATAGACTTGCGCTTGACTCATCGATCTCCTATTAGAAAGTAGATGCACAATCAGCGACCAAAAAACGTCCCCACTGAATGCGTGCCAAACACAACTTCTTGGCACTTGGCAATTGAAGTCGCATTTGCAAATTCAACCTTAAACTCAATTCTTAAGGTTGAATTTGCTCTGAATCTGTGATTTTATTGAATATTGGACTATATTTAAAGGCCTTTAAGGCCTAGGTAAGTAATTTTCTTTACCATTAATTCTAAAATTGGCCAGTTTTTAAGTGAAATTTTCTACATGATTATGCGTTCTTTTATTTTATAAAAAAAATTAATAAAAAAATACAACCGACTTCCAAATCACAAAAGTGCTTCTACTAAACTAAAAATTGAAAAATAACATCGTACTATGTGCTACCTTCTGATCAGATTGAGGCGGTACCAAGTTAGTGATGTATGTATATTTAAATCATAAAGTATAAACTAGATTTTCAGACATTTCTTTCAGATACGGCTTTAATTAACACAACACTAATTTGGTATCGCCTTCAAGCTGATCATAAGGTAGCACATAGTACGATGTTATTTTTCACTTTTTAGTTTAGTGTTATATACCTGTGTTATCTAAGGCAAGCTAACTATTTATCATATTGAAAAGTGGATTGGACGCAGTAATTGCCTAGAGACAATCGATTATTACTGTTTTACTATCGTCGTCATCAACCCATATTCGGCTCACTGCTGAGCTCGAGTCTCCTCTCAGAATGAGAGGGGTTAGGCCAATAGTCCACCACGCTGGCCCAATGCGGATTGGCAGACTTCACACACGCAGAGAATTAAGATAATTCTCTGGTATGCAGATTTCCTCACGATGTTTTCCTTCACCGATTGAGACACGCGATATTTAATTTCTTGAAATGCACACAACTGAAAAGTTGGAGGTGCATGCCCCGGACCGGATTCGTACCCACACCCTCCGGAATCGGAGGCAGAGGTCATATCCACTGGGCTATCACAGCTCACTGTTTTGCTATAGTAATATATTATACACCTGCATTACATAAGGCAAGCTAACTAGGTATCATATTGAAAAGTGGACTGGACGCAGTAATTGCCGAGAGACAATCGATTATTACTGTTTTACTATAGTAATATATTATATACCTGCATTACATAAGGCAAGCTAACTATGTATCATATTGAAAAGTGAACTGGACGCAGTAATAGCCGCCGATGACCTAATTCCACCCACGAACCACATCCATTTGTATCAATCAAATTAAAAATGTTAGTGCTAAGCGTTATTGATTTTATTGATTTGACAGCTTACATGGGCTTTTTGTGGCCTAGAATATGTCATTTGCTAATCATCATAAAAGCCGGACCGTAATTACTGTGTCTTTATAAAATATACAATTGATAGCTGCACCCTAGTGTCTAGTTATAAATAAGACACTGTATTTTGTTCTTTTCATTTTCAATGCGTTTTATTACATTGTATTTTTTTTTACTCTTGAAAGACAATTTGGCGTTATAGTCTAAGTGCCCGTGAACCCTAGACCTTCGTCATTTTATAAAAGCTGAAAGTTTGTCAGCTCATGCTCCTATCATAAGTAAGTACAGCCAATAAGGAGTTTAGAACGTGGTGGCTTTGGGAGTTAGCAGGTTTCAAGGATCCTCAACCTTCTAGGTATGTGTGTGGTGTACCTATTGTATGAGCATGAGCTGATAAACTTTCAGCTTTTATAAAATGACGAAGGTCTGGGGTTCACGGGCATATTTTATACTGGATTGGGTGCGATTATGTATCGTATGCTACGCGTAAACGCAGAGATTAGTTAATTTTTTTTTCGTAACTTTGTGGTGAAGATTTCTAGTCCGTCAATTTTCATTCACAACTTCATTGAGTGATGCAAAAAAAAACGTACCTTAACATATTTTCTATGGAAAACCAATATGTTTCCACCGAAAACATTTTAGCAGACTCAAAAGTGATTACAAAAATGAGAAAACTAATGTCGAACAAAGGTTATTTACAACATTTGTCAGGACAACTATCTAATTAAGAAATCAAACTGTAACCAAAATAAGACCCTAGAATGACCCTGAGAATAACCTTGAGTGAAGTCACGTACTTGTGAACGACGTGTGTAGGGTTTAAAGGATCCTTCGACTGTTAACAAACACTCCCCTTTTCCACTCAAGACATTCTCTCCGCCTATCCCCAGTAATCCATAAAGAATTACACAACAAGAGATGTGAACGGCTCGAACGCCACGAGCACACTAAAGCCGTTTGTACCGCAAGTCGTTGCAACGCGGCGATAACAAACATTTCTCAAAGCATCAAGTTTATGAAATTGTTTGACCACGATAATCAAAAGGTTTTGAACGCCTCATCAGAATTTTTGGTTTGCATTAGTAAAAATATTATTCTTCAAGAGGTAATGTAATGATTTAGAACACCACTTGTAATTTTGTTACTTACCACTGAGCATAATAAAGGTCGGAAAACTTAGCAGAAGCAATCTCGATGTCCAACTAATAAACGATGTTCCCGCCATCTGGAAAAAACAGGAATAATTAGAACATATAAAAGTACATATATCATCGTATTGTTATGTTTATTACATTGACCTCTTATAATAAAAGAACGCACAATCATGTAGAAAATTTCACTTAAAAACTGGCCAATTTTGCTATGACAGTTTTAGAATTATTGGTAAAGAAAATTATACCCAGAAGCCTCTATAGTCCAATATTCAATATAATCCTAAATTCAGAGCAAATTCAACCTTAGGAATGAGTTTAAGGTTGAATTTGAAAATGAGACTACTTGAATTGAGTGCCAAGAAGCTGTGTTTGGCACTCATTGAGTAGGGACGTTTTTTGGTCTCTGATTGTGCATCCACTTTTTAATAAGAGATCGATGGTTTATTAGCGTTTATTTATATCTTGGTATAGATTTTCTATTTTCGGAATACGGGTTGGCATTAGATGTAGCAAGGAAAGGGGTCAAACGCGTTTATATATATTTAAGTAAATAAAATAGCTTTTTCAGCCAAATGCATAAATTAGACAAAAAAAACACAAAACTCTGATGAATAAATAAACTAAAGGAACATGAACTCAGCAGAAACACATTTTTAAATCATTCAAAGTGATATAGGGGGAGGAGTGAAGCATAGAAACCCGTTTATTCCCAATAAACTGTTGCTTAGTATCACAGACGGATGATAATTTTTAATCATGTTTCTTTTTTTGCTAACGGTCATTCAGTTTCACCCAGTAACGCCTCTATACAGACATTTTTTCTCATTAGTTATAGGTCTAGAAACTACGCATTATGTAATCAACGACATTTTGTGATTATAATAATTATATTTAATGGCCCCCGAGGTTGCACCCGTGTAGTTTCCGTTCCAGTGAGAATACGACATTAAATATATAAGACATAAGAGACTCACTCAATAACGGTGCTTTTTTGTGGTAAAAGAATTTTAAAAAAAAAGATCAAAATAGAAGGTAAAAGAAAGATCAAAATCGGATCAGTAGATCCAGAGATTACACCCAAATTACCACGAACCTTTTTATAATATTAGTAAAGATTGCTTTTATTTTTTTATTTATGTCCTCATAACACATAAATAGATCGCAATTTCCCAAGTTAAGTAAATAAATAAATGATAATTGATAAATTACCTTTTTACGCGGCCAATTCCAGTTTGATAAAAACAAATTTATCAATTCACGATTTATCAATAGACAATGGGACGCACTCGACGGCACGCGTCTACTGCGCGACGTAGGCGACGTAGCTCGTAGACGAGGTGACGTAGCTCATGACGTACGCTACAAATAACGGGTCGGATGTTACTGTCTTCATTAATTATTCTAATGGTGTGTTCACATTGGACGTATTTCATTTATTTTATTGGAACTTAAATTACAATTTTTATAATGGAACTTAATTACCTTAGTAAATTATTAAATAACTAAATTAGCCCAGTGTTTTAGCAGTCTCAGACGTGATTACAAAAATAAGAAAACTAATGTCGAACAAAGGTGATGATGATATGATTCACAACATTTGTCAGGACAACCCAACCCAAAGGAGTGTGGATTTTCATCCTCCTAACAAGTTAGCCCACTTCCATCTTAGACTGCATCATCACTTACCATCAGGTGAGATTGTAGTCAAGGGCTAACTTATCAAGAATAAAAAAAAAATCCTCGTCCTTTGCCCAGCAGGGGGCACCACATGCAGGTGAGGTTGACATTTGGTTTCTACTAGATATTAGTCTCACTCTTCCAAGTACCCCCATGCCCCCCAAATATACAGCTTTCACAAAATGTAGTATATCTTTCGCTATCGCAGGTTCCCGTTCTATATTCCACGCCTTAGGGAGTCTACCTATTCTTACCAGTTCACACATGCCGTGTATTATCGAGGAGTGACCTAATTAAAAACATCTAGGGCGGCGTCAATGCTTACTTAATGAAAATCTTTATATCTACCAATAGTTAATAGTCATATATCATATATATAATAGTCATACCGTTTAATTAGAGCGATCATAAAGCCATACATATAGTATGAAATATATATAAGAAAAGTAAAACTACTAAACTAAACCTAAATAGCTTCGCGTTTGGACCCTCGACTTTTGTTTGTCATGCCTATTAAGACAGGTCATAATTACCCCCTTTAGTTAGTTAGTTTAGTCCCTTAAGTAATGCACAAAAATACCAATAAAGAATCCCCACACCATGGAATAGACGATAAAAAGATTCATCCTCACTTGCATGTAGGGAAGGACAGACGGTCATGGTGAAGCCATAAGGGTTCCTTTTGGACTACGGAACCCTAAAAGGCGTAAGAATATTGTAAAAGTTTTTGAAAATATCCACGGTTAGATGTTAATTACCAGGACAGGCGACTTACTGTGTTCTACGAGGCACGGGGTTGTTTCACTGAGAAAGACAATCGCAATATCTAAACATATTATAGTTCAACCCAATGATATTTTATACTATAGATATGTTACGCGCCTACAAAATCATCAGAAAAAGTGATCCGAATTTAGCTACTCCACTGAGCGCACACAAGCACAATTTTGTGACATTATACATTTATGTATACTTACTTAGTTTTTACACTTCTTAAACACAACTCGACATAGTAGACAATATTTACATATTATTTGTTTTATTATTATAGTATGTATATTATATTATTTGTATAACTTACGTTGTTTACCATGCGACTAAATGAAATTAAGACAATTAGCCACTTTTATACGCCGACGAGCGAGTCGAGCGTTTCGCCGCACTAGTGATATGTCTAATAGTATAAAATCTTTGGTTCAACCCATGATATGAACCTAGGACTATAGCCACTAGACCAACGAGACAGTACAGATAATAAATATAAATTCATGATCATTTCGTGAAAATGTATATTCCCTTTTTAAAAACGTTCGTAAATATCACTTAGTGCCGGCGTATATGTGAGCATAAAGTTAACTCATCTCGAATACGAGGAATTGCAATCGTTTGAATGTTTTATAAGGAGTAGGTACTACGTTATTTTCAGTGTTCCTCTCGTGCCGTGTTCGTATTCCAGGTGAGAACATATCTGATTAATAAATAAACGCAGAGAGATAACATACATTACATAAGTCACGTAACTTGTAATTGAAACACAAACAAAATCAATAATGATTCAATGATCTGGCAAGGAATGGAAAAAATTATTGCTCGTACTACATATCTATATCATTATCATCATTGTCAACCCATATTCGGCGCGCTGCTGAGCACAAGTCTCCTCTCAGAATGAAAGGGGTTAGGCCAATAGTCCACCATGCTGGCACACGCAGAGAATTGAGAAAATTATTAGGCGCGCAGGTTTCCTCATGATGTTTACCTTTATCGTTTAAGACGCATGATATCTAGTTTCTCAAAATACACATAACTGAATATTTAGAAACGCATGCCTGGACCGGATTCAAACCTATACCTTCTGGAATTGGAGGCAGAGGTCATATCCACTGGGTTATCATCATCATCATATCAGCCGATGGACGTCCACTGCAGGACATAGGCCTTTTGTAGGGATCTTCCAAACATCACGAAACTGAACCACCTGCATCCAACGAATTCTGAATTTCGATTCCACTGGGTTATACGTCTAGGTAGGTATATATTATAAAATAGTCTACCATTAGGCAGCACATATTCTTCGTTATTTAACATCCAATATTATCATTAATATTCCAAATATAACATCGGCTGCATATTTAACCAGCGCACTCGTCGATTGTATTGAATCATGTGCAAATTACTTGCATTGACCGTGAGGTTCGCATTGATTTTATTACGTGGCTCCATCGCCCCTCTGCACTGTTGACATGCCAATAATATAAATATAGCTCCCAGGGTCCCCATCTTCCTCCCTATTTATATATGCCTCTGTGACAAAATATAAATTTTATATTTTTTTAGTTTTTGAATGTTTTGACGACCTCACTGGCGTGATGTTTGTTTTTTGTGATAAATTAACAAATTATGAAACATGAGTGACCATCGATCGATATCAACCCATATTCGGCTCACTGCTGAGCTCGAGTTTCTGAGAATGTGAGGGGTAAGGCCAATAGTTCACCACGCTGGCCCAAATGCGGATTGGCAGACTTCACACACGCAGAGAATTAAGAAAATTATCTGGTATGCAGGTTTCCTCACAATGTTTTCCTTTACTGTTTGAAACACGTGATATTTAATTTCTTAAAATGCACACAACTGAAAAGTTGGAGGTGCATGCCAGAATCGGAGGCAGAGGTCATATCCACTGGGCTATCATGGCTCTGGAGTGACCATGTGTGGTGGATATAATACATATATGGTGGATATTATATATATATTTTACATCCACAGAGTTAGGGCTCCCACACACGGGCCACCGGCCGCAACCACAAAAAGCTGCTACCGTCATATTTCCTGTAGTTTTCATACATTTTATATAGACTCGCCGCACACGGTCGACGCCGATGGCCGCCACACGCAACAATCGTTGCTGCTCGCTTCATATGGCCACGCACCGGCCACAACAAAAAACGCCGCCACACGCCATTCGCGCGATTATGATACTGCATGTATGGGTTAATAAAGTAGCAGCCATCGACCACAAGTGTCGACCACCGGCCACAAGTGGCTGTTGCGCGCTTCAGCTACGTTTGTGGCCCCTTCTTTCTTCTTGTAGCGGCGTTTGTGGCTGTGACACTTAGGTACTAGTAGGGGTATGTCCATATTGAAATTTCTTAGATTAAGATTTTTTCTCGTTGTAGTGAGATGAAAAATTTTGCATTGCGCGCGGTAACAAATTTATTTACCTCTCATGCCATTGGATACCTCGCAACGCTCATTATTATTTTTTTGGTTTTAATGGTTTCATCTGACAGTTATCCGCTTACTCAACGTTTACGCGCATTAGCCGTAAAATCAGTTTTGCTGCATAATAAATAACCATTATATATGTTTTATGAAAAAGAAATAAATAACAAAATATTATTAAATTACTTTCAGTGTTGTATGTATGAAAGTTTTGTGGCTAAAAACTTCTCGTTCCATCGGGAAACGGATGAAAAGTTTTGTAATAAAGAAAAAAGTTAAAAGGAACGCGAGTACACCACAAGCCTTCACAATATTTATTTCTTTTATAGGTTATTGATTTTTCAATTTCAGTACAAGGCAAAAAATCTGGCTAAGTGCGAATCAGACTCGCGCACGAAGTGTTCCGTTTATAATATTAGTAGGATATGGTATTTTTTATATCTGTTAAAAATAACCATTAAAAATAACGATCCCATCAAAATTGGATCATTAGTTTTCAGAAAATCCTAATGTATAACATGCATACAAAAGTTTTAATACAGTTAAAAAACAACCTTTATAAGCTTACAAACAATTCAAAAGCTGTCCTCTTATAAAATTGTACGAATTGTTCAAGTATTTGAAGACTTCGTGTTGGAATGGGAAAAAGCAACTGCTCTTTTCGTAAAGAGCATCGTAGAATGAGCCTGTAATGCCCAGACCTTTGTCAGTTTATAAAAGACTAGCAGACGCCGCGCGGTTTCACCCGCGTAGTACCACATTCCCGTACAATACGGCCAATTAAAATTAACCAATGAGGGAAATTAATTAAATAAATTGAATCATTATTATACGGCCGCAATTTAAATAGAAAACCTATGTGCAATTTTCGAGGTCAAAATTATTTCTTATCCCAAATAAATAACAGATGAACATAAACCTTATGCCGAATCTGTACTATGTATTAGTGTCGCATTTCTTGGAAGTGAATTCGTAGATTTGTAAAGACGTACCGCCAAGCGATTTAGCGGGAGTGGATTTTCATCCTCATTCCTTGCTCCTAATAAGTTAACCCGCTTCCATCTTAGATTGCACCATCACTTACCATAAGGTGATATTGTAGTAAAGGGCTAACTTGTAAAGAATTAAAAAAAATCAAAAATATACAAATCTACGAATACGAAGTATTTGTACACAGACTAGTAGCGCTATTATTTAACGGTAAGTTTGTAACTCTCTAATGCGAGATTCGAATTTAAAAGTGAGGTCTTTCTATAGTTTTGTCAGAGATATATCTCTCTGTCTACAGATATATCTCTCTAACATTACATTATAGACAGAGCACCACGAAACTCGCGCTTGCGAGTTGTACAAAAAATCGTTTCAGAATGGCACTACAGAGCAGTGCCGTAAATAGCCTTTTCCGCGCCCTGTGCGAGCTTCTATAACTGCGCCCTATTTAAGTAGTTCCTTTGCCTATCATACCACCTAGTGTCTAATTCACTAAAACTCAAACGCAGGTTCACTACTGCAAATGCGTTGCCCATTCTTATGCTTAATATCTATTCTAGCGCCCCCGAGAGTATACGCCCTGTGCCTGGGCACAAGTGGCACTGCCCTATTTACGCCACTGCTACAGAGGCTTCATACACTTTTATTTTTATAAGACAACGAAGGTCTGGCTGTGATAGGCTATCCATAGTGTTATGAAAGCCGCGCGGCGTCGAGGCGTCGAGGCGGCCAAGCGGCGAGGGCGCCGCATTGCAGCGGCACACCGATACACAGATGACCTACATTGTCTCTCCACCACAATACCTATATCTACAGGCTTCAGGGGTACAGTATACGAGCTGTATTTATAGTTTAGCTTTCAGGTCAACAGGCCTAACCTTTGCCCACTCACTACTTACTTTTAGCAATTTTGGGTTTCTTATATATTTTAGAAATTTAAATATCACGCGTGAAGAAAAAACATCGTGAGGAAACCTGCATACTAGAGAATTTTCTTAATTCTCTGCGTGTGTGAAGTCTGCCAATCCGCATTGGACTAGCGAGGTGGACTATTATTGGCCTAACCCTTCTCATTCTGAGAGGAGACTCGAGCTCAGCAGTGAGCCGAATATGGGTTGATAATGATGATGATACATTTTTAATCAACGACATAATTTTGCTTGATTGCGATAGCAAAAATTTAATCTCTCTAAGGCAATTGCAGAGGAGATCAGAGGGATTCAATTTTAGTAAAGGTACATGCTCTTGACTGGGATAAGGGTTGACGACACCTTGCTCTGAAGGGTACAGTCGTTAGTATGCTATTACTAGTGTGATGCCTTGTGTCTACATCGATCCACGAAGCTACGAAGTCACAAAATCATAAGCAGATACACATGGTTATATACAGGGTGCTGGGGAGTATTTCCCATAACTCTGAGGTTATACTCTTTGGTTGAGGTTTTTCACTTTTGACACGTCAGTTGACTATTTGTAAAGATTCTACCACCGGTTGGGAAGGCAGGTTCTGCTGAGAAGATACCGGCAAGAAACTCAACAGTTGCTCTTTTGAAAAAGTCATACAGTATTATAATTTACAATTGATAACAATTACTGTTTATATTATTTATAGTTTTACTTCCTGTGTGAAGGTGGAAGCTGATCCAACGGCCTCCAAAGAAGTTCAAAGAACAACTGTTCTAAAATTAATATTTTCGGAGTAAATAATATTTCATTTGTAAGTAGATCTTAAAAAGTGTCCCTTATATGCATCCTTATACTTATTATACGAAACCGAACTTTAAAATTTTAAAATGCAAGGATAGATAAAAGCGTGTGTTACTTGTATAGTCGGAATTATTTGAATATGGAAACATAAAAAAACTTTTTTTTAACTTAATAAAATATCAGTTATGCAGTTCGGTTCCTATAATTGGTCTCGTCAACATTTTGAAGTTATGGAAAATACTCCCCAGCACCCTGTATAACTCGTAAATGGTAATAAAATTCTTGTTTCACATCAAATATTATTTAATGTTTGTTACAAACAATGTCTACAGCACATTACATGTTCCAAATTAATTATGAGGTATCAGCCTGTCGCACAATAAGCTCTTTAATATAGAGCCAGCTGCGAACTACGGAATAATTCCGCGGTGGCTGTGGCTACTAATTTCACGGGCCTTTCATATAAATTCATGATCCCAGTTAATACTGCTATGTTACTGGCAATAAATAATACTATGGACCGTAAAAGCGAGATAATTGTCTGTACATTGTAACCTTCATCTTCATCAGGACCAGCTAGGGTTGCCAACCGTACTATCTATACTTCTATACTAATATTATAAAGCTGAAGAGTTTGTTTGATTGAACGCGCTAATCTCAGGATGTACTGGTCGGATTTGAAATATTATTTTTAGTGTTAGATAGCCCGTTTATCAAGGAAGGCTATAGGCTATATATTATCCCCGTATACCTACGGAAAACGGTACCACGCGGGTGAAACCGCGCGGCGTCAGCTAGTACTATATAAATGTGAAAAAACATAACTATGCCACTCTGAAATAAAAATTGTTATTTAAATAAATGTCGATTTTTTGCTAATTCCGTTAAATACTATATTATTTTATATTGGCCTGTCCCCTCTCATTCTGAGAGGAGACTCGAGCTCAGTAGTGAGCCGAATATGGGTTGATAACGACTATATTTTATATAAGCGTATGTTTTTAATAGCTAAATCTGAAAAAAGAATATTATAGGACTCAAAAGGTGATTACAAATATAAGGAAACTAATGTCGAACAAAGGTTACGTTTCAGAACACTTGTCAGGACAACTTAATTAACAAATCAAACTGTAACCAAAATAAGACCCTAGAATGGCAGAGAATGACCTTGAGTGGAGTCACGTACTTGTGAACGATGTGTGTAGGGTTAAAGGTACCTTTGACTGTATACAAACACTCCCCTTTTCCACTCAAGTCACTCTCCCCGCCTATCCCACGTAACCCATAAAGAATTACACAACAAGAGATGTGGACGGCTCGAACGCCACGTGCACACTGAAGCCAACACGAGATCGAGCGACGTCATATCCGTCACAGACTACTATTTACTACACTAAACGGCGATAACAAGAACTTATATTATGTCTGAAAAAATGTTGGCAACCCTAGGACTAGGGTCTGTACCCATGTGGCACGTCGATTCTCATTCTACAAACGCTGGTGCTTCGAAAACTAAAAAATGTATGGGAGTGACAGATCTTGATCACGTGACCTGTCGATAGCAAATGTCATTCCCGTTCATTTTTCTAGTTTTCGAAGCGTTAGCGATCGTAGAAAGAGAATCGACGTGCCACTTGCCTACAGGAGCTGGGTCGAGATCGTTATCAACCCATATTCAGCTCACTGCTGAGCTCGAGTCTCCTCAGAATAAGAGAGATTAGGCCAATAGACCACCAGGTCCACCTAATGCGGATTGGCAGACTTCACACACGCAGAGAATTAAGAAAATTCTCTGGTATGCAGGTTTCCTCACGACGTTTTCCTTCACCATTTGAGACACGTGATATTTAATTTCTTAAAATGCACACAACTGAAAAGTTGGAGGTGCATTCCCCGGACCGGATTTGACGAGGTCATATCCACTGGGCTATCACGGTTCTCAATATACATATTTATAAAAATAAAGTAAATGATTTGTAAGTGTAAGAGCTGACGCTTCGAACGGTGTACACATTTAAAGGTATAGTATTCCACTGCAGTACAATATAGAATGCAAGTGCAACAATAAATGCAGGATGCGAGATGTACTGCGGTGCAGGACATCCGAGCTGGACCGACCTTGTCAGCTGGTCTAATAATATTGCACTGTGACGTCACACACTGCACGCGCTTCGCCTAGGGTTGGCAGTCTCGGAATATCCACTATTTGAGTTATATTTTTTTATTGAAGAGAAAAACAATTTTTTTTTATTCTATTCAAGTTAGCCCTTGTTTACCTCTCCTGATGGTAAGTGATGATGCTAAGGTGGAAGCGGGCTAACTTGTTAGGAGGAGGAATCGCTTGGCAGTCGTCTTTGCCGGTAGGGTGGTAACTAGCCACGGCAGAAGCCTCCCACTAGCCAAACCTGGACCAATTAAGAAAACCTCTGCCGATGGTTTTCTTTCTCTCTAGCCGAAATGTTATTTCGCGACGAGAAATTGATTATTTGCTCATAATTTTCCACCAATTTTCCAAAAAAACTGCTTCTTGACTGGACCACAAAAAAATTAAATTTTTACTAGCTTTAATAAAATTTGACTGGATTAAATATGAAAAATATTAATTTTATTCAGATAAATTTAGTCAATCATTTTTAAATTTTGTTCTACATTTTTCCCTGAAACACTAAACTACTACAAGGTTAATTACTTATAGTACCTATATTTTATTGTTTTTTCATTTATTCAGTTTATAATGAAGGTGTAAAATAAAGAGAATTTTCACTTAATTTTAAGGCTTATGTAAAAAACCAAAATTTCATGTTGTGCAAGTGAATTATCCCATTTCGAGGAATCCATGCCACTGTTCAGTGTAGATAAACAGCCACGAAAAACGAACGACATCGAATACATCACGTGAATGGCTTATAAATTTGTCGAAGGGGAGTACAATTTGCCGATGGGAGTGGGCCGGGATTTATTTAAAAAGTTTGGTTGAAAAATGTACAATCTTACAGTGCATACATGTACAGGTATGAGGTACGATACGATTTTACGTTTTCTTATTTAATTTTGTTATGTAAGCCAGCGCTTGACCGCGATTCATGATGGTAAGCAATGCCGTTGTAGGGGTTGATTGGTAATCCATAATGATGGTAAGCTTATTCGGTTGACCTTGCGGGGTGGGAAATAAGAGTCCTTAATATTTACTGCAATTCACTTTATTGTTGTACGTGTCATAGGCGCACGCCAGTACGGTAAGGACTGACTACATCGCGGCTAATCTAAGCGCTGTGTCAGCCTCTACACCGTCTATGGTGGAATGCGCTTACCTAAAAGATGCCTATTTAACCTTGACTTGAAGATACCCATATTGTAGGGAACCCATATTGGTGGTAGGGAAAACATAAGCTGGCAGGACGTTCCATACCTTTGCAGTGCGTATAAGAAATGACGATCCAAACCGCTTAGTACGTGTCCAAGGGACAATGACTAGGTAGCGGTGCAAATCGCTGCGATCTTCATAAATAAGAATGATTGGATGTTGATAACCCTACTAACATTTCAATAGTTTGCCTTTGAAAATTAGAATACAAATAATTTATTTTGCATCATCCCACAACCCATATTCGGCTCACTGTTGAGCACAAGTCTCCTCTCAGGGAGTTAAGCCTTAGTCCACCACGCTGGCCCAATGCGGATTGGCAGACTTCACACACTTTGAGAATTAAGAAAATTTTCTTGTATGCACGTTTCCTCACGATGTTTTCTTTGTGATACTTAAATTCTTGAAATGCACACAACTGAAAAGTTGGAGGTGCATGCCTATTTTGCATATTTTTCGCAAATATCATCCGTATACTAACCTGAGGTCGAGTCCATAGTAGTAGTAATGAGTGAATAGCATTTAACAAAATTCTCTATTTAATAAATAATTACCTATCTCTCTTATAATACTGCATAAATTTTTACTAGCGTTTTTATAAAAGTAATAAAATGTAGCAAAGTTTTAGGATAATAAATGTTTTAATTAATCAGCTGGTAAAACCTCAAACGTAAAACAGTTTATAGAAATCTCTAAACTTTTCCAACTTCAGTTGTAAGTCGTCATATTCGCGAATATATTCGTATACAAAACAAGGATTTTCATTACAGTAAGTGATTTGGACTAGCAACACAAACCACAAAGTTATGAAAGGCATTAACTTGAAGCACCTTTTTTCGTTTAAATATAAAAGTACTAGCTGTGCTCCGCGGTTTCATCCACGTAGATCCTGCGATTCCGGAGGGTGTGGGTTTGAATCCGGTACGGGGCATGCACCTTCAACTTTTCAGATATATGCATTTTAAAAATTAAATATCACGTGTCTCAAATGGTGAAGGATAATCACGAGGAAACCTGCATACCAGAGAATTTTCTTAATTCTCTGCGTGTCTGAAGTCTGCCAATCCGCATGGTGGAGGAGACTCTAGCTCAGCAGTGAGCCGAATATGGATTAGTAATGATGACGAGATACTATTTCTGTGAAAATAATCTGAATAAATATAGTATATGAGCTATTTATTATAGACTACGAGTAATTCAAAGAATTTCTATTATGTATGTTATGCCTACAAAATCTTCGCAAAAGCCAGCTTAGCAGTTAAGCATAAAAAATTAAACTCATTTGGCATATTTTATAAGTATGAATGTATTTCTTCATTTTATCTTCTTCTTCTTCTCTACTATATAAAAATAAGTCGGGTTTTCCTTCCTGACGCTATAACTCCAGAACGCACGAACCGATTTCCACGGTTTTGCATTCGTTGGAAAGGTCTCGGGCTTCGTGAGGTTTATAGCAAAGAAAATTCTGGAAAAGGTAGGGGTAGGGTAGGGGTTGGGTAGAGGTAGGGTAGGGGTGGGGTAGGGGTAGGGTAGGGGTAGGGTAGGGAATGGGGTAGGGTAGGGGTAGAGTTGGGTAGGGGTAGTTGAAAATTTACATCGAGTTTCACGCGGACGAAGTCGCGGGCGTCCGCTAGTTATTCATAATTATTCATATTTATTCATTTATTCACATTCGTGTATGTGATGTGTATAAATGCAGGAAGCGTTTGTATTCTGATTTATCTTTTAATTGTGTTCTTTCAGCTCTGATTAAAGTACACAGCTTCATACGAAATGAACACCGGCTTTAATCATGGAGTTTAAAATTAGTTCTCTTTGACGAGCAACGTTCCATTCTCTGAGCTTTTATAATGGAAAACCGACAAAAAATATATAGGTATGTTACGGTAAAAGGTATGCCAAGTCTGAAGCTACTGCAGACAGGTTTATTGTTACATAAGCTAACTATGTCTTTTCCACTCCGTTCTATTTTGTGCTACCCTCCTCCAGTGGTTACCTGCAGTTAATTTCAGGTAACCACTGGAGGAGGTAGCACAAAATAGAACGGAGTGGAAAAGACTGGAGGAGGCCTATGCCACAGTAGATATAACAAGTATGCCAACAGGCACTCCGAATTACTCGACATAATATAATTTAAATGTGTATTACTCAACTTGTATATTCGGAATAAAAGGGCTTATTATTATTATTATTATTATTATAAGCTAACTATGTGCCTTAGGTAGCTAACGCCGTAACAGCCGTATCAATGATACGGGGCCCCCGGACTACAAAGGCCCCTTATGTGTGAAAGCAAAAATTACTAAAATGTAGGAAACCCACAATCTCTTATTTTCCTTGGTTAAGCGTGCGCTCAAAAGTTAGAAACAGCCTACATAGCTTAACACGTTCGCTGCGGTACGAGGTCAATTGACCTTGTACGTCTAGTGTGTTCAAGTGTTACGAGGTCGATGGACCTCGTACTGAACTACTTAAAGTCTTTGTATGAGTTCAAAAACACCTCGTACCGTATCAGAGGAAAGTACTGAAAAATCAGTGACAAACAACGAAAGTGTTAAGTCACTGACATAATATTTCTTTTAGGCAAGCATTTTTGTTTGTTTTGTGAGAAATTTTTACCCTTCATTTGCCCCCTTCCCCCACTTATTTCGATATAGGGTCCCTTAAAGGCACTGGGTACAGGTGATCTTAGATTCGAGTCTAGGGTCGAGCTGTGAAATCTTTAGCCTTTTATGGGCTCGATGGACTCCTCCTCCTCCTCCTCCTCCTAAAAAGCCCGAAGTTGGGGGCGTTACATCCCAGTTCGGAGAGCACGTTAAGCCGTCGGTCCGATTATTATCATTAATGTCTGATAGTGGTCGTTAATGAATTTAATATGATCTCCCTAAACCCGCCTACATTGGAGCTGTGTGGTGGGTGTAAACTCCATTATCTCGTGTCCTATACGGAGAGACGCTTAATCTTGTAGTTAGATTGAGAAGAAAAACTTTCATCATTATTAACAGCCGATGGACGTCCACTGCTGGATATAAGCAAGAGGCTTATACATATATACTATACTAGCTGACGCCGCGCGGTTTCACCCGCGCGGTTCCCGTTCACGTAGAAATACAATGGGAATAATATATAGCCTATAGCCTTCCTCGATAAATGGGCTATCTAACACTGAAAGAATTTTTCAAATCGGACCAGTAGTTCCTGAGATTAGCGCGTTCAATCAAACAAACAAACAAACTCTTCAGCTTTATAATATTAGTATAGACTATACCGGTATTGAGTCGCCAGCATCCAGCGGCTCCATGCAACCGTGTGGATGAAATACTTTATTGCACACAAAAATACAATAAAAGAGCTTTAAAAATTAATGAATAATTTTAACTAAGAATTAGCATCCAAAGACCTTATTGCTATAAGCAATCTGTACCAGGCAACCCCTGACGTGAGGACTTGCGAAGATAGGCAGAAAAAGCGAATACAGGTAAATAATAAAATACCTCGCTTAACAAACCCATTACGCTATCATACTGTTACTTGAGTCTTTTGTTTGAACTCTATAAAAACTCGTTTATTTCTGTCAATTTAGGACAGGCTAAAGAAAAATTACCTTTGTCTGGGGGAAATGAAAAACTCGGCTTGCCCGGAGCACAATAAAGACACTGCGACAGTAGGGATGACGAAATTTTCTTAATTGTACATAATACTAGCTAACGCCGCGCGGTTTCACCTGCGTAGTTCCCGTTCCCGTAGGAATACGGGTATAAAATATAGTATATAGCCTTCCTCGATAAATGGGCTATCTTACACTGAAAGAATTTTTCAAATCGGTCCAGTAGTTTCTGAGATTAGCGCGTTCAATCAATCAAACAAACTCTTCAGCTTCACAATATTAGTATAGATAGAGTATGCTAATAGTAATAGAGCCGTGATATCCTCTGCCCAGTGGATACGACCTCAGCCTTCGATGCCGGAGGGTGTGGGTTCGAATCCGGTCCGGGGCATGCACCTTAAAATTTTCTGTGTGCATTTCAAGAAATTAAATATCACGTGTCTCAAAGTCAACGATGCAGGATAAACATTGTAAGGAAATCTGCATACGAGAAAATTTTCTTGATTCTTTGCGTGTGTGAAGTCTGCCAATCCGTATTCGTGGTGGACTGTTGGCCTAACCCTCTCATTCTGAGAGGAGGCTCGAGCTCAGTATTGATTGATTTCTAAATTTTATAACCTCATTTATTTTACAAACATCCCGACAATGTTTGTTTTTTATGTATTAATTAGTTAATATTGACCTTATTTTGCCGAATATCTCATAAAAATCAGTATACAAACCTAGTCGCTATCCTGTTCTCAAGCGCCCCTAGCCAAATGGCACGTCGATTCTCTTTCTACGATCGCTAACGCTTCGAAAACTAGAAAGATGTATGGGAATGTCATTTGCTATCGACAGGTCACGTGATCAAGATCTGTCATTCCCGTAAATCTTTCTACTTTTCGAAGCGTTAGCGATCGTAGAAAGAGAATCGACATGCCACTTGGCTAGGGGGGCAGTTATATTCTTGACATGACGACAGAGGAGGGGGCCGTTGGTCGCGCACTAACACAATAATTGCGGGCCTCACGGTCAGAGCGGATTTAATCGTCTTTTTAACGACCGCTGGCGCCGTGAGGTTCCCCCTCATAGCCGCGGTCCCAGATTCGTTTTCCGGTTGAGTTAGTGTAGAATTATGTACTATAACTAAACTATTATTATAAATGCGAAAGTTAGTCTGTCTGTTTGTATGTTACCTTTTCACGGCTAAACGGCTGAATCGATCAAGATGAATTTTGGCATAATAGTAAATAAGACCTTGGAGCAAAACATAGGGTACTTTTTGACCCTAAAATAAAAATAGAAAGGGCTGAAATAAAGATAGAAACTAGTTTTTTGCATCTACTGAAAGTGGATTTATTGACAACCCATATTCGGCTCTCTGTTGAGTACGAGTCTACTCTCAGAATGAAATGGGTTAGGATAATAGGATAAACGCTGGCCCAATGCAGATTGGCAGACTTTACACACGTAGAGAATTAAGAAAATTCTAAGGTGTGCAAATTTCCTCACCATGTTTTCCTTCACCGTTTGAGACACGTGATCTCTTAAAATGCGCATAACTCAAAAGATAGAAGTGCACCGGACCGGATTCGAACCTACGCCCTCCGAATCGAAGGCAGAGGTCATATCCACTAGGCTGTCACAGTTGCATTTGTATATTTCACGTCATAAAATTATTATTCAAATAAAACCTAAACTGAAGGAAAATACATACAATAAACAACTAAGAAGTTCAAAAAAAATTAAATCGCATGTTCCGAACTTTATAAATGGGTATGGTAAGCGAAATATATTGTTCCAACAATCTTTAACGATTTTCCAGATACGGTAAAGAATCTTTTAAAAAGATACTAATATACTCACGGACGTACTTAAGAGCGTGCAGCGCGTCGGTACGATATGGATAAAATTCAAAGCGCAAACGAGACGCCGAATTGTGACTTTCACATGAGTGAAAAGCACGGAGCGATTGACGCGCGACGCAAATTTTATGACGTGAGCGCCAAAACCATTTTTACCTAATTGCAAGTAAATTAAACAACATAACGAAAAAGAAAATGGCCATGTTCAAGATATATACCTAATTTTCTATACAAAACAAACATGTATTTTTCAAAAAAATAAACTATCGAGAAAAGTTTTACAAATTGTGTATTTTGTATAGTCATAACGAAGCTAACACTTTGAAATATCTTTTACCCAAATAGCAGGCTTCTAACTTTTCCAGAATCTGAGATCCAGAACCATTTGTAACCACCAAATTACATATTGCACACTCTTAAGCGGAAACGAAAGGAATACTTTTTAGGACAGCCTGTGTAGCATCGCAGCAGCGGTTCACTCACACTTTTACGATATTTATTTAACTACCCGATAATGATTGTCCTTGGTTTTTCTTCTCTTTTGTTTGTTAATTATTTTTGTACTTAAATATTCTATTATGTAATAATAACCAGTGCACAGTAAAACCAACTGTGGTTTGTGTTGCACTATGGTTAGGCTTAATTGAAATGTGTTTTATGTAGAATAATAAATAAATAAATAAAATAAAAATGCCAATCAAAGTTGCGATATTACCAATAACTTGATAATTCAAAGCTTATAGCGCCTCGGAGGCAAATCCCTCCGTCAAGATTACAAATCTATACAAATAGAGCCATTTATTCCGCTCCGAAGCAGCGCTGTCGTCGTGAGGTGCGCGAATGAAGACGGAGTACCGACCGCCTAACCTTTAAACTTATTTCTGTATGTCTACTATGTCTAGGTTATATTAGCTACATTTGCACCTGTGAGAGTGTAAAGCTACTGTTACACATGCTCATTTCAAACACGAAAGCATGCTACTATTGAGCAATAGCTACTTATTAGCATGTATCGCAACATTGCTAATAATGAGGATGCTTATTTCGAGCTTGCTCAAGAATCAACAGTCGTGAGATGCTTGCTGCGCGGGTGGAAGGGGGTGTGCTTTTAGCGCGTCTGAACAGGTTTGCTTATTGAGTATGTTGGTCGATCAGCATTGCTATTCTGTATTCTCTTCACCTTCATCTATCCCTGTCTAACACGATACTATAGACAGAGAGCGACAGATACGAATGAGATTCTCTCGCCAAACACAGTAGTGTACAGGCTGCGATAGATTATGTGGTTTCGGAGGTCCTGGAATCAAATCAAGTTCTTTTTCATCTAAGATACTTTATGGGCCGTGCATCTTGCACTGCATCGTCACGTAACATCAAGTGAAATCAGAGTCTAGGGCTAACATGTCATTAAATAAAAGAACATTCAGATAAAGCGAAAAATATGCAAATCGTTCGAGCCTTTTACAAAGTTTTACCGGCAATAACGAACAGAAATTCATTTCAATATGTAAGAAGAAAGAACAATAAATCCCGACGCGGCCTTTCGCTCTCCGAATTATACATCCCTTTATAAGTTTCCAAGTGATTCTTGTGGTACATTGGCACCAAATAAACCGGGATGCAAGAAATGTCTTGTATATTATAGTCAAAGATAATACAGGTACAAAGTGAATACTATATATAGCCTTAAGGGGCTGATAAAAATCCACTGTAGAATATATTGTCTGTCTAGTGCTTACCCTGATCTTATGTGCACGCCATTGTACATATTCAATTATTTGTCTTCATACTCCTAACAAATTAGCCCGCTTCCATCTTAGATTGGATCATCACTTACCATTAGGTGAGATTGTAGTCAGGGGCTAACTTGTAAAGAATAAAAAAATATATTTGTATGAAATTTAATGTTCTGTATGTGTACTGTGTATGATACATAAGTGTGTGAACACATCGTATAATTCACATCGCGTGTTTCGTTTCTTATTCAACAAACTTCTTTCAATCATAAGTTTTGTTATTACATTTTCAGCAAAATATAATAAAGAATCGTCATCAACCCATATTCGGCTCACTGCTGAGCTCGAGTCTCCTCTCAGAATGAGAGGGGTTAGGCCAATAGTCCACCACGCTGGCCCAATGCGGATTGGCAGACTTCACACACGCAGAGAATTAAGATAATTCTCTGGTATGCAGGTTTCCTCACGATGTTTTCCTTCACCGATTGAGACACGTGATATTTAATTTCTTAAAATGCACACAACTGAAAAGTTGGAGGTGCATGCCCCGGACCGGATTCGAACCCACACCCTCCGGAATCGGAGGCAGAGGTCATATCCACTGGTCTATCACGCTCTAATAAAGAATACCTTCAACAAATTGATATTAAAACATGTTTAAGCAACGGAATATTATGAAAAATATATCCAAGTGAAATATTTGAATATTAATCATCAAAAGAAGAAAGAAAATGAGAGACACCATGTAGCGGTAACGGTTTTTATTATTTTTCTTATCTTTTTTTTTTCAAATGACCTATCATCAATATTTTTGAAGGCCTCCGTGGCGCAGTGGCATGCGCGGTGGATTTATAAGACCTGGGACCAAGGTCCTGGTTTCTTAATTGGTCCAGGTCTGGCAGGTGGGAGGCTTCGGCCGTGGCTAGTTACCACCCTACCAGCTAAGACGTACCGCCAAGCGATTTAGCGTTGGTACGCTCTCGTGTAGAAGCCGCAAGGGGTGTTGATTTTCATCCTTCTCCTAACAAGTTAGCCAGATTTCATCACTTATCATCATGTGAGATGGTAATCAATGGCTAACTTGTAAATAGATGATGAGGGTTGATGATGACGACCTGCGTAAAAATATATTTACACAATTTTCCCAGCCATGATTGGATAAGGTGGCGCTAAATCGGATTAGTGTTCGAGGAATTGCGTAACCGTTGCCAAAGCTTAAATAAATGTATTAAGTTTTTTATTGGACGTGGAAAATGTTTGAAGGACTAATATTACGAGTATAAACACATTATACAACAGTACAAAATGAATGGCGAGCACAAGTGCTATAACTAGGGTAAGCATTATCTGCCTGCGGCCCACCAAAGGGGCACGGCTACTTTCCTTATACCACGCTACTAAAATGCAGATTACTGAGAATTTTAGTTGAAAATTTCTTAGAAGAAAAACTCAATATCTTATTGCCTGACCCAATATTCGAACCCAGGACCTCGTGAACCGATTACACATAGGCTTACACTGGCCCACGAGGCACTAAACGTACCTAAAAGTAGTTCAAAGGGGAAAATTCCTACTCCAACTTAGTTACATTACATAGAAAAATTGTTATCAATCAGAAATATTACTACTTTTTATGGGTAACTAGCCGACGTTCCTCTCGTAGTTTCCGTTCACTTGAGAATAAAGGCATAATATATAGCATATGACACTCACAAATAACGTAGCTTTCTAGTAGTAAAAGAATTTTCAAAATCGGTTCAGTAGGTCCAGAGATTACCCCCTACAACGCCACAAACTTTACCTCTTTATGATATTAGTATACCTACTCGTACATAATTAATGTCATGAATCAGGGTTTTAATTTTTTTTAATTCTTTACAAGTTAGACCTTGTCTACAATCTCACCTGATGGTAAGTGATGCAATCTGAGATGGAAGCGGGCTAACTTGTTAAGATTAGAATGAATCCACACCCCTTTCGGTTTCTACACGACATCATACTGGAACGCTAAATCGCTTGGCGGTACGTCTTTGTCGGTAGGGTGGTAACTAGCCACAGCCTCCCACCAGCCAGACCAGGACCAATTAAGAAAACCTCAATCGGCCCAGCCGGGGATAGAACCTAGGACTTCCGTCATGTGAATCCATCACGCAAATCACTCTGCCACGGTGGCTTTCAAAATTCTTTGCGGATAAATTCGCTAGTAGCAAAAACACATCAGTTATTCACTATTAAAAGTTGTAAACGGTTTTAACTCCACCTTTTAATCGTTAATCCGCTGACGCGTATCCAATCTGTTTTCTGCAGTATTAACTCGTGACGTCATAGTGGCACGACGGAAAAATTATTCTATGATGGATAATCTCTCTACAGACTATAGTCCGAGATCCGGTATAAGAAATATATACACTCATTTATCATTTATTTATTTGGGATATAAAATAAACGATACAAAATGTTCACATTGACTCATTACAAATAGGTTGCCTAATTGAATTGCGACCGGATAGTATTAAGTGATTAAGTATTTTTTTATTAAATTTATTTAATCCCCAATAATTAAGAAAACCGTATACTAGTTTTTTTTTCGATATTTCTGTCGAATATACCAAACAGAATTTAAAATCTAAAATATTCAAATTCAAATTCAATTTTTCATACTGCAACTTTGGGGTTGTCGGATAGAAACTGTTGAGTAATGCTATATATATACCCTCACATCAGTTATTTAGTCGTCTAATATGTTAAATAAAAGCTCATTTTATGCTAAATTAAACTATATTTTTATAAAACTATATTCCAGGGTTATCCTGGAGTGATCGCGCGGATTACATATATATGTAGTCCACCCATGTAAAATGGTAAATATCTGAAATAATGGTTAGCCTTAGCCTATTGCATTTCTAAATACTTTTAAATTATCGTTTCAGAATCGCACAAGTGCCAGTGACTAATAACTACGTCACAGGAGTTCCGCAAAGTGTGGTGGATTAAGGTGGTTAAAATATTTTTAGGTGCGCGACTACTGTAGGGTTAAATTGCCTTTGATCTAGTTCATGGTTTCCAAGATAATGTTTAAAAAATGTGTCCTAACCTAACCTAACCTATTTGCAATGTGTCATTACAAAGCCTCTATAGCTCCATGGTAAGTGCGGTTGGACTCCTTGGTCTATTGTCGTACCCACTCCTAGCACAGTCTTTCCCGACTAGTTGGAAGGGAATGGAAATATTGGCCATATATAAGATATGGCAAATATTCTTTTATAAAAATAAAATAAATAACAGTTGAGGGTAGGGTTTCTAATACCGGATCTTAGACCATCTTCAGACTAACGTGTAGCGAGCTGCGAACTGGATGAGTGATTTGCATTTTGCATAGATGAATATTTAACTTGTAATATGAAAAGAATAACCTTATCCTAACATTAGCATATATTCCAAATGTGTCTATTATAATGCAAAACATTATTGGAATATGCATTATTGGATGTTACTGATAATATTCTTTCTGCCCAAGATAAAGGGATGTGCACTATTCTTGTACTCCTAGACTTTTCGCGTGCATTTGACTGTATCAACATTGCACTCCTGCTATCCAAACTATCCTATTATGGGTTTAATGTTAATGCTGTTAAATGGTTTGATAGCTATTTAAGTCATCGAACACAGTCTGTAGAATTAGTGCATCAGGATGGAAGGAAGTATCAGATATAGATCGTCGGCAGCTGTAGTCTCCAGAGGTGTACCGCAGGGTTCTGTTTTGGGTCCCTTACTTTTTATTTTATATTGTGCGGACATAATTAAAAAAATTAAACATTGCAAGTATCACTTGTATGCCGACGACTTACAGTTGTATTACTCTTGTAGGCCCGAAAAGGTTCAAGACGCTGTAGCATTAATTAATGAAGACCTTGACCGAATTTCACATTGGTCTGATAGTAATTCTTTAGTACTCAATCCTTCTAAGTCCAAGTACATTTTGTTTGGTTCGATTAAACAATTAAGTAATGTTGAACCTGAGCTTTTAAACATATGTATTAGAGGCAACCGATTAGAAAGAGTTCTTCAGGCGCGTAATTTGGGTTTGCTAATGGACTCTGGGCTTAGAACAGCATGTGGCTAAGGTGGTACGCAATTGTTTTTATAGACTAAAAGTAATTTATAAGGTCCGCATGTACCTCTCGCAGGAGCTGCGTATTCAGCTAGTTGAGGCATTAGTCCTTTCGAAGCTTAATTATGCAGATATTGTTTTTGGCCCCCGACTTCTTTGTAGAACTAAGCGCCTCATACAGCGTGTGCAAAACTCTTGTGCACGCTTCTGTTTTAATATTCCTCCAAGAAATCGCATTACACCATACCTGAATAATTCTAGACTATTAAAAATGAGATCTAGAAGAAAATTACATCTGGCTGGTTTACTTTTCGGTTTGTTAAAACAAGGTAAACCATTATATCATTAAAGTGTTGAACTGTGTGCGTGGCGGCACCTGAACTGGGTCCTAACTGAAAATCAGTGCTGCATACTTTTTTTATTGAAAGTATGCGGCAAAATGCTGAGTTGGGGCCTTTTTCTAGATTGTGCCACATATTACAGGGCATTCTTTAGTGCTCCACTGTTTGAGTGGACAGTTAAGCCATAATATGTTATAATTTAGATTTAATGTCATATGTGGCATTACTTAAAAATAAAGATCTTTTCTTTCTTTCTTTCTTTCAAAACTGTCATGACGTACATGCACTATATAAAGTATAAAAGTTTAGAATTTTCCATATTGGAAAATATTGAAAATCACATCACATCACACTAATATTCTAAAGGAGAAAGTTTGTGTGTGTGTAAATTTGTAAGTTTATTCATCCTTTACGCTGAGGCTACCGACGCGATTTGGCTGAAATTTGGAATGGAAATAGATTTTACTCTGGATTAACACATAGGGTACTTTTCATCTAAAACCATAGAAAAATCTATGGTTCCCGCGGGAATTGTGAAAAATGAGTTCTACTTCACACACGCAGAGAATTAAGAAAATTCTCGAGTATGCAGGTTTCCTCAAGATGTTTTTCCTTCACGTAATATTTAGTTTCTTAAATTTCTTGTTATCTACGTAATCCTAAAAATGATCATGAAAGAGTGAAAGAGATGTTTCTTCTTTTTACTTTAGCTTAGTTAAAGTAGTAGAAGTATAAACAATACTATCATCGGTCTATATGTGATATCTCGTAACTATCAATTCTTGGTAAATTGATTTTGATGCAGAAAGCTTCAAACAGCTTTTCCGGTGGTAGCCCGTAAATATCTAACATTACATTAAAAATGTTTTTGGTCGCATAAAACAACTTTTAGTGATACCTAAAAGATGTTTCTTGACTTTCCTGTAAAGTTCGTCAGTTTGTACGTACGAGCTATCACATCTTGATCGACGATATATAATCTATCAATCGGGATTGAACCCCGTCTACCTCGAAATACGTCCTATCTCTGTATCGCTGAGCTTTAAGGCAAGTACAAAATATTTAGCAGCAAAACTGTGGTGCAGTTTTGTACACAAACAGTGTGCAGCGGTGAAGGTAAACACAGTAGAAATACAGAGTTAATATTGAAGCTCTAACAAAGTTCGCTACATACTACGTGCGCGCGGCTCTGGTAAACGAAAGTTGGTACAGCAAGATAGCTTGCGGTTGCTCCCAAAATGTCTTGCACCTGCAATTCACTGTGGTTTGCTAAGTACTGTTAACTGTGTAACTATGAACTGTATAGAATAGACATTCCTGTAGACTGAATAAATCGTCGTTGATCCAAATTAGCTATTCTCGAACTTTTGGGACCCTCGTAACTTTAATTTTAAGTTTTCTATTATCACCATTATTTAATAACATTACATGTCTTGTAAACTTAGCTTAATTGAAATAAATGAATTTTTACTTTAACTTATAACGTAATTTAAATGTCACACTGCAGCTGGCCTATTCACAGACATAATATGCTAGTTGACATATACGAAATTGAGATTCTATGTAACAAATGTCATCCGGTGCTTACTTGTGGATATCACATCACACAGGTAAATCATATTTTGTCAATTAATTTGATGTTTAATTAATTTTATGTTTATTTTAATAGGTTGATAATAAAGACCAAAATAGTAAACAGGCCAACTGGTCTATTCAATAAGTTTAGTTAATATACACGATAACTACTAACATTCTATTGTTACTAGCTCTTCTTAAGTACATAACGGGGTTTTGTATTCACTATTTATATTACCTACTAATTGATCAAAACTACTAAGTCAGACCAGTGTCTAAAGGAAGTCACAACTTACTGAGCAAAATGTATCGATATTATGCAACTAAATTAGAAATCTAAACGCGTTACATAAACGAGTCGTTTGTCTGTGAAACATGCTAGTATACCTCTCACACCCACTATGAAAATATCAGAGGTAACCTTAGGTTAGGTAAGGTAAGGCCTATTATTTATTTACTTAAGGTATATAAATAATAGGCTCATTTTAACTTTTACGAGTCCAAAAATAAATTGTGACTATTTTATATATTTCAATTTTCAGAATGAATAACCATCTAACCGTTATAACGAGCTTACATATGGCATGTGTAAGTCTTTGATGTCGACCACCATTATTTCGCACCACCTTTTATATGAGAACCACTGTGTAAGTCCGTTTTTGCCGTTGTAATGTGAGAATACATTATTACCCACATTACCGTCATTACATATCCAAAAAGGTCCCCCCAAATAAGGGGTACGATCAATACTTACATTCATATACCAGGGCCTGTAGTCATATGGCACGTCGATTCTCTTTCTCGCAAACACTTCGAAAATTAAATAATGTATGAGAATGACATTCGATATCGACAGGTCACGTGATCAAGTTATCGATTGTATCTGTCATTCGCATACATTTGTTTAGTTTCGAAGCGTTAGCGTTTGTGGAATGAGAATCGACGTGCTACATGGCTACAAGCACTTGTTATAGTTATAAAGCTGAAGAATTTGTGTGTTTGTTTGCTTGAACGCGCTCAGAAACTACTGGTCCGATTGAAATAATTCTTTTAGTGTTACATAGTCCATTTATCGAGGAAGGCTATAGGCTAAATATAATCGCTGTATTTCTACGGAAACCATGCAAGTGAAACCGCGCGGCTTCAGTTAGTATAAAAGAAAATTACTTTACGGAGATCAGGAAGTCGTAATAATCGTTTTTTTAAAAGAAACGGATTTAGGTGATTAATTTGTGATATAATCGATCTATTTCCGGAACGCCGGAAAGGAATTGGATGTTAATAAGGAATCAAGCGCCTTTGTGTGTACCACAGCTAAGTCATTTATAAAATGTGTCAGGTTTGTCTGTCCATGCTCCTAACTTAGGATTTAGCTTCAGGTTTGTCCTCTAGATTACCACAAAGTATACACAGTAATTCGGACAAACCTTCGCATAATTATGATAGAACTTCACGTACAGGTAAGTTCGTTTAATCATTAAAGATATAGGCAACTATATTTATTTATTTATTTATTTATTTATTTATTTATTTATTTTATACACATATGTCATATATAAACATTACAGGCTTAACCTAATGTGTTTATATAAACTATCTATAATTACTGCATTACTTGTACGTATCTGCTAAAAGTCCTGTGAAATTCAGCAGGCGAGGAGAAAAACAAATCTAAGCCCGGATTCCACTCCAATACTCCGCTTAGCAAAGCCAACGCGCGAACAAGAGGTGACTCGCGGGTTTGCACCAACCTACATGTTGGAATAGTAAATAGCTTCATTTTGCGTGCCCTTTTTTGTATATTGGGTTTTGTATATTTATATAGAAACATAATTTTTCATTTACACCAAAAGCTTAGTAACGACATATAACACTGTATAGTATTATTCCTCTAAGCTCCACGAGGTAATGAAAGTGTGTAGGAAGACGCGAAATATTTCACCCTAACGAATATATTCGCCGCCCGCGGGGGAGCGCGTAATATGTTTACCCAATCGCTCTTGTGGTGATTGGATGAGGCAGTGTCGAAATGGCATTAATGCCATCGGAATTGTGCGCGGAAATGTATAAATTGTGTCATTTTTGTAAATAAATTTACGTATTCGCTTCTTCTTCCACGGTACCTTGGATTTTGCTTTTAAAATTTTACTAACGGAAGCGACTTCCATCGCAAATAACTCGTGAACTTACATTACTTACCATTTTTATAGATAGATAGGTATGGTAAGCTTTACACTTAACCTAACCTAACCTTTAAAGATAGATATATGAGATAGCGAACTCTTTCTAGATCTATTAGGTTGAGGAAAAAATATTTTCACATTTTATATAAAAATTTAAAAGGTTTTTTTTTATAAAGTTTATTTACATTACACTAAAGTATGTAGGTGCCATTTTGTTGCATAACTTTTTGCCATCTTGTAGGTAGAGACGTGATCCCATTGCTATAAAAAATTTGGGACTTCTTATCAAAAAAACTGCGAGAAGTGGTTTTGGCAGTCCTCTCGTGATAACCTGACACTGCTTAAGGAATTCTGCAGAGACCGAAACAGGTGAAAATCTGAAGATGCAAGGCCAGGACTATACGGCGGTGTCGAGTCAAAATTATAAAACTATACTTTTCGATAACAAACTTGCCAGCACTATAATCCATTAAAATCCTATCTATATTAATATTATAAAGCTGAAGAGTTTGTTTGTTTGATTGAACGCGCTAATCTCAGGAACTACTAATCCGATTTTAAAAATTTTTTCAGTGTTAGATAGCCCATTTATCGAGGAAGGCAATATAGTATCCCCGTATTCTAACGGGAACGGGAACCACGCGGGTGATACCGCGCGGCGTCAGCTAGTTAATATTATAAACGTGAAAGTTTGTATGGATGTTTGTTAATCTTTAACACCGCAATTACTTAACCGATTTGGCTGAAATTTAAAACGAAGATAGATTAACACATAGGCTTCATCACGGAAATCCATCTTCCCGATCAATCCATGGTTCCCGCAGGATTTGCGAAAAGTGAATTGCACGCGGACGAAGTTGCGGGGGTATTCTATAAAATCATATAGTACAAATCACCTAACACAACCCAACTTTAATCAATCGTCCCCACAAAATTGTCTGCATGTATCCTTTGTCCTTATATCCAAATTGTAATTTGGAAGCAAAGCTCTATATTGTAACTACTACGCCCCAAAAAGGCTTACAGTGTATACGACTCGGTTTAGTTTGTATATTTTGTGAGGCGATTACGGGATGAGGGATCTAATCCGATTACTATTGGATGGTTCCATCAACACGTTGCCGCGGGATGTGCCAATCTCTCAACATTGTGGAGAAAACAATATTTACTAGTACATACAATATTGAATCGTGCCTCGTAGAGCACGTTAAGCCGTTGGCCCCGATCATTATCATTAACATCTAATGGTCGTTAAACCTCGTCTACCCGCATTAGACGGGAGTGGTGGGTCTAAACTCTATATCTCCTCTCTTTTATGGTATATAGTGATCCGTAAAAATAGGCTGATAATGATTAAAAAAATTATTGATCACTATTTCTTTTCTCAATTGGATCCTTTTTTACCGCAGGGGAGAAAATTCTCATTATCCCATGGATAGTGAGAGTTAGATAATAATAATTTAATTAATTAATTAAATAATAGCCAGTATAATTATCAGCTTAGTTATTCTGGCTAGAGGGTCGTCAAAATAAGGTGATATTGACAAAACAATGAAAATTGAAATGATAGAAAGTTGGAGAGTAAAAGGTTAGTTTGGTGGCGATTTTACCAGAAGAATGCTGTAATTGCAAATGGAAAGACACAAAAGGAGAGGAAAGCAAAGATTAAATGTTTGTCTGTGAAAGAGGATATGTGTGTTAATGAAGTAGGTGGATGGAAAATTGACATATATATATTTATACATGTAGTATATATAAATTTACTATTTTTATTATTATTTTTTTTGTTGCACTATCCCGCATTTAATAACATTAATTCCTTTATCCATAGGTTGACTGGTAGATATTGCTATAAGCAATAAGACCGCCTTTGCACATACTCGTTTTCTATGTTTTCTTTTGATTTTCTTTGTTATTGTTTTTGTTTTGTGCAATAAAGTATAAATAAATAAAAAAAATTAAAAATTTACGAAAGAAGCGAAAGGATTGACATATTTTACTTATTTTTACATATTTTGCTACTTAAGTGGGAACAGGACAAAGGGATGATGATGAATAAACACAGCGATAAAATTACCCAGTATACAAATACATATTAAATTACTTCACACAAAATATGAAGGTTCGCTTTCATTTATAACAATTGTACTCAATATAAAAACTTGTTCGGTCATCGAAAAAAATTGCGCAGTTCGTTAAGGGAAACAAATTTTAAACTCGTGATTAAAAACGTGTTCATTTTGTATTAAGCCACTTGTATCGGCGTCGGAGGGACGAAATTAAAATTGAAATTCTCGCTCTGCAGGCATTTAGTTTCCAGTTATTTGGGGACAGCGCAATAAATATCGTGGGGCGACAAACATACCAAATATTGCAAGGGTTTGTCGCAGATTTACAGCCATTTCTCTTATCATCGGGTAGAGAAACTGACACATTTGTTGACGCACTATCCATATTTATAATTAAACTGTAAATTCTGAAAGTAAGATATTTTGAAAATAACTGTTGGGCATTATATAATCGACATGACGACAAAAACTCTGTGTCTGTATTTAATGTTGACCGGCGGGCATCATGCTAAAATTACTCAACGAATTTTAATGAAATTAGGACCATACCATAATACGTAAGAGGTTACCTATAGGATACTAATTGCGAAAATTAAATCAGAAGGGGGTGAAACAGGGGTTTTAAAAAACAGTCCTTCATTTTTCAAGATACATTACTAAAAATTGGCATATGTGCTACCAAAAAAACACTAAAAATAATGTAATTAAAAAACTTTCAAAATTCCACTATTAATAATGTTTAAAAAGGGGTTAAAGTCTTCTTTAATATAAACCGTACATGTTTTGAGTTAAATAGTTTTGTAAAATAATTAGTGGACTATTTATACACATGGGAAAATACATGCGAAAATTAAATAAAAGGGGATGAAGTAGGGGTTGAAAGTTTACATTGACTTCCACGCGGACGAAGTCGCGGGCGTCCGCTAGTTATTACATTAAGAGCGTATTAAATTGCCAAATTCGAAACGTGAAAAGAATAAACACATAAAAAATTAAGGTACACATATTTTTGACACGATGAAGATCCGCTATGTCAATCGATTCGACTGTCAATATATTCTGTTATGATGGAAAGCATTTGTGACATAAAATTGATTAAACTATACTACATCCTTTCTCACGGCTCAGAGAAAAAGTGAGAAAGCCCAGTGGAGAGCCGTGATAGCCCAGTGGATATGACCTCTGCCTCCGATTCTGGAGGGTGTGGGTTCGAATCCGGTCCAGGCCATGCACCTCCAACTTTCAGTTGTGTGCATTTTAAGAAATTAAATATCACGTGTCTCAATCGGTGAAGGAAAACATCGTGAGGAAACCTGCATACCAGAGAAGTATCTTAATTCTCTGCGTGTGTAAAGTCTGCCAATCCGCATTGGGCCAGCGTGGTGGACTATTGGCCTAACCCCTCTCATTCTGAGAGGAGACTCGGGCTCAGCAGTGAGCCGAATATGGGTTGATGACGACATCCTTTCTTGATGAGTACTGTTTACCAACAAACAAGTTACAAATGAGGGTATAAATCACTAGTCATTTCACAACTAATAATAATTATAATTAACTTGTTCTAAAATTAATGAAAATAAATTAGAATAATAAGCTTAGAACAATTAGATATGGCTAATATATTAAAAAAAAAACATTTAATATACAAACCATACATAATTTAAAATAAATAAGTTATGAAATGACATGCGTTTTATACCTTCATTTCTAATTTCTTTGTTGGTTTGTGTTCATCAAGAAACGCAGTATAGGTAAATTGTCGTAGGATTTTTTAATTTTAACCTGTTTATTTAGATCCATAGATGATTTATTTCTTTTATTTAGTTTATATTTTACTACAAAATATTCCGTAGCAAATTCAATCTATATCAGAATCGGAGTTCAAACAACGCGATACTGAATGTGAATTCAGGAAGCGGAAACTTTATAAAACAGGTGAATCTATTTTGTTTGTACGAATTTTGATGATGTACGCTCGGTACTTCATATAAGCTTTTATCGTGGAATTGGGAAAAGTTTACGTAATCGATATTCGGTACCGATCACTTAAAATACTGTGACAACGTTGCTATATACCAGCGTTTCTCAACCTTTTCAGCCACGGACCCCTAGGAAATCAAGCACAGTTTTCACGGACCCCTAGGAAATCAAGCATAGTTTTCACGGACCCCCTTAATAAAATGAACAGTGTCCCGGTCATAGCCCGAGCAACGTGGGTACTAACTGCCACAAACTTCTTAGAAAAAATTTCATGAGTGGAATAAAGTTGTTCAATACTTAAAATATTGCTTCACCTGTAGCAAGGCAGGCAGTGGAAAACAAAATAAAAAAAATATAAGCAAGTTTGCACCATTTCTAATATCTGTGTTAGTTAGTCTCTCATCTGAAAAGAAAGAAATCTGCTCGCTTTAAGTTTAGCGATTACGAGATATTAGCATTTATGTATGGTCCAGAGATACCGCGGAACCCCATACACATACTCGCGGATCACAGGTTGGGAAACGATGCTATACATTACATTAGGTACATGCTCAGACCAATTGCCTCTGGACTTGTATTGCACTCAAATTCACCAACATAATTGTCTGTCGTTTTTTGAAGGGAACGAAGTAAGCTCACACATCGAAAGTATTTAACACCAATAAATATATTTTGTGTCCTTACACTACACACAACTATAAATTTTAATCGTAATACACACACCTGTAATTTTAACACAATGAAACATCATTTCTTTATACGCAGTTTGTATAAACTCGTTGGATCGTGATCATATACTTTTGACAGAGGTCTAACGTCTAGGCAGGCCTAAGGTCTGAGGGTGCATGACAATGTTATTTCTTTTGAAAGGTCAAAATATACGAATATTGTTATAGGCGTACTTCAAGGTTCATTACCTTTTTAAAGAAACACGTTAATATTGATTTGTTGCTCAATGATATGACTTTGGCATTTATTTGCTTTATTGAATAAAAGTAGATTGCATTTTATTCAATATGTTAGGTTAGGTTAGGTTAGGTTAGGTTATTCTCTAAAGGTGCACAAGTGAAGTGGAGCTTGAACAAGAGTGTTTTAATTGATTAATTCGATTTTATCGGTGGACTCTATTAAAAGTTTTAGTAATGTTGCCTTCACCCTACTTAAGTATGAAATGACTTGACTAGGATTGACTGACGGACAAGAACGGATATTGGGCTATATTTAAATACTTTCGGGCATATTATTTGTTATAAATAATTAATTGATGACTGGCTAAATATATTGCAAAGCCATGATGTGAAAAAAAGGTTTGTTACTCCTTATTTCAACTACAGCACGAATAGATATAAATTATAACCTAGATTACCATATAGGCTTTTTATCCCGAATAAAAAAAACGATATTTTTGCAATTAAGCATAAAATTATATGTTTTGTACGTGTAATGTTAACAGAAATTAAAGCTTTATCCCCCGTCAAGGCTTCACAACAAAACAAAGGCTTTAACTACTTCAGAACTGCTCGTGAAGTTTTACTACTGGCGACGAATTTTACGTTCCTCACAAGCACTTCTAAAACTAATTACTGTTTGGAATTATGGCAAGTTACGAGTAGGTGGAGTTAAGTTTGGAAGTCGGAATTACAGGATGAGGTTACACCTATATTCACCCATTTCAAAAAGTTAAACACAATGACCTAACAAATAATCGGGTGTAGTTCTACATTATTCATTACAACTCAAATTCGGCCTACTGTCGAGCACGAGTCTCCTCTCAGAATAAGAGCGGTTAGGCTAATAGTCCACCACGCTGGCCCATTGCGGTTAGGCAGACATCACACACGTAGATAAATAAAGTTACAGGTGCATGCCTTGAATCGAATTCAAACCTATGCCCTCCGAATCGAAGGCATGTGTCATATCCACTGAGTTATCGGCTAATGATGATTATGATCAAATATTTGTAATTTTAAATATTATTAATTATTTTTCTGTAAGACATACATTTTATAATTTTTCTCGTGCTTATGTTAATTTTCTGTTGATAATTGGTATTGTGTTTCGTATTATCCATATTTTTAAATGGGTACCTAAAAATAATAAAAGAAGAAGAAAATAAAAGAAATCCATTGTTATTTCAAACATGGAGGAAACATTAAAAATGTTATTTAATAAAACACTGACCCATATAAAGCCGTTTAAAAGTATTCACGGAAATAATAAAAACGCAACTAAAGCGCAACAGAATTTCTTTAACCAGAAAACAAAATCATAAAATTGTTTTCATACAAGTACAAAAGGGAAATCACTTTTTTATTGTTTACTATTCAGTGTTTATTGGAACGTAGGTACTCGTATAAATTGAATCACAACCCGTTATGATTTTAGATTAAAATACAATTTATATTTAGATTACCTACCTAGTAATATCTAGGTCGAATTTTGCTTATGTGTGCTAAAGGTCAGAGATTGCTTGACGTACAAAGTCCTATTGAATGTTTTATAGAATTCTATTTTTTAAAGAGCTGTGATTTAAATATTTTGAATTTGAAACACCTGAGAATTATCATAATCTACCTTATTCCACTTAAGTGTCAATCTCATCCATTCGTCTTTATTACTCGTCATACACTCCAACCATCACCTTTAGCCTTCCTTTTGTCCTTCGACTTGCAATTTCAACATTCTTTTGGTAATATGACTTTCATTTCTCTGTATAGTACAGTATGATAATAGATGCTTTCTTGTATACATTTCTTATAATTCGTTTCGTTATTTCTTTTTGTTCCTTTGTATTTTATTCATCCGACAGGGCAAGAACCCTATTACTAGTATCTAAGCGTATCCAGACTTAGAACTTCAACGGAATACTTCGCAGACAGCTTACGACGAAAGTTGTAAGGGTTTCGTTCTCCAAGCAAGTAGGTAAACAATTAGATAAGTTTGTGAATTCATCGAAATAAAGCTAAACGAGTTTATAGTAGATAGGTAGAATTCGTGTCAAGAAGTTTTTAATTAAGATTACCAGATACGAATTCATAAAAGCCGTTTTACATAACCTCTTATAAAAATAGCCGTTCTAATGACCTCTTCAAATAATCCCTTTCTAGGTCTAAGAAAAAAATCATTCTTCATGTACAGTAAAAGCTCCTTATTCACGCTTCCTTTATTCACGATTAAAAAATTGCATCCCAATTCCTATATTCGCGGCTAAATATTTCGTTATTCGCGGATCTGACTAAAATCTGTAAATTTAAACTTTAACTTGCAAATACCTCTTGCCGAAATTGCGAATGGATGGTTTAAGAATGTCACTGCTTAAAATAACTCTAAATAGAAGCTTTTAAAAAATGTCAAGCAAGAAAAAAAATCATGTTACAGATCTGCTGAAAAACCAAAGTTACCGACTTACCAGTAGACTCATCGCCGTGTCAAGTCCCGTAGACGCTAATGTCTTCTAATTCTAATTGTCATTTGTGTAAAGCTCTGTCAATTTTAGTTCAGGTTTTAGCCGCGGGACTTCTTTCGTGGCGCGGAGTCTACCTCAACGGGTCGCGAAGTGGTCGCGAAGCTGAAGTGGAGCTATTGGGGATCATTAATTATTATTATTATTTTATAGTTTAGCTTTACCTATGTAACGCTAGACACAAAAGCTTTGTAGACGCGATTTTGAATAATGCCTTTATAAAGTGTAACGTTAGATACGCCAGCGCTACGGCTAAATGTGATTACTGCGCAAGTAGGATACAACTTATTTGCATTCTAAAATTGTTTAAAACTTTACGTTCTGTATGCGAAATTTGGAATTACTTTATTACCTGCTTATATGTACTAAAATTAAGACGATTCGCTGATCTAAGTGTGATACGGGACGGATTAATCTCCAAAATTACTGAACGGATAGAATGAGAAACAACCGACCACCAACTCAGTTTGGAGTTTTTTTTTTCTCCACATGTGAGCCCTTAACTACAATCTCACCTGTTTTAACAAGTCACGGCCCAAGATCCGAAGCGTCCCACCAGCCAGACTTGGACAAATTAAGTAAACCTCAATCGGCCCAGCCGGGGATCGAACCCAGGATCTCCGTCTTGTATACCACTGCATCACAGAGGCCGTCAAAATGACGTGGTAGTTGTACAAGAATTTAACAATAGATGCTGCATTAAATAATTCTAAACTCGGGCAAGTATAATAATTTTGCGTAACTTAATGCGCGTATGTACAAAATTAAATTTTGTGTAACTTAAAGCGCGTATGTACAAAATTAAATTCTGAATTTACATTTGAGAAGCGTTTGAACAAACACGCAATTAGCTTGCACTCAACGCGGACAACAAAATTACATGAGCATTAGAATCGATTGACGTCCGTTCATTACGTCCACTAACACGAAATACCTAATTTTGAGCTCGAATTGGAACAAAGTATCTGTGGAACAAAGTAATTAGTTGATAACTGAACGTTCCATTGAAATTATTTGTTCCATTAACTTTTAGGGCGCTGTTGAAACGGTGAGCGCAGATATTGGACTTTTGCGATCCTTTCTTCCTCTAAGTTGTGATGAAAAATATTTAATTGCTTTTTATTTATACATTTTACAACACTGGGTGCACTGATAATGGGTTTCTAGTCTTTGAAAGATATGATTTTTTTATTTATTTTGTTACTCGTAATCCGCAGGCATTAAAACTTAAAACTGGAATACCGAAAGGTCGTAGTGGAAAGTTGATTCTTTATTTAGCATTTTTTTCTATTGCTAAGGAATTGTTTTCAACAGTTTATAGTTAGACTAGCTGACGCCACGCGGTTTCATCCGCGTGGTTCCCGTTTCCGTAGGAATACGGGGATAACATATAGCCTATAGGCTTCCTCGATGAATGGACTATCGAACACTGAAAGAATTTTTCAGTAGTTCCTGAGATTAGCGCGTTCAAACAATCAATCAAACAAACAAACTCTTCAGCTTTATAATATTAGTATAAATTTATATCTATAACATGTAGAACTATATTAAAATCCAATCCTACTAGGTACCCGGAAATCTTTTCAGGTAATACCAAATGATTGTACTAAGTATAGATATATGTATTCTGTGAGTGCTTTTTTTTTATTGTTTACAAGTTAGCCCTTGACTACAATCTCACCTGATGGTAAGTAATGATGTAGTCTTAGATGGAAGCGGGCTAACTTGTAAGGAGGAGGATGAAAATCCACACCCCTTTCGGTTTCTACACGGCATCGTACCGGAACGCTAAATCGCTTGGCGGTACGTCCTTGCCGGTAGGGTGGTAACTAGCCACGGCCGAAGCCTCCCACCAGCCAGACCTGGACAAATTAAGAAAATCTCAATCTGCCCAGCCGGGGATCAAACCCAGGACCTCCGTTTTGTAAATCCACCGCGCATACCACTGCGCCACGGAGGCCGTCAAAAAATATATATATGATATATATATATTTATATAGCTATAGCTATAGGATGGAAATATTTCAGTTACTTAAGTACTAGTCATAAATATATCTAAACTAAAGGCAACACTAAGTCGCTTCCAAGTGCGGTCCGTCACAGTGATTTTGGCAAGTTGCCAGCTCGAGACCGTTTTCTAAAATGGGACAAACTTTGTTCTAATTGCCGGCTGAAGTTCAGCAATATGTTATCACGATGTGCCAAATATTTATTGTTATTTAGCCAAAGTGTTTTGCTGAATTTATTACCGTAGTTTATAAAGTTGGCTACCAACTGTGTGGCGGCGTAGATCATATTTGCTGCTAAACCTAGTTCTAGTATTAATTTCAATAAATAATTTATTATGAAACACGGCTAAAACTACTAGACTAAACCATGAATGAAACCATACGGGGCCCTTAGTCATGACCTGGTTCTTGCAACGCGGCACGATCCAAACTGAACTGGGTTCGAAACTAATCGGGCCATTAAATAATTTAGAATTTATTATAATTATTGTAGTTTAATAAAGCCCATAGTCAACTACTATGGGCCTTATTAGAAGACTCACTCAGCGGGCGATGGAGCGAGCTATGCTTAAAATTTCTCTGCGTGATCGAATCAGAAATGAGGAGATCCGTAGACGAACCAAAGTCACTGACATAGCTCCGCGATAGTAGGCCACATAGTTCGAAGAGCCGATGGACGTTGGGGTCCTAAGGTGCTGGAATAGTGACTCCGCACCGGAAAGTGCAGTGTTGGTCGACCACCCACTAGGTGAACTGAGGACATCAAGCGGATTGCGGGGAGACCGAGACCGTTTTGTTTGGAAATCCATGCAAGAAGTATCCAGCAGTGGACGTCCATCGGCTGTGAATGATAATGATTATACTTACAAAAAAACATATACAGGGTGATTCGGTCTTTAGTGCGGATATTTTTTTTCGTGGTTCTGTATCATTAATAGAATATAAATCTACAAACAGTTCGATACATTTTATGTAATTTTTTTTTTTAATTTATGTCTCTAAAATAACAAAATAATGTACATATTATTACTAAACAAGATATATTCAGCTTAAAAGTGATCTGGTGACATCCTTTAGGTATCAAAAGAAAATAAAATAAACGCACAATAGGGTGACCCTAAAATTCTGTTCTAAAGTAAATAACTTTAGCTAACGATAATTTTGTTATTTTTGAGTTAAAAAAAAAAAGAAAAAATACGTGATCATTAAATTTTGTTTATGTACAAAATATAAAAATATCCGCACTAAAAAAAATTTCTTCCTGTATATAAAGCTAAAGCATCAGTGGGTACATTTTTCACTTCGCCGCTAGATAAACATCGTTTTCACCGAAATGGAGTGTCACTTCGGCTGACATATAACGGACGTTTCCAAAATGTTGCGGACTGTCGAGCGCTCCCGGCGCCCTCGTCACTTGTGACAGGTGACTCGATGAACTCGTGCCAATAACTGTAGCTTGGCAAGTTCGTTGATATGCGGGCGACGGGGGGAAAGGACTGCGAGGGTGTGAAGTCGTGCGCGCATGGCACAGGGAAGGACTGCGCGGGTGTTAAGTCGTGCGCGCATGGCACAGGAAAGGACTGCGCGGGTATGAAGTCGAACGCGCGGACTATTGGGAGTGTTACGAAAGAATTAAAGCTATACTTATTCTATCAAGTATCTATTCTATCAGTGGTAGGACCTCTGCCTCTGATTCCGGAGGGTGTAGGTTCGAATCCGATCCGGGGCATCTCCAACTTTTCAGTTATGTGTATTCTAAAAAATTAAATAATTAAAATTAATTTTCTGCATGTCATGTCAGCGTGGACTATTTGACCCTCTCATTCTGGAAGGAGATTCGAGCTCAGTAGTGAACCCATTAAGGGTTAACTTGTAAAGAATAAAAATAAATTACAATGCAAACGCAAATAATTATCGTTCGTTATCAACCCATATTAGGCTCACTGCTGAGCTCGAGTCTCTTCTCAGAATGAGAGGGGTTAGGCCAATAGTCCACCACGCTGGCCCGGCTGGCACGGCTGGGCCTGAGACACGTAATATTTAATTTCTTAAAATGCACACAACTGACAAGTTGGAGGTGCATGCCCTGGACCGGATTAAAACTCACAGCCTCCGGAATCGGAGGCAGGAGGCCGGAGGAGGTCATATCCACTGGGCTATCACGGCTAAATAATTATAGTTAACGCAATATGTCGTTGTCACATTTAGTCAATTAAATACGAATATATATTATACTGAACTGATAAATATCGTTCTGAAATGGTATAAAACTGTGTGTGAGAATTCATTCAATGTATTTACAGCAGCTGTTAATCTGAAACCACGAATTACGCGTTACAATAGGGTGCTACAAATTACGTAAATTGTCAGTAAATTCGTGCTACAGTGTAATATTCATTGTATTTGCGTATCTACTATTTAAAACTATTTGCGTAATTTGCAGGCAATAACATTTTCAATTAGTTATTTTACCTAACTCTCGCTAGGCTGAAGCAATTAATTACAATGATATAAAACATGAAAATGGTTTTATTAATAACTAGTGGACGCTCGCGACTTCGTCCGCGTGGATTTCAGTTTTTCACAAATCCCGCGGGGACCATGGATATATCCGGGGTGAAAAGTAGCCTATGTGTTAATCCAGAGTAAAATATATTTCCATCCCAAATTCCAGGCAAATCCAGGTAAAAGAGGAACAAACATACTTACACACTTACACACAAACTTACGCCTTTATAATATTAGTGTGACTAACCAACGCCACACGGTTTCACCCGCGTAGTTCCCCTTCCCGTAAAAATACTCGGATAAAATATAACCAATGACACTCAACTATAACGTGGCTTTTTAGTAGTACAAGAATTATCAAAATCAGTTTAGTAGGTTCTGAGAATACCTCCTGCAACATCACTAATTTTACCTCTTTATAATATAAGTATATAGTCTAGCAAGTTCGTTGTTAACACTCCCATGATATGCGGGCGACAGGGGGAAAGATTGCGCGGATGTGAAATCGTGCGAGCGAGAAAGTGACGTGCATCAGTCGTGGGTTTTTCATTCATCGCTACACTCCCCCCGGCCCGCGCGAAACATCGGGAGTGTTACGAACGAAGTTGCCAAGCTATAGATGCATGGAAGGTTGGCAAAATCATGCCCTGGTATTATCATAGTCAGAATCTGATCTGGGACATATTAAAAAGGTGGAACTTTATAATTTACTATTTTCAAGAATCTCAGACGGTTTTTCACATTTAAATCAAATTTTTCAATTTATTTTTTAATGTAATTTTTCAGTTTCAGGGCAACGAAGGTACCAAGGGGATGAAGTTGGAGTTAGTGAGTTCCGAAATTTGAAAATAATTAAATCATTCTTCACTAAACTAAGTCTAAGTTGCAGAGAGCACCTAAAAGTGAGGTCGTGGGTCGTGACTCGTGACCCACTTCATTTGGCAGCGCTCCATCAGTCCACGGGCGAGTGCCGCCAACGCTAACCCGATAATATTGACTAAGAGCCTGTCACGGACAGACCTACCTCATTTTGTTGAAGTCACAGATTAATCAATATTCAGGCAGATGGAGCGCACGGAACACGACGGTGTCGTAGCCCCGCCAAATACAAAATTAAAAAACGAATACATTCTCGAGTCAGTACAACTTGAAGCGTCGCATCAGTATCTTTCAATATTATTCAAAAAAAAATGGCGCCTTATGTTTTTAAATGTTTTTAAACTGTTCACAAAAACTAAAGAAATAAGATATTTTTTTTTCATTGGTAATTATTGATTATTTTATTAATTTACGTAATTGTTGTTGGTGTTAAATTTTGAAATACAAATTTTGTATTTTGTACAAAAGTTTGTATATGCGGATATTGGAGACGCGTGCCGCTTGTTTTTTTTAATGCGTTTCAGCAGTTCGCCAGTTGAAGTTGAAAGTTTGTCAAACCATGGTGCTACCAACATAGTTACGGTGGGAAACTGGAAATTGGACCATGGTGGTCTTGAGAGGTAGATTTTAAGGTTTCAGACTCTCAATTGTCTAACTATACTGTGCTGTAGTATGTAGCTGACTGTGGACATGATTTTTCATGTTGTGCCGAGGAAAATATAAAATAAACTATTTATTTAAACTAACTATTAAACTTATAAACGGTTGAGAGTCTGGATTCTTGAAACCTTGGTCTAAACTAAATTGCTTCAATAGCTCAACGATAAGAGACTCACCACCGAAGGGTGGTGGTCCGATTCCCACCCCGTTGGTCCATTAACGTACCCACTCCTAATACAGTCTTTTCCGACTAGTTGGAGGGGAATGGGAATATTGATCATATTTAAAAGATATGGCAAATGTTCTTAAAAAAAACTGCATAATTGCTTACCAGGCTTAGTTATTTATGGGTATGGTAGGAGCATTACGCTGACAGCCTTTCAGCTTTTATAAAACGAGGAAGGTCTGGCTATGACAGCCTTTCATTCTAATATTACCGAGTTTGGCTCTCTCCTAAGAGGTCGCTATTGTAAATTTAAATTAAGATCTTAATTTGAATATCTTTGTTTTATTTAGGTTAATTAAAGCTTAATATCGTGTCCACAAAATAATTATTGTAGAAATTTGTGAATTCCACTACTATTAAATTTGTTGATTTGTTGATTGAAGAAACTCAAAAAAGCATTTGCAGTTTGAAAACCCTCTGAAATATTGAATTGTTTATGGATTGAAAATAGCGAAGATACAAATTAAGAGCCTTTTTAACAGCAACTTTTCCATTATTATCTATAATAAATTATAATAAATCTGTAGATAAAATATGTATATTCAATTCTGTACATGAAATATATTTTCAAAATAACTATCAGGGGATGATTAATGATCGATACTGATGCCAAAAATGCAAACAGTAAATTTTTTGTCTGTCTGTATGTTAGTAGGGTAGGTAGGGTTGGGTAGGGGCAGGGGCAGCGTAGGGTAGGGGTAGGGTAGGGTAGAGAAGGGTAGGGTAAGGTAAGGTAGGGGTAGGGTAGGAGTAGGTCCGCTAGTTTTTAAATAAAAGGACACTTATTGTGTTATGACTATTATAGTTAGGCATATGTTGTTGCAAAACATAATGATGTGTTCTGCAAAGTTGTTGTACATTATTTCATTCTAACATCGATAGTTTTTGCAGCGCACGCGTTGTATATAATATTTTACGTAAAGTTTTTACACCTTGGGTTACATTATTGGAGTTTTAGGAAGGATCCCTAAATTATTTGAAAATATAATATAGCCTATAGCACTCAGGGAAAGTGTAGCTTCCCAAAAGTGAAAGAACTTTTCAAATTGGTTCAGTAATTGCGGAGCCTATTCATTACATACAAACACACAATAATACAAACTAACAAATCTTTCCTTTTTATAATATTAGTATAGATATAGTGTTAACAAAGAGCATTTCGTTGTCTGTCCGTATACATTAAACATCAAGTCAATTAATAAATTCTTAATTCTGGAAATTAAACTTCCAAGTCAACGCCATCAAGTCAAGAAATTTTTGTTAAACAATGAATCTACTTCCATGCACGTGTAAGAAAAGTTGCTTAGGATGGGTCTAGGTACTTGTGTAGAAACTCCCCAACGTAATATAAACTCATAATGTCAAACGGAGATTGCGTCCACAAAGTTTAAATTGTTCAGGTATTTATATAACGGCCGGAGACTACCTCGCCGGGTTTACACTTGATTACATTTATTAGCTACATGCCAACAAAATGTTGAGCTAAATTTTCGTTGGTGGTCCCAGTTTCCAATTTGAACACGTTATTTTTATGTATAAGGCACCTCGCACACTAAGCGGCTATGACCAGTGGTCGCAACGACCAATTTTTGACTACCTGTCTGGCGCAGTTGGTAGAGCAGTGGAACTCAACAGACGTGCTCCGGGTTAGATGCCCAGCTCCGGTGAGTTTTTGATTTCATATTTTCTAAATTGGCTCAGGTCTGGTCTGGAAAGCATGATCGTGGCTTGTTACCATCCTACCGGCAAGGACATACCCCCATGCGTTCCGGAACGATGCCGCGTAGAAACCGTCAGAGGATAGTATAATTAACTTGCAACTCTTCCAAGTAAGTCCACTACCACCTTAGACTGAATCACTGGTGGGAACGCAGTCAAGCTACGCTAATTACGAGCTCTTCTCGGATCAGCGCCTTGATCCGAGAACAGCCCACAACACCCCTTTGGTACCCTCGTAACTTTAATTTAAAGTTTTCGACTAATTATTATCACCATTATCTTAAGTATAATATTGTTAACTGACGTTTCGAAAGTGCTTATCACTGGTCATATCCACTGGGCTATCACGGCATAGTTTTTACGTGTCTGTCTTTTAAATTAGTTTCGTTAGATATTGGTAATAATATTTTATAACGTTTATTTAACTTGCCATGTTAGTATGTATGCGTGGAACTAGAACATTTTCCTGACTTTCTGTCTGACATTAAAACTTGCGTGACAATGCAAAAGTGAGGCAAAGGAGACCTAAACAAACAAGAGAACCCATAAAGTTTGACTTCAATATTTTCACTGACTTCAAACATAGCATAACTAATCTATTAAAAAACATAAAAATCTATTATTTTTGAATGATGTTCAAACAAACAGACAAATGTGTGTGTAATGTCAACCACTGACGATCAAATAATCTCACATGCCTGCAGTACTAACAGTTTGACAGCCCGATCGTGTGTTGGTCACGATCGGCATGATGCAACTAATAGTGTCAGTAGATTTTTACTTATAACTGAGCAACACTTGGTTGAGGTCAGAAATTAGCATGGCAATAGTAATGTTTCAGGCGCGCTTTGTTATAAAAAGCTGGACTATTAATGTTATGGAGAAAATTCTTAGTTTCAAGTATGAACGATAAAAATCTGATAAGCTACTTCGAAGATATCACTGGAAGGAGTTTCTGACACACAAGTGAACTTAATTGTTTGTATTATGATCTTGTAAGTACGGTAGGCTCCTTCACTTGATAGGGCCCGAAGGCAGAAGCAGAAGAGATAGGCAAAAAGACTCTCTAATGGACACTTTTCTGAGACACTGACCTCGGCTTAGGGCCATTCTGAAAGGGTGTTATGGCCTGAGTGTATCAGTCAGGGTGCACCCGAGATCGTGAGTTAAAAAACCCACGTCCGGGTGACTCATTGTTAAGTCTACTTCATTAAATAGGTCTCTGCCCACTAAAGTGAGAGACATTTCCTACATCAATATTCAACTTATTGTATGTGTCAGTCTTTCAAGTTTCGAAGTAGATCTCGACATTTTTGCCATGTACAGACTTTATCCAAAATTTGTTAATATAATTCTAAAACCATGAAATGAATATTGATGTAAAACGGCTCTTTCAAAATTTCGTAACTATAAAACTTTGATCTCCTTTATTTTTTACTCCAAAGATCAACAGGTAGCTAAATATCGTCTACAAATATTTGCTTTTGCTTAACTTTTAAAAGTACTTAATTGATATTTTACTTTATACCTTTGGTATAATAAAAGAGAAAAGCAATCAAAGAGTTTTAACTCCGTACCCATTGTTAAATTAATAGCGCAATCTCTAGTAGTTCAAGAAATTCTAAACTTGGGCATTAAAATCGAGGCGCTTTCATAGCATTAAATAGTATGGGAAAAGTTTTGTAAAGGTGTAAGGGCTTTATAAAAAAATCAATAGCAGTGATAGCCCAATGGATATAACTTCTGCCTCAGGTTCCGGAGGGCGTAGGTTCGAATCCGATCCAGGGCCTCAGAAGTTCGAGGTGGACCTCGAACTTTTTAGTTATGTGCATGTTAAAAAATTAAATATCAGGTGTCTTAAACGGTGAAGGAAAAACATCTTGAGGAAACCTGCATACCTGAGAATTTTCTTAAATTGCCTACGTGTGTGGAGTCTGCCAATCCGCATTGGGCCAGTGTGGTGGCCTCTCATTACGAGAGGAGTCTCGTGCTCAGCAGTGAGCCGAATATGGGTTGATAATGATGAAGGGTTATATATTTACGAAGATAATACTTAAATAGGCTAAACCTATTATAAAAATAAAATATAAGGAAAAATCATTATAACTACATCTATAAAATTAAAATAAATTAAAATTAAAACTAATACCTAAAAATACTTATTAAAATTTGCCGCCCTTGGTAATTGGTTAGTTGGTGCCGCCCATCACGCAGGCAAAGGGTGAAGGGTTTATTTATTTGGAAATTTTTATTAAATTTGTAATTTAGGCATTTTCATCAATGTTTAAACCATCATTTTGGCACATCTATACTAATATTATAAAGCTGAAGAGTTTGTTTGTTTGAACGCGCTAATCTCAGGAACTACTGGTCCGATTTAAAAAATTCTTTCAGTGTTAGATAGCCCATTTATCGAGGAAGACTAAAGGCTATATATTATCCCCGTATTAGAAAAGGAAAGGGAAACAACTGGGTAAAATCGCGCGGCGTCAGCTAGTAATACAAATGTGTGGTACAAGTTTTGGTGCCAATTTTACATTGTGGTTTTAGATTTTAATTGTTAGCCGCTCCAGTATAACTTCTCAAAGAATAAAAATAACGCATTGTTAATGATAATAATCCACCAACAGCTTGCTCTTCAGTATGGCCTTATCGATTTTGAGATGCATTACGACCCAGCGTCAGTTCTTGAAAATAGCAGTGCATTGCTCTACTGGAACCGAACGATTATCACTGACAGGTATATTGTAGCCAATAGACCTGATATAGTGCTAGTCGATCGGTCAGTGCGTCGTGCAATAATTGTTGATATTACTGTTCCACATGACGATAATCTGGTTAAAGCCGAAAAGGAAAAAGTATCAAAATACTTGGACCGAGATTACCGCCATGTGGAATGTTGAGTCAACTATTATCGTTCCGATAGTTGTTTCAGTCAATGGTATTATAGCGAAAAGCTTCGACCAACACCTTAAGAAGCTTTCGCTTAACTGATCAAGAGTCGGATACAAAAGGCAGTGATTCTGTTTCAGGCGAATTGTGAGGAGGTTCCTCACTCTGGAGCCCTGACCACCAGTTGCTTGGGCACTCAAATGTCCCGCAGCAAGAGGTTTGATTTTTTTTAATATAAATTTTTAATAGTGTAGTATTTTATATTTATATTGACATTGTTAACAATTAAAAAAAAAGAACTAATAAATACATGACAGATAATAATATCAATTCAAATAAAATGTCTCAAAATAGCTCCAGCAACAAAATGTTCTCTGATTTTACAGGTATAGGATTAATTGCTGAAAGTATTGGCAGAATTAATAGCTCCGTTTCAAACGTTTTACTGCTAACGAGAATAATTTTGTAAGTCTTCCAACGAAATGCGGGAGTTGAAATTAATCGAATGATTGAGATCGGGAAATACGGTAGATCTTTTTATAAGTTTTTGTATGGGTTTCCATTCGTTTTGATATTGATTGAATTTTGTTTGATCGTATGTATTTCTTTGATATTAATAACGGCCCGCGCTGAGGCCCAGCTGGCCTATTCACTATTTTGGTCTTTATTATCAACTTATTAAAATAAACATAAAATGTCATGTACATACTGTATGATATCCACTGGAAATATGGATGGCATATGGCATTATATAATGCCCCCCGACAAAAATTTTCAAAATATCTTCTATGTAGAGAATGTACTAAATGTACCTGTTACAGTTTTATTATTAGTTTTAGATGGCGTTAGTAGTACTCTATGCCACGGTAACGTTTGGTGTTACAAATAGTATAAGTAAAATCTCAATTAAATATATAATAATTATATATTGAATGTAATATAATAAAATTATTATAAATTGAATAAACTATGTACGCTACATGGTTAGATGAAAACGGATTCAAGCGATAACTTAGCGTTGGATTTAATAGTAAGTCCCTCTTCATTGGATCTTCGCCATATTTTTCCACGTTTAAACGCAACTATTGAGATTGGATGGGCGCGTACAACTACAAATAGTTACAACTGAAATCGAATTTCGTGCAAACTGAGCAATCGGTTGTGCACTTTGAATGCAGTTATGTCAACTTGTACTGTAAATAACTTGCTGTTAGATAGTAGTCTTTTACCCAGTTGCTTTAAACCTCAGTATTCAATAGGATAGTTAATATTAATTTAAAAATCAATTTAAAATGCTGTCGTCTATTTTGTGACGTCAATACTTGATGTCACTAAAATAATTAACGTCAAACTAATTTATAGCTTATAATTTTGTCAAACACTCTGTTTTTTACGATAATAAATATATATACAATCATGGCCGTCAGCGTTTTGACTATTTTATGAGTATTAAAAATATTTAAAAAATATAATTTTTAAGTATTCACGTCTCAAAAAAATATGATATTTTTTTTAAATCTAGTAGAACGATAATGAACATTTTAAGACCATTTTCAAAAAGTATCAACTAGCGTATTCACGAGTGACGTTCGCGCTATAAGATTTTGTAAGTGGGTTTAAGCGGGAAGAAGTGAGTAATTTATATTTCAGTGAGAACGATTGATGGCTTCTTGTATCGTATGCTATAAACTCAGCTTTGAAAATTTCTTGAGACTAGAAAAGCGGAAACAGAATTATCAGAAAGAGTTGGGACTGGGGCAAATCTGCCACTATTGGTCGACATTTGTATTTTTCTCTTCACGAGATATGTCGTTGACGTATCCTACGCCTACCTACTGGTGATGCAAAAAATCAAGATTGTAGACTTCGCTAGCGAAGACGCTGTACAGAGGTTGCATGTTTTGCCAAGAGGGAGTCTAAAACATCCTTCGGGCATCTCTTTCGTAAAAGCAAGCCACGACTACTATTCGGGACGGCTGGCTTTCTCAATATATTTTTTGAAAGGTGACCTTTACACCACAACCATGTGGTTCTGACGTAAGTAGAATCCGGGACTACTAGTCGAGTTGGCTGTCTTTCTCAAATAAAAAAAAAATACCTTTAGATACACATCAAATATTAGCCTATCTGCGATTGCCGCAGACCGGCCAGTCGTCGCAGCGTGTTATACGTCCCGTGGGAGTCCACGTGTTGAAATAATAAAACTTCACAGTTCACCTGCAATTCTATTCCGCAGTGCAACTAGCGTATACGTTTTGAAAAATCGGAAAAATATGCGTGTGCTTTGTGGAAATACGTCATCAACCCATATTCGGCTCACTGCTGAGCTCGAGTCTCCTCTCAGAATGAGAGGGGTTAGGCCAATAGTCCACCACGCTGGCCCAATGCGGATTGGCAGACTTCACACACGCGAGAATTAAGATAATTCTCTGGTATGCAGGTTTCCTCACGATGTTTTTCTTCACCGATTGAGACACGTGATATTTAATTTCTTAAAATGCACACAACTGAAAAGTTGGAGGTGCATGCCCCGACCGGATTCGAACCCACACCCTCCGGAATCAGAGGCAGAGGTCATATCCACTGGGCTATCACAGCTCTTGTGGAAATATGTGAGTGATATTCTACTGAGCTGAAGCGTACAGCTGGGCCTCTAGAGATTGTACCTACCCTACCCATGAACTCTCAGAGTTTAGTTAGGCCCCTGTACCGTACAACTATTTAAAGCTTAAAATGGATATAAAAATAAAATGTAGGTAATATTTATATAGTTTTAATATTAGTGTGGCGTGACGTGTAGCAGCGACAGTGATTATACCATTATTTTGTGGTAGAAGAAACACCTCGAGCAGGTCCCAGGACTTGTGACCTTGGGAGTAGGTTTAAGGGATTTCTTTAGAACGCATCAACACTCACAATGTGTGCCAATCCGTATTAGGCCGTTATTAGGCGTGGTGGACTTAGTAGCCTAACCCCTCTCATTCTTAGAGGAGGATGATGGTACTCGTAGGTAGAGCTTTATTTATATTTCAGTAGTCTGAGATTTTCACATCACAATCGCTGTGACATGAAATTTTATATGAAGCTCAAACTTTTCGAATATTTTGTTCTTGTATCAGAATTGTTCAAGAAGCGACTTAGCGTTCTTGTGTAAGTTGCTGTAATATTGAAAGTGAAGCGGAGCTTGTGATCAAGTTTGAAGAGTATTGAAATATTTATGACGCGTTTGCGGCTTTTATGTTATCAATATTGTGATGGCATTCCAGTTATGAATAAACTATGTGTTCGGAATTTTTAGATGATACAAGATTTTGCTCAGGTAAAATAATGTTCTGTATTTTAATATTTCGTATACATATTATCATACTTGTACCTGTCGTTTTTCCTCATTGGTCTAATGCAAGGTTTCTCAAAGTGGGGTACGTGAACCCCTAGGGGTTCGTCATTCGACGGCAGGGGGTTAGCGACAAGATTTACGTAACTGATACCAAGTCAGAATTAAGGTTAAAATTGTCCAAAATTACTTCTAACAATATCCATTTGCGACAAGAAACAAGCACACCCATCACATCAATATTACAAAGACATTTCTTTTGGTACTTAATGTGCTACCTTTTATTCAAATAAAAACCTTATTTTCTGCAACAGTCAAGGGGGGGGGGGTTCATTAGTTAGTAAGGGGTTCGCTGTCACTTGGGAATTTTAACAGGGGTTCGTAGAGCCGAAAGTTTGAGAAACCCTGAACGGTTAGCTTAACTAGCGGGTCCTGGGTTAGAACCCTGTTTCGGAGTATTAAAGCTTTTCTTTCTTCCAAGAAATTTTAGTTGCACTAGAAATCGCAGTGGGTTGACCCCCCACCAGGTGGACTGACGATATCAAGCGAGTCACAGGGATTCGCTGGATACAGGCAGCTCAGTATCGTGGTGTTTGGTAGTCCGCCTATTTGCGACAGTTTGCGACAGTTGGCAATACTCCGTATATCCCCTTAGTGATGGGGTACTTACTAAAGGACATGTCTCAAAATGGGCCTTTATTATTTATAATTTATAAGCAGGTCGATAGTATTTTTTACGGATAGAAGCTACAAATTGTAGTAGAGAAAATATTTTTCAGAATTTTTGGAACCCGCATTAATTACATAAATATTTTTTTTTTGTTTTGCTCCCTTGTCTACAAATTAAACATAGATAATAGCGTTCAAAACAGCCAATAATAACACCTGGAATTGAATTAATATCCGGTGTAAGCTGTCAATGTCATGTAATAGTGTCAAATGTCAAGACACAAGTTAAAAAGAAACATTAAATTGTAGACAGAGAAGCATTAAACAAAAAAATCCTTAATTAATTGCTTTAAAAACACCATAAACGAACGCTACTACGCGAAAATCACTGACAAGTGTGAGTTACAAGCATGTTGCCATGACAAAAATTCTTAAATTATGTTGTCAGCTAATAAAAAATACATTTTATTTAATTTGTTAAAAAAAATTGGGTTCCAAAAATATTAATATTTTGAATATTGGATAGAAGCAGGCGTTACTTTGCGGAAGTTCATCATGATTATATAATGATTTATTTATTTTGCTATCATCCGCGAAAATTCGGCGAACCCATGCGACAACGTCACCCAGGTCCGACAAAATACTCTCTACATACGTTTCACCCCGAAACCGGAGCATCCTCAGGAGATGTTGACTCTACAACGTGCAATAAAATAAATAAATCATTATATAATTAATATTTTGGGTTTTAAGCCCAATAATTTATGTTTTGTTAAGATAAAAATATTTTTTTCTGCTGAGTTGACACTCGAAATAAAGGCCTAGCCTCCATACAAAATTTTGACATGTCCTTTGTCATCAAACATACAGTTTTGAATCAAATTGAGATATCTAAGTTTAAATAGAAAACGTAAAAGGTAGGATGTAGTAGGACGTAGGAAGTGCAAGTTTAAACCCATTTGTAAAATGGCGAGGTGCACAAATAAATCTGACGCAGTATACAGTGCTCACTGCTTTATTGAGTTTCCTCTTGTGCGCTCTCTACATTCATATCCCGACACTCGGCGACACTATGTAGATCCTTTGTGATGGGGTATTTACTAGATTTGTCATCAAAATCAAACATCCAGTTTCGAATGAAATCGAGATATCAAAGTTTAAATATAAAACGTAAAAGATACCTACGATACAGTAGGACGAAAGTGCAAATTTAAACGCATTTGTAAAATGGCGAGGTGCACAAACATAAATTTGATGCAGTATACAGTGTGCTCGCTGCTTTATTGAGTTTCCGCTAGTCCGCTCTCTACATTCATATCCTGACACTCCCTGTAGATCCCGTTACTGAGGTACAACGTTATCAAAATCAAACAAACAAACTTTCATATGTATCAAAATCGAGATATCAAAATTTACACAGCAAAATGTAATAAGACCAGGCGCAGTGAGGTATTGAGTATACAAATACATAAATTGAGAACCGCATTCTGTTTTAATTTTTGAAATCAGAAAGGCATGATTTTGCATATTTTGTTATACCCCGTTTGGTGCCAAGTATATGGACTGAACAAAAGCTTTGTATTCGTTTTATTAAAAATATCCAATTTTTTATCACGCAATAATTTTCTAGGTTATGCCACATATCGCAGGGTATTATTCTTAAATAATTGTGATGTGTGGCATAATGTAGTAATACAAATATTTTCTTTCTTTCTTTCATACTAATTAAAATAAATAAACACAGGAAAATTAACATTTAAGTTAAAAAACAAAACAAGCGTTTTTTTTTTAAATGTATCACTCCGAAACAACTTAATGAATTCAAATGAAACTTAAGTCTAAAAGATAGGATGTAGGGTGTGCAAATTCAGACCCATTTGTTAAATGTAGCTGCACAAACAGTATAAAGCTGACGCAGTATCCTCGCTAGTCGTCCGCCTGTTTTATTGAGTTTCCGCTCGTCCGCTCCCTACATTCATATCATGCTGCGAGACTCGGCGACACTGCAGCGTCTCATGGAAATGATATTGGATGTAGCGGCGAAATTGTTCTTGTCAAAACGGAATCCTGAAACGGAGCAATAGATAGAGCGAGCGATAGGGAAATACATGGGAATCAACATTGATATATCTTGACACTTGCTGTTCATTCTCGATGATATCGTTTCTGTGAGAAAATCGGGATGGTAAGTATTCTATGTATCTAGACTATCTATCTATGAGCTGAACATCCAGATCCGTTCACGTGTTCTGGATTGATTTCTTCTCAGCAGTAGAAGGCAGGTTGCCTTCCGAACTGGAGGTAGAATCTTTAGATCAAGTAGTCAACTGACGTATCAAAAGTGCTTGTAAACTGATCCTACTTGAAAAAAAAAAGGGTGAAATTTGGGGTTTTCAGACCACGATCTCGGAGGCGCCCGGACACTCAGGCTAAAACCCCCTTCCTCTAGGCCGAGGGAGGTAGGGAAGGACGGCCCTCTAGGCAGAGTCTCAGAAGAGACAGTCGTAACGCCCACATCTTCTGCTTCTGCCTTTTTAGGCGATTATTTTGCGCTCGTCTAAATCCCCCATGACGCTGCTGAGATCCCATTAAGGAGCGTAGGTACAGCACTTACAGAATCTAAAAAAAATAACATAATAACGGACCATATGAAACTAAACGATTGTAAAAATATATTCATAAATAGTACTCGTATTACGAGCATGAGATACAAATCACCTCCTAATTTGAAATGATTGCGCGCTGAAAAGGGTCGGTTAATACATTTAGCAAATATCCTCGCTGAATATTTGCAGCTAAAACCTGTTACGGTACACATAGATACACGATTGCAGTTGTGCCAAGCATTTAGCTTGAGTATGATTTAAAAGACATGTCCGATTGATGATATGGCCCAGTCCAAATAAAAAAAAATAACGCGACAAGTTAACGGGAAAACAGACAGACAGATATTCTTACTATTTTAGTTTAAATGTATGTACAAGAATACATAATTTCTACAAATATCCATAATCTATATCACAGAATATATAGAACTTATGCTGCGCATAAGCAAATCTGTATCTATTTAACTTCTATACTTTACTTATATTAGAGGTAAAGTTTCTGAGGTTGAGGATAATCTCTCAATCTACTAATCTAATTTTGAAAATTCTTTTACCAATAAAAAGCCACCTCATCTGTGGGTGCCATGAGAATATGTGTTATTCTATGGGAATATGGGGGTAATTTAACCCCATATATTCTTATAAATGAGAACTATGGGAATGAAACTGCGAGGCATGGGCTGGTTTATTATATTACTACCAATGGTTTCATATTAGGCCGGTATTAAAAATGAATCGGTAGTGATAAAAAGGCATAGAAAGATATGAAATGACTTGACCCGCGGCATTCGACCCAAACCTCATATTATTAGCTTTAAATATACCTAATGTCATTTCTTTATCTTTTTTTTCTTCTGAAAATCTTTAACATTTTATGTAATTTTTTTTCCTGAAAAGCTTTGTTACAATATTTGTTTTAGCCCTACAATCTCACCAGATGGTAAGGGATGATGCAATCTAAGATGGAAGCGGGCTAACTTGTTAGGAGTAGGATGAAAGTGGTTTTCATCCTAACCCCCTTTCGGTTTCTACACAACATCGTACCGGAACGCTAAATCGCTTGGCGGTACGTCTTTATCGATAGGGTGGTAACTAGCCACGGGTGAAGCCTCCCACCAGTCAAAGTACCAGCCAAATATAATATTAATACAAGCAGAACTGGTAGATGTTATAATAAGTTAAAACACCCTTTCGCGTATTATAGTAGGGGAGCCGAAGAGAGGATTTTTGCAGTTACTCGAGCGCGGCAGATGAACATAAGGGAGTATATCTTGCACGTTGTTGAGTACCTCCACCAAGTATGAGCACTTAATATTGGTGGGTACGTTTAGGGCAACCAAAAAAACTAACTTCAGAAATACTTAACCAGCACGTCAGATTAGGATAATGTAGGTGAGTTGATACTAAAAGGTGTGCATTTCGAAAATCTGTCGATTTCAGCGTAACGTACAGGAATGGGAGGGTTCTAAAGTTACAAAATAAAATCCTTATATTTCTGTTATCGAGCCACGAGCGCGGTTAATTTTTTACTCATTATAAATGACCTAATCTCCTGAATAATCGCTCATGTTTTCTGATGATTTCAATAAGCCGAAGTAATAAAAAATGTCTTTAAAGTCTGTAGTTTGTTCCCCATCGCTGAAAGCAAAAAAAAGTATATAACCATTTATTCTTTCTATTATATAATCTACAAATCTAATCGATTCCAATGACGCTTTAGTAACGGCCAATTAAGCATCCCGAGCTCCCCTACTATTACGATAATCATCTATTACTAAGCTAATCTACCTACACCTGACAAAACCTTTTTATTTTACAAATACAAATCTTTATTATTTATACATTCAAGTTTTTATAAATAGCGTTGTTTTGCCAGTGACAGAAGGCCTCAAGATTTATTTAAATTTTATTTTCTTTTATTTTTTATTCATTACAAGTTAGCCCCTGACTACAATCTCAGCTGGTTGTAAGTGATGATGCAGTCTAAGATAGAAGCGGACTAACTTATTAGGAGGAGGATGAAAATCCACACCCCTTTCGGTATCTACACGACATCGTACCGGAATGCTGAATCGCTTGGCGGTACGTCTTTGCCGGTAGGGTGGTAACTAGCCACGGCCGAAGCCTCCCAGCAGTCAGACCTGGACCAATTAAGAAAATCTCAATCTGCCCAGCCGGGGATCAAACCCAGGACCTCCGTTTTGTAAATCCACCGCGCATACCACTTATTATTTATTATTTTACATTTAAATAAGAATAAAATCAATTTAAAATGAAAGTTAAACGAATTTAACATTCTATACTTTTAAACTTAGTAATCAGACATCTCAATTCAAAGGATATAACTACTTTTAATTTTAACTCAATTAGCTGTCCTCGTATTTACTTTTCTTTGCTTTGAAACGTAGTCTTCAGTGAACTGGCCGAGTAAAGGATAAATACTTTTGAAGTTAAACAAAAAAAGTAGTTTCAAATAACAAATAGAAACTAAAAACTCGGAACTAAAGTACGTTACATCCCTGGACTCTGATATGGGGAATTAATTAAGTTGGCTTATCAAAATTGATCACTAGCTGCGGGAATTTAGATGGATGGGTAGGTATCAAATTTTGGTAGACTGTGATTTATCATAGTCTATCGTACTGAACTGAAAAATAACGAAACTGAACTGACTGAAAAATGACTGAAATTTAAAATATTTTTATCTAGGTCTTAATACGGCATCAACCCATATTCGGCTCACTGCTGAGCTCGAGTCTCCTCTCAGAATGAGAGGTCTTAATAATATTTATTTATTTTTACTTTATTTGTGCACCACAACATAAGAAAAAATAAATAACAAGAAAGAAAAAAGGATAGCACAGAATAGGACACAAAAGGCTGCCTTATTGCTATGTAGCGATTTCTTCCAGGCAACCTTAGGTTTAGGAAAATGCAAAAACACGGTAGTGCAGGTTGTATAAATAAAATAAAATACGTACATTCAAATAATTACACACTAATACATAAACCAGATTACATAGATAAATATAAAATAATGAAAATATATATTTTTTTCTTTACAAGTTAGCCCTTGACTACAATCTCACCTGGTGGTAAGTGATGATGCAGTCTAAGATGGAAGCGGGCTAACTTGTTAGAATACACGACATTGTACGGGAACGCTAAATCGCTTGGCGGTACATTGCTAGGGTGGTAACTAGACACGGCGGAAGCCTCCCATCAGCCATACCTGGACCAGTTAAGAATCTCAATCCGGGATCGAACCCAGGACCTCCGTTTTGTAAATTTTAAACGGCCTCCGCGGCGCAGTGGTGTGCGCGGTGGATTTACAAGACGGAGGTCCTGGGTTCGATCCTCAGCTAGGCCGGTGGTGGGAGGCTTTGGCCGTGGCTAGTTACCACCCTACCGACAAAGACGTACCGCCAAGCGATTTAGCGTTCCGGTACGATGTCGTGTAGAAACCGAAAGGGGTGTGGATTTTCATCCTCCTCCTAACAAGTTAGCCTGCTTCCATCTTAGATTGCATCGTCACTTACCATCAGGTGAGATTGTAATCAAGGGCCTAACTTGTAAGAATAAAAAAAAAATCCACCGAGCATACCACTGGCCGAAAAATATAAATACAAAATGTCCAATGTTTCCAAATAGGTAGCCGCTAGCTACAACATACATTTGCGTCTTTTATTTCTGTCACAGTGGTCACAGTCGCAGGTCACATTCCGGCCGCCATTTTAGGCAACTAATAGTAAATTCCATCGGGACGCAGGCAGTTTACAGATGCTATGCATTGTGAAGTAGGCTGTTAGTAATTACAAAACTCTACAGGGAATATGTACAATGTACGACGTAGGTACATAGTTCTGCAACACACAAAATACAAAATCTTTATTGGTTAAACACACAAGTTTTAACCAATAAAGATTTAGAAGAAAGCACATTAGGGGTTGTCTACAGTTTACGGTAGCCATTCATTGTGGAGCAGTGACCTAATTAGAAACCTCTAGAGCAGCGATAGCTTTGAACCATTATCCACACGGCTAACCACCACAAATTGCTGCATATAAATGAAGCTTCGATGGACAGTAAAAAATACAGACATCCAATAAATGAGCGGGAAAAGTGGTTCCATGAGTGAAAATTACCGTGGATACTACGTTATTATATACAAGCTGAGAGATCCTTTTTTACGCAAAAAGAGGGTCAGTCGGGTCTGTCTGTTTCTTTGTATTAAAGGTAACTTATGTGCGAGTGTTTTTAGACATGTTTGATGAAAATCGGTTGAGCCGTTTAAAAGTTGTGGGGGGTTGAAAGTAGAGATGAATAGCTGAATGTCTGTAAATACGAGTATAGGCACTCGATTTCAAATTTAAGCGCTCTGAAAGAGAATTTTGGTAACTTGGTCGAGAGTGTAATAAATAATTTTATGACATTCGTGGGTTTTACAAAATTTAAAATTTTATGTTATATCTTTTCATGACTTTTCACTAAACCTTAACCAAAGGGTGTTTGTCAAAATTATTAATTATACATATAATGAAAGATGACGAAAGCAGGATGACACACACAAACAAGTAGTTAGGTAGGTACATGAGTGAAAATTATACAAACTACGTTATTAAAAGCTGAGTGAACAGGTGTAATTTTTTTACCACTATTTGTCCACTAGACGCATACTATAAATATTTGTTAGGCTTTTAAAAACCGACTGGTACCGACGACTGCAGTCGACTGCAGTCTTCGGTAGCAGATGCCGCTCGTGTAAATCTATACTAATATTATAAAGCTGCAGAAGTTGTTTGTTTGTTTGTTTGATTGAACGCGCTAATCTCAGGAACTACTAGTCCGATTTGAAAAAAATTAGATAGCCTATTTATCGAGGAAGGCTATATTATCCCCGTATTCCTACGGGAACGGGAACCACGCGGGTGAAACCGCGCGACGTCAGCTAGTGAACACTAAATGACGAGACTTCATGAGCATGCCAAGTGTGATGCTATATTAGCGCTGACCCTAATAGCAGATTGTAACGCAATAATTTACGCCGGCATATGCGGGTAGTTCCTGTCAATAACATGGTACCGTTTATGTGCGGAACCTGCGACATAACCGTTACAGTAGCCGTTATATTTGATGTTCTCGGTATAACGGATTAATATTGTTGCTACTGTATATCAGTATTTATTATCCACAATATCTATACTTTTTACCCGACTGCGTCATTTACAATGTTTTTTTATGTATGTGTGTATGTATGTCCTCTTTTTCACGCCTTACAGCCAAAACGGGTGGACGGTTTTTGAATAATTAGGTGTTTGAGTCTGTAAGAACTATGGTAGTAACCATAGGCTTTATAAAATGTCAAGAAAAAACAGTCATGAAATAGATACCCATTCAAAAATTATCATATCATATATGATATTTTTTTAAAGGGTATTTCAAAAATAAAAAATTTGATAATTTGTATTTAGTACTAAAATAAAAATTAGTTCGAATCCGGTCTGGGACACCACCTCTAACTTTTCAGTTGTGTGCATTTTAAGAGAATTTAATATCACGTGTCTCAAATTGTGAAGTAAAGCATCATGAGGAATCTGCATACCAGAGAATTTTCTTAGTTTTCTGGTCAGCGTGGTGGACTATTGGCCTAGCCCCTTTCATTCTGAAAGAAGACTCGGGTTCAGCAGTGAGCTGAATATAGGTTGATAACAACTAAAATACAAATTATCAAAAAACGTACCCATTATACTAGGACTATTGAATTGAATTAACATTTGCCAACTAGAATGTCTTTAATTCAGGAACATGGCAGGAATGACATTGTCTGTACTTAGTTATATTAAATTTCTGTTTTGAACAAACTAAAAAGCCCGGAAAAAAATCATTATTAAGAAAATATAAAACCTGACTGCTTAAGCGTAATGAACTGAAAAGAGAAAAACAATTATCACAATATCTTTAAAGATTAAATCGAATTGAAAAAACCTGGCTCGTGGTTAGTTTAGAAGCTACGAAGCTGCAGGAAGACATACATAGACAAAGATTATACTTCTAACACCTCTTTAACCGACTTCCAAAAAGGAGGAGGTTCTACGTTCGGCTGTATGTATGTTTTTTTTTTTTTTTTTTTTTTATGTATGTTCCGTCATTTGTGGACCGATTTTGAAAATTCTTTTTTTGTTTTGAAGGGTTTGATTCCAGGGTGGTCCCATTTTTTTCATGTCAGGATCTGATGATGGCATCCTGGAGAAATCGAGGGGAACTTTCGAAAATCGTAGAGACGGCTAGTGCGTTTGTTAGCGTTTCCATAAGGTATTTTAAACCACTACAATTTTATGAAGGTCTGGAGTCGGTCTGATGATGGAGCCGATACACAGACGATGGAACTCGTCAACGATTTACAGCAGGTACCTTTTGTTTGGGCTTGATTTATTTGTATTGATGAGAACTTTCCACCTAGATGGGTTGTGACTGTATTAAGGGTCTGATGATGAAGACGAAGGACAGTTAAGAGAACTCCTCAACGGTTCACAGTAGCTACCTTGTGTTTGGACTTGATAAATTTGTATTGATGAGAACTTTCCACCTAGATGGGTTGTGACTGTATTAGGGGTCTGGTGATGAAGACGAAGGATAGTTAAGGGAACTCCTCGACGGTTCATAGTAGCTACCTTGTGTTTTGACTTGATAATTTTGTATTGATGAGAACTTTCCACCTGGATAGGTTGTGACTGTATTAGGGGTCTGGTGATGAAGATGAAGGAGAGTTAAGGGAACTCCTCGACGGTTCACAGTAGCTACCTTGTGTTTGGACTTGATAAATTTTATATTGATGAGAACTTTCCACCTATATGGATAGTGACTGCACAGGGGGTCTGGTGATGAAAACGGAGGACAGTCACCTTTCACGTTTTTTCTGAATATTCATATTACGTGGATAAAGGGGGAGTGAAACTTTGTATATGAGTTAAGGTAGTATTTTTAAAATTGGGATTGTATGACTTAGATACTTATCATAAAAAACTAACGTTTCAACTAATTGCTTATTAATTTTTGTTCACACTCAGTAGGTGTGCTAACACTAAAAATTAAAAAATAAAAATTTTAATAAAAAAAATTCAACCGACTTCCAACTCAAAAATTAACTTAAACTAAAAAGCAAAAAATAACATCTTACCTATGTGCTACCTTCTGATCAGTTTGAAGGCGGTGCCAATCCAGTGTCATGTTTTAATTAAAGCCGTTTCTGAAAGAACCACAGAAATTTTGTAATTTAAACGGCTTGAATTAAAACATCACTGGCTTGGCACCGCCTTCAAACTGATCAGAAGGTAGCACATAGGTAAGATGTTATTTTTTGCTTTTTAGTTTAAGTTAATTTTTGAGTTGGAAGTCGGTTGAATTTTTTTTATTAAAATTTTTTTTACATTATCGAAAATAGGGGACTATAAAAACAAGTATTTACGAGTTACTTAGCAAAAGAGTTCTCCAGTTAATGTAGGAAATAGGCATTAAGGAATGTCCTACTTACTCTGTGATTCATTGAATGCGCTTTTCTGTCGCCCCTATTTATTTACGGCTGCTTTCACGGAATTACTGCAGCCTGCGAGCCAAGGCTTGACTCTTTTAGCTCATTGAAAGACGTAAAGGAAACATGCTGTGTTCTTCAGTATAATAAAGACTACTGTACTGCAGTACGGCAGAGTCAATATACTTATGTACATAGAGTGGAAAGTCTTCGTTTTATTATTAACTAGCGGAGGCCCGCGACTTCTCGTGGAATTAGTTTTTCACAAATCCCGCAGGAACCATGGATTTTTCGTATGTGTTAATACAGAGTAAAATCTATTTCCATTCCAAATTTCAGCCAAATCGCTTTAGTAGCGGCGTTAAAGAGTAACAAACATCCATACAAACTTTTGCCTTTATAATATTAGTAGGATGAACAATTAAAAGAGTAACTCTAAAAATGAAATACTTTCCATACAAACTTTCAACCCCCATTTCACCCCCTTATAATATTAGTAGGATAGGATCTACGATTACAGTTATTTTCTAAAAATAAGTATTATTAATTAACGGTCGCCCAATAAGTATAATTATGTTTTCTTGAATAAAATTAACTTAAATATTAATCCAAGGCATCGACTATCACTATTCCAAATGTAAGCGAAATTGGTTCAGTAGTTATGTGAAGGAGTAACAAACACGCAACATATAACGTGACGCGAACGTTTGGATGGATGTTTTAATTTGAATCACAGCTTAATTGCTTATTTGGTTTCATCATTAGCAACCCATATTCGGCTCACTGTTAAGCACGAGTCTCCTCTCAGAACGAGGCCAATAGTTCAACACACTGTCCCAATGCGGATTGGCAGACTTCACACACGCAGAGAATTATTTATTTAAAAAAAATCTCAGGTATGTAGGTTTCCTCACGATGTTTTCGTTCACCGTTACAGACTCGTGATATTTTATTTATTAAAATGCACACAACTGAAAAGTTGGAGGTGCATGTCCCGGATTCAAAACTACGCCCTCCGAATCGAAGGCAGAGGTCGAATTCACTGGGCTATGACGACTCAATCCAATTATGAAATAATTTGGCACAGAGATAGGCTGAAATCGCAGATAGGCTACTGTTTGGCCAACATTTTAACAGAAACGGGAGCCACCCAGTCACAGCGAGTTACATTTAACAGAAAGGACACTTAATAACATTTTCTACCATTTTCATCTAGGTAAGTGTTACTTAAGTTAAAGTTCCGGTACAGGTGTGAACTGGGCTTTATTGTATTAGAACGAAAGCATGCGATAGTCAGACATTTTATGATAGTGTAGGTTAACTCGGTCCACTCTTTGACATCATCTAACCCTTCGTTAGACACTCATAAAGATTTCTGTAAACAAAATCTTTTTCCTAAATAAAAGGAGGTAAGTCTGGCTGTTGTAGTTAAGTTGTCCTACTAGTTAAGTGTCACTTAAGTTAAAAGTTCCGGCAAAGGTGTGAACAGAGCTTTATGTATCACGTGAAATTCCCATCAGACAAACAAGCCACAGTTTTGCATGTTCGTTGATGCATAACGGTGTATAATTCATAATTCATAATTCTTTATTTGCAAATTGTTAAATACAGATTACAATAAATGTTGGCATACAATTTAGTACATGCGGTGCGGATTTGTTTCGAGCCTATTTTGTCTGTAGGGGGAATCCTTATAGACATTCGTATAGTGCCAGACTCTTACCGGCTAAAAACCACTCATAAGAGCACATCCACATATTAAGTACTATATTATGTTGACCATTCGTGTAAATGGTGCTCATGACGTACGATGAGGATTCCCTCATAAGAGGGGTCGTTTCGGGCCCTGCACTATGCACATCCACTGATGTAGCGTCCCTCCAGGAGTGAGTATATTATACTGTACTATTTATGTTGACCAGTCGTCTAAATGATGCTCATGCCACACGATGATGGAGAAGTTGCATATGGGAAATATTAAGTCATGCCAAATTTTGGACACTACTGCTTTGAACGTGTTACGTATTCGTTTTATGTATCACTTAAGTAAAGAGTCGGCACAGGTGTGAACACAGCTTTATGTACCATAGCACGTGAAATTCCCATCAGACAAACAAGCCGCAGGTGCGCTGTTTGCTGAGCGAGTACCAACCGCATCCGCATTGCAAACTACACCGCAGCCCTGTCCTAACTTGCACATCATACTACAGAACCACTGCCAGAGTTTCGTTGTTGATACTACCAACATATTGTTCATTAAACTGCTTACAAGTTCATCAACTGAGCACTAATTGTGGCGTGCCTAGGTAAATAACTTACATGTTTACATTCTTACCCATTCAAGAGCATTGCTAAGTACCAAGTCTTTCAATATATTTGAAGACACGAAGATGGATTTACCTGTGAAAATCTAAGTATTATTACTTGTATTTTATTGTTTTCCTTCGTGCTTTCGACAAACTAAAGGAAGGATTCGTCTGTTAGTTGTTTATCTATGTTGGTAAATACTTGGCTATATTTACCTACATGGCCTGATAATGAAAACAACAACCATGTTTACACTCTTACCCATTCAAGATCATTGCTAATTACGAAGTCTTACAATATATTTGAAGACACGGAGATGGATTCAATAGTGGAAAACCTAGAAGTATTTTATTTAATGGTTTCCCAAGCGATTTCGGCAAATAAACTAGTTATAGAAAGGATTGGTCTGTTATTTGTTTAACCGTTAAAATACTTGTAACTAAAATTTTGTTGCGTAAGTCCCGTCGTGACCACGATCCATGCAACTAGGTCGAAATATCGACATTAAATATCTCGTCGTTTTATCGTGGTATGTACCCGTTTAAATAATATTCATAAAATTTTGTTGTTGTATGTTGATACTACCTACATATATATTAATCATTAAATTGCTTACAAGTTTACAAACAGAGCACTAATTGTGACGGAATAATATAGGTAGTAACATAATACGTTTACAATCTTACCTATTCAAGATCGTTTCTGCGAAGCCTTATAATACATTACCAGGAAGGTTTCGATTGTAGAAATATAAACGCTATTATTCCTATATACAGGATGTCCCGTAATTAATGGATAAAACGCAAATGTACACTGCAGTTACTTTGCATTATTTACAGGGCATTTTTTAATCGTATTTAAATAATTATTACACTCAAAACTTCTTCTACAAAACAATTAAACAATATTTATAAAAATGCTATCATTACATTGGCAAATTAATTCATAATGTTTAACAATAATAAAAAAGTACAACCGACTTCAAAATTATAAAAATGTTTTTACTAAACTAAAAAGCGAAAAATAACATCGTATGTGCTTCCTTCTCAGTTTGCTCAGTGCGACTAATTTGAAGGCGGTACCAAAGTAGTGTTAGTTAAAGCCGTTTCTGAAAGAACTGTCTGAAAATCCTAAATCTTTATGATTTAAACGGCTTGAATCTAAGCTACAACATTACAAAAAACTGATTCAAGATAGAAAATAGAAAGATATTTTCAAAACTATTCAAATTAGTTTTGATAATCAGCTGGTCTACCATTTGCGTTTTATCCATTAATAACGGGACATCCTGTATATTGATTCCCTCAAATCTCTGAACAAACACATTTCAATTCTATTCAATTCTAGGTATTACTAACAGTCCTTTGTACAGAGCATGTATGAAAGAAAACGAGGCACGTGTTGCTGTCAGATTAGACATAGCTGTCAGAGTAACGCGTTACTTACATTGGTTACAGTGGTGCTAACACGGAACAACGAGAGTGTAGAGAAATAGACAAAATTCAACCAATGGCGGTGCAACCGGGTATAACGTTATCTCTTTCATTACGTTGGCACGAAAGATATGGGACTGAAACAGCGGCGCGGCCATTGGGCGACATTTCGTCTATTTTCTCTTTGCTTGTTGGCATGGACTCCCTCCGTGAGTGGATTTACAAGACGGAGGTCCTGGGTTCCATCCTCGGCTGGGCCGATTGAGATTTTCTTAATTGGTCCAGGTCTGACTGGTGGAAGGCTTCAGCCACGGCTAGTTACCACCCTACCGGCCAAGATACCGCCAATCTCACCTGATAGTAAGTGATGATGTAATCTAAGATGGGAGTGGGCTAACTTTTTAGGAGTATGAAAATGAAAACATTTTCGGTTTCTACTGGTAACTTGCCACGACCGAAGCCTCCCACCATCCAGACCTGGACCAATTAAGAAAGCCTCAATCGGTCCAGCCGGGAATCGAACCATGGACCTACGTCTAGTAAATCCACTGCGCATAACACTGCGCCACGGAGGCCGTCAAAAACTAACAAAACTTACAACGATAGACACACTTCCCTGCCAGTGTGTATCTTGTCTAGACTGATCTTTATATTATAACATTTATCAACTACCACAGCCGGAAGTCAATAAATAATTAATTTATTTATTTTGTTATTGATTTTAAACTTATTTCGTGGTTGTTCGACATAAATATAATACGAGTGTATATTTATTATTCAAAATATTACCTACGGTGTAAAATTTCATCGTTTTATCGTGGTACGTTGATGTATAAATTAATTTGTTATTTTCCACGAAAAACCGACAGTCAAAATATTTGGAAATGTTTAATATAGAGCTCCGGTTACGCAATGAAACGTATTTAGAGGATTTTTCTCGGGTCTGGGGTTTTCGTTGAGGATAGCAAAATAAATGAATTGACGGCCTCCATGGCGCAGTGGTGTGCGCACTGAATTTACAAGACGGAGGTCCTGGGTGCGATCCCGAGCTGGGCTGATCGAGGTTTTCTTAATTGGTCCAGGTCTGGCTGGTGGGAGGCGGTCGTGACTAGTTACCACCCTATCGACAGAGACGTACCGCCAAGCGATTTAGCGTTTCGTTACGATGTCGTGTAGAAACCGAAAGGGGTGTGGATTTTCATCCTCCTCCTAACAAGTTAGCCCGTTTCCATCTTAGATTGCATCAACACTTAACATCAGGTGAGATTGTAATCAAGGGCAAACTTGTAAAGAATAAAAAAAAACAATAACTCACCGTTCATAAAGAACTTCTGCACATTATACCTGCTTCTACTCAATTTTCACGCAGCAAACGTTCATCAACCCAAGGTAAGTTATAGCTGGTGGGTTATTCTGTAACGATGCTTTGTAAAACTTGCAAGTGCGAGCTTCGAATTCACCTCTATCTTTGTTTAACACAATACTATGGAAAGAGAAAGTTAGAGGTGAATTCGAAACACAACATCATTACAGAATAGGCCTCCTTAACTCTATCTGACAATTAGAACAAGGCTTATCTTGGAATCGTTGGCTTTGAAATCCAGTATCACTTGGCAAAGAGCCAAAATATCGAGTAATATAGACCAGAGACTCGACAAACTCGATGTTCAACATCAAGTTATATAGAGCGAGAAGCTGGTTAGCCAGACCTTCGTTATTTTTATTTTAGCAGACTCTGAAATGGATTACATATATGAAAACCAATGTAGAACAAAGGTTATGATTCACAATATTCGTCAGGACCACTTAATTAACAAATCAAACAGTAAACAAAACAAAACAGAATTCACTAATCGAGACAAAGAGAGACTCTCCGTGCCTAACTTAGAATAATTACTGATATCCAACATTTTTCGTGGTTATCAACCACGAAAAATGTTGGATAGAAGCAGGCGTTACTTTGCGGAAGTTCATCATGATTATACAGGAAGAAATTTTTTTTAGTGCGGATATTTTTATATTTTGTACATAAACAAAATTTAATGATCACGTATTTTTTCTTTTTTTTTTTAACTCAAAAATAACAAAATTATCGTTAGCTAAAGTTATTTACTTTTGAACAGAATTTTAGGGTCACCCTATTGTGCGTTTATTTTATTTTCGTTTGATACCTAAAGAACGTCACCAGATCACTTTTAAGCTGAATATATCTTGTTTAGTAATAATATGTACATTATTTTGTTATTTTAGAGACATAAATTAAAAAAAAAAAATTACATAAATGTATCGAACTGTTTGTAGATTTATATTCTATTAGTGATACAGAACCACGAAAAAAATTATCCGCACTAAAGACCGAATCACCCTGTATAATGATTTATTTATTTTGCTATCCTCTACGAAAAGCCGACGAACCCATGCGACAACGTCACCCAGGTCCGACAAAATACTCTCTATGTACGTTTCACCCCGAAACCGGAGCACCCTCAGAAGATGTTGACTCTACAACGTGCAATTGTACGTGACCTTGGTGGCGTTGTCGCATGGGTTCGTCGGCTTTTCGCGGAGTATAGCAAAATAAATAAATCATTAAATAACGAGACATGTTGGCGTATAGACCATCAGCAGAACACTGCCACCGACTGCATCTTGAGCGAGGGATCCCACCAATCACCCCTTTCCAACTACTTCCACTTTGCATAGAAACAACCAGCGCCACCTAGCGTCGAAACGAGATAGTCTAGTGACGTCATATTCTGCTCAGAGTACTTATTTTCAACAGTAGGTATAAAAACCGATTATGAACGATAGGCTCGCGCTTGACTACAATTATGCCTGATGGAAAGCAGTAATGCGGTCTATGTTGGAACGCGCTTACCTAGAAGATTTAAGTATCTTCTTTTCTAGTTCTAATGGTGTATCTAATCTATACATATAATAAAACTGGTGGATGTCTATACATTTCTTCGTAATTTGTGATTTTACTTATACCATTTGTAACAACAAATGTTAGCGTGGCATAAAGGAAGCCAGCGCCATCTAGAATGTATACTTATAATACGATTTCTGTACATTTTGTACATTCTGTACATTGAAGATATTTTGAATTTTTTTAATATAATCGATACTGAAGCTAAAAATATTTTATTTCGATTTTTTGTCTGTCTGTCTGTTCGTGTTTTTTTGTTCGGGCATCACACTGAAACTACTGATCGAATTCAAATGAAACTTGGCACGGTTTAAGATAATAATACGGAGAAGGTTACAGGATTACAGGATTACAGGTTACTTTTTATTGCGAAAGAAAATGAAAAGGGGGTGAAATAGGGATTGAAAGTTTGGAACGTCCTTCATTTTTAGAGTTACAGTTTTAAAAATTCGATCATCCGCTAGTGGTATATAAATTACAGACATCGGCACTCTATTACTGCTCTGAATTATTGAATCTAGTAACCTAGCTAAGTTGACAAAAGATAATATAATTTTCCAATTTAATTTCTGTTCCATGCAAGTTTAATTTCCGTTTTAATGAAAAAGTTATAATGAAAGTAATTACAACTTTACAACTGTGTAACGTACGTGGTTGGCGTGAAAATGGAAGGCTTTATGGTTGTTTTGCGCGAAAGATTTCGAAGCAATAAAGTTAAAACAATAAATAGGTATTACTTAGAAATATTGGATCATGATTTTCATTTTATTAGAAACTAGCGGACCCGGTCAAGCTTCGCTTTGACTTTAGTGCACTTCTTTCATACCCTTACCTACCCTACTCCAATCCTACACATACCCTGCCCCTACCGTATCCCCACCCTACGCTATCCCTACCCTATCCATACCCTGCCCCTACCCTTCCCCTACCCTACCCTACCCATAATTTTCTTTGCTATACACCTCACGGAGCCCGAGACCTTTCCAACGAATGCAAAACCGTGGAAATCGGTTCATGCGTTCTGGAGTTATAGCGTTAGGAAGGAAATCCCGACTTATTTTTATATTAGAAAAAATATCAGAGTATATTTAGCAGGAAAAATACCACTGAATGTTAAGCTTAGAAATAACTTTTTATATAGGGACTATTTATGTTATTTAAAATGAATTTATTCCAAGAATGATCTGTGACCTTGGCGCTGATTAAGTTAATTTGGCCTGGCTTTTAGCTGAGAGTCACTTGAGACGTTCGCACGTCGAGCGAACAAAATTTATACGCCACATTTATATTCTAAAAGCTACTTTACTTAATAAGTAAACATCAGTAATGTTTAGACATTTAGTATCTTGTTACAAAAAAGAAATTCTTAGGCAGTAATTTCTACAACATCTTGAGTATTTACTGCTTCAGTATTTTGCAACTGTCATTTGGTATAACTCGTAGCATCCTCTCGTAAATAAAAAGTCTTTTTTTTTTAATATTCTTTACAAGTTAGTCCTTGACTACAATCTCACCTGATGGTAAGTGATGATGATGAGTCTAAGATGGAAGCGGGCTACCTTGTTAGGAGGAGGATGAAAATCCACACCCCTTTCGGTTTCTACACGGCATCGTACCGGAACGCTAAATCGCTTGGCGGTAGGGTGGTAACTAGCCACGGCCGATGCCTCCCACCAGCCAGACTTGGACAAATTAAGAAAATCTCAATCTGCCCAGCCGGGGATCGAACCCAGGACCTCGTCTTGTAAATCCACTGCGCATAGCACATGTGATTTTGCTGGGAACATAGTTCCCAGCAAAATCACCCGCTGGCACAAACAGAAGCTCTACAATGCACCTATCGAAAGTTGCACCGGACCTTCCAATTACAGAGTTTTGATTGAAGCGGCTTCGAATCAGCTTTATTTGTTTTACATGCATTCAACCAATTTTCTATATGAATATTTGCCACGTTTTACCTTTACACTCCGGTAAATTGTAATAGGTTTTTTTATATAGTTATTGTTGATGGAAAAACGCATAGCCATATTTGCTATTTTGGTATATTTCAAAGCCCGCATTTTTACATTGCATTCACATTAAGTGATATAAAGAAAATGTTTCGATATTTTTTTTTATCACTGGATGGTTATACGTAGACGGTAAGGGTCTGGAATCTGGACCTTTGAAACCTGTTACCTTCCAAAGCCACCAAAACTCCATACGTGCCTACCGTATTCATCTTTGAAGGTAAGATCTGGGTTGGCAATTTTCAGCTTTTTTAGCTAATTTCAAAATATTAAGCTTATAACAGCTAATTTTTGTTACAGTCAAGTGACCCCACCCTCTACCGGCTATACGATTGTCTATGGATACGTGAAAAAATTCACAAAAGTAGGATATATAATGAAATTACAAGAAAAACTATAATAGCTAAGTAGCAATTTAAAGAGTAATAGTCAACCAACTTAAAAAACGTAATTAGAAATCAAAAATTGAATACTAATTCCGTTGTTTATCAAAAAGATAAACTTGTCAGTAAGATAACTCAGACTTCAACTAGAAATATGAAATTTGTTCTAAGTATATGCATTTAATACTATGCATATACTTAGAACAAACCATTTCGACTCATTGCTGAGTTCGAGTCTCCTCTCAGAATGAGAGGATTTCGGCCAATAGTCCACCACGCTGGCCCAATGCGGATTGGCAGTCTTTTCACACACAGAGAATTAAGAAAATTCTCAGGTATGCAGGTTTTCTTACGATGTTTTCCTTCACCGCTTGAGACACGCGATAACTAATTTCTTAAAATGCACACAACTGAAAAGTTGAAGACGCATGCCCCGGACCGGATTCGAACCCAGAGCCTCCGGAATCAGAAACAGGGGTCATATCCACTGGGCTATCACGGGTATCTATCCACTGGGCTATCTATCAATTATAGAGTAGCATTACCTTACGATAAATATTATAATATTTTAATATTATATATAAAATATATATTATATATAATATTTTTGTTTTGGCCATGTTCATTTTCAGGCCCACCTGTTGAGAAACGCTGCTGAGGTCATTGAGCATGGTACTAAGGTCATCCAGAGTCTGTGCCATGATGACTACATCGTCCGCGAACCGCAGTTGAGCGATGTACTCGCCATTGATGTTGATGCCAAGTCCGCCCCAGTCCAGAAGCTAAAAGACGTCTTCCAATGCGGCGGTAAATAGCTTCGGAGAGCCGATGGACGTTGGGGTCCCAAAGTGCTGGAATGGCGACCCCGTACTAGTAAGCGCAGTGTTGGCCGACCTCCCACCAGGTGGACTGACGACATCAAGCGAGTCGCAGGGATTCGCTGGATGCAGGTGGCTCAGTATCGTGATGTTTGGAAGTCCCTACAAAAGGCCTATGTCCTGCAGTGGACGTCCACCTCGGCTGATATGATGATGATGATGATTACCTTACGATGACGTGCGTACATGATTTAATACTACTTACAAACATTAACAATGATTGAGTCATGAATAATTGTCTCTTTTCCCTCAATGCCAATAGGTATAAATGCCACTGCAGTGAGGTAGATTATCAAACACAGATGAGATGTATGGGTGGCTGAGCATTCTCTGTTGTCTGTGCGGATCGATGCGCCCAGTTATTGTTTGCGGATAGATTAATGCGGCGATAGAGTGGGGCCGGCTCCGTCCGCATCTGTTTGGACGTTTTATCATAATTTGTAAGTATTTCAGTATTTTTGTTAAAGCGCAATGCGGTAAGATAGAACAACGGCTTTATTTACAATACTAGCGGACGCCCGCGACTTCGTCCCCGTGAAACCCTACTACTACCCCTACCCTACCACGCGACGGCTACGGAAGCTTAAAAAATGGAATATCTTCTCCCGTTTCCTCAATATTTCCGTTCACTGCTCTGCTCATATTGATTGTAGCGTGATGAAAAGTATACTATAACCTGCCCAGGAGTATAAAGAATAATTGTAACAAGTTTAGTTAAAATCCGTCGAGTATTTTTTGTTTCTATAAAGAACATACAGACAGACAGACAGACAAAAATTTTACTGATTGCATTTTTGGCATCAGTATCGACCACTAATCACCCCCTGATAGTTATTTTGGAAATATATTTCATGTACAGAATTGACCTCTCTACAGATTTATTATAAGTATAGAAGACAAAATACAAAAATACAAAAATTGGTTAAACATACAAGTTTTTATGAATTTCATTGTTGAAACCTTATTTTGGGCATGGTTGTGCCTGTAACAGAAGGCCTCACTCTTCCAATTATAACCCATTTTTAACATCTGTATGTAATTATGTATGAATGTATGTCTGCATGTGGGTGATAGTGAGTGTGTGTGTGTGTGTGTGGATTAGAATGGCCAGCTTTGGTATTCCGGTCTTTTGTAAAACTTTCAAGCTGTGTGTAGGTTAACATGGTGCACTCTCTGACATCATCTATCCACTTTCCCAGCTGTCTTTTGAAGCTTATCATCCATTGGCGTATCTAGAATTATTTCTTAGGGTTGGCCTAGCGGCTGGCCCCTGTCATGACGCTGAGCAGAGTCGACAGTCAATATAGAAATTTCGTTTACAATGTTTGTAATGGACGCTGGCCACTAAAACGGGACAGCTGATTTTATTGTTTTTTTTTTTTTATATATTGTGTATTTTGGTGTCTATCATCGAATTTTAAATCGGTAGCCCAGAATTCTAGGGTGGGCACTGGACCATTCTAGGGTGGGCATGCCCCCCCCTCCCTCTCTCCATATACGCCTATGTGTTCATCACTCCCAAACTTTCTGCTTTTCTAAAACTAATACAATGTCAACTTGTGGTATAAGAAAGTTTGTCAGCTTATGTTGCGTACTTATAATGAGCATTTATCTTGCACCATAGATTAGTACGGTATCTAAACAACTATGAAGATTGCATTATAAAGTTGCTATCTGAGGTATCAGATTAGTCAGATGTTAATGATAATGTTTTAGCTGGTGGGACGCTTTGGCCGTGCTAGTTACCACCTTACCGAGAAAGACGTACCGCCAAGCGAATTAGCGTTCCGGTACGATGTCGTGTAGAAACCGAAAGAGGCGTGGATTTTCATCCTCCTCCTAACAGGTTAGCTCGCTTCCATCTTAGATCGCATCATCACTTACCGTCAGGTACGATTGTAGTTAAGGGCTAACTTGTAAAGAATAAAAAAAAAGATAAATTTCCACCCCCCATTTTGATAAACCCCACTGGGAGGTTCTACTGAAAATTTCTTGAAAGAAAGAACGCTTAATATTTCTCAGCTTTACCTAGGACTCGAATTTAGAACCTTGTGATCCAAAACCTTGGACCAACGAGATTTTGGAAAACAAACCAAAGGCAACCAACTCAAGGTCATTGTTTGTTAAAAAGGAAGGAATGTAGTGTTTGTTTGAGCCGTGATAGCCTAGTGGATATAACCTCTGCCTCCGATTCCGAAGGTCGTAGTTTCGAATCCGGTCCGGGGCGTGCACCTCCAACTTTTCAGTTGTTGTTGTACATTTTAAGAAATTAGATATCACGTGTCGCAAACGGTGAAGGAAAACATCGTGAGGAAACTTACACACCAGAGAATTTTCTTAATTCTCTGCGTGTGTGAAGTCTGCCAATCCGTATTGGGCCAGCGAGGTGGACTTTTGGCCTAACCCCTCTCATTCTGAGAGGAGACTCAAGCTCAGCAGTGAGCCGAATATGGGTTGATAATGATGATGAAGATGATGTAGTGTTTGCATCTACTAAATAGATACCTACAATACGCCAGTACCTATTCTTTTTTAAGTTCAGTTGTAACTAAAGGCAAAAAAATATTGTTCTAGAGTTCTATGCCACCGCATACTACGAACTTTACAAATATGAGCTCCCGACAGAGGCATATTTGTGTCGTTCACCGGATTCAGCCATTTCCGCCGCTGTTGGCACCGCTTCCCTTCCCTGCTGGTTTGTCTGAATAGTGAAAATGTTTACTCATCATTGCTAAAGTACAGTATGGTTTAAAATCGAAAGAATATCATGGAGCGTGATATTATCAAACCGTTTACTATTACAAGTAGTACAAGCACTTTTAAAAAGTCTAATTTATAAGCACAAATTAAACAGATAGAACATACGGAACACGACGGTGTCGTAACCGCTCCAAATACAAAATTCAAAAACGAAATTTTCTCGACTTAGTACGACACGAAGAATCGCATCTGTAATTTTCAATATTATTCAAGAAAAATGGCGTCTTATGTTTTTAAATATTTTAAAAATTGTTCACAAACACTAAAGAAATATGATGGAGTATTTTTTTATTGGTTATTAAAATATTAATTTACGTAATTGTTGTTAGTGTTAAATTTTGAAATACAAATTATGATAAAAGTTTGTTTATATGCGGATGTCAAGAAAACGTGTGGCGTTTGGTTTTTTATGGGTTTCACCGGCTTCACCACGCCGCTTGTAAACACTCATTCTGGATTTATTCTTAATTCTGTGTTTATAAGTGAGACTCTACCACTGATTCAAAAAGCGGATTTTGCCGGCAAGAATCTCAGTAAATGCCCTATTAAGATAAATGTTGTACAATTTGTTTTTAAAGATTAATTGGCGGTCGCCCGCCGCTCCTTTTCTGTCTCACTATTCATTTTTTCACAAATACCACAAAGAGTCGAATTTTTCCGGGAAAAAATTAACCTATATGTTAATTTAGAGTACAATCCGTCTTCGTTATAAATTTCAGCCAAGACGGTTCTTAGTTGCGACGTGAAGAAGTTAAAGCCGGATTTATATTTGTCTGACGTGTCGTGTCGTGACGATGCGTCAGACAAATTTCCAGCCCAATTTCTCTTTCTACGATCGCAAACGCTTTGAAAACTAGAAAAATGTATGGGGAAGACAGATCTTGATCACGTGACCTGTCGTTAACAAATGTCATTCCCATACATTTTTCTAGTTTTCGAAGCGTTAGCGATCGTAGAAAGATAATCGACGTGCAACTTGGCTACAGGGGCAGAACAGAATCGATATCATACATTTTGTATGCGACACATCAGAAGTCATCACGACATGTCACAATCACAACACACAAGTGTAAACGTTGCCATTTTTTTTTTATTTTTTTATTCTTTACAAGTTAGCCCTTGACTACAATCTCACCTGATGGTAAGTGATGATGCAGTCTTAGATGGAAGCGGGCTAACTTGTTAGGAGGAGGATGAAAATCCACACCCCTTTCGGTTTCTACACAGCATCGTACCGGAACGCTAAATCGCTTGGCGGTACGTCTTTGCCGGTAGGGTGGTAACTAGCCACGGCCGAAGCCTCCCACCAGCCAGACCTGGACAAATTAAGAAAATCTCAATCTGCCCAGCCGGGGATCGAACCCAGGACCTCCGTCTTGTAAATCCACCGCGCATACCACTCCGCCACGGAGGCCGTCACATACAAAATGTATGATACTGATTCTATTCTGATGCGTCACGACACGACACGTCAGACAAATATAAATCCGGCTTTACACACATACACACTTACAGACACCCAAACTATCACCCATTTAGTGTTATTTATTGTTCATGTTATCCTGTCGTATAGAAGAAACAAGTATCGATTGCTTCCATAAACCTTTGACATTGAATGTTTTATTTTTAGGCGCTAATGATTGCGTAGGCAGGCCTTAGACGTAGGTGCAGAGTGTGGGTGTAGGACCCTAGGATGCTTTTATTTGTATTTATAACGATAATTATTATTTTTACCGCTCTAGTACGAAAATAGCGCGTTTGTTGCATAAAAACTGTTAATTTCTGACTACCCCACACTTCACTGTTGCAGTGTAAAAGAAGGCACTTTACTTTTTTAGTTCTCTTGGGTATATTGTTTTAACTCGTGTACGATTTTTTTCAAATTAACCAATGAGGAAAGGAAATCAAATAAATTAAAAAAAAAATAATCTTTTTATACCATCCAGCCGTAATTTTACTAGGCAACCTTTGTGCAATGTATCGATGTGATTATTATTTTTTATAATTTATTTCTCATCCTAAATAATTAATTACAGATGTAGGCATACAAGATGCTCGAGAATATTTATTTGCTATAACGTCAAACCTTGACGTTATAGCAAATATCGTCAACCTGACGAGTCCACTTATAGGAGCCGAACTACATGCGTAACTAATATTTTTTAACAAAAAAATACTTTTTTTCTTGTTTTTATACAAAGTAATTCAAATAACTCCGACTATCCATGTAACACACGCCTTAATTACACACACACTAAATATATTATAATTTATAATTCTGTTATTTGTTAACTACGGTTGTTCTGTGTGGTGAATGAGCGGGGCACCCAGTAATACGGGTTTTCCACCTAGTACAGGGGCCCTTGCTACTTGTTTGTAAGACTTAGTTGACGAATAAAGATTTTTTCATTTTCATTTCATTGAACACTTTTAATTAATTTTCGGTAAAGAATATAACCCCAGCGTTATGGGAAATACTCTTCAGCACCCTGTATATTTCGTATGCCGGATATGAACTACTATAAAGGCTGCATTTTCTTTTTGAAACACGGAACACTGGAAAGCAAATATGTCATATTACCCATGAAATATTCGGGTCGCTAGTTTTTAATAATACTCGTAATATATGAGTATTATCACTAAAAGTACCCGACGCACAAATTGCTTTTTACGTCTCGCTGATTGTAATAGGGCATTGAATTAAAGCTCAATTTTCACTCTGGTGAATAATGTCGTACCCACACTTACCGCAATCTTTACGCCTAGTTTCCTACGAGGGGAAAAGGAAAATATCGGCGGGGTTTGAAACATGCTTAAGGATTTTATAACGTTCATTATAGCGTTCTTTATTTTTTTTTGGCGCTTTTTAATTTCGTTACATGCAAATAAGTTATTTTTAACCGACTTCTCGGTCGAGGTACTCCATTTGAGTATGTTTTTTCATGTTTGTTACCTCATAACTTCGTAATTCATTTACCAATTTTAAAACATATTTTTTTGTTTGAAAGAGATAAAATTTACAATTATTAGCACTATAACAATAATATTTCACTAAATTAACTACCTCCAGATTGGTCCCATTCAATTTTCACGAAAACAGGTTGAGTAAACTTGGGTTAAAACCAAAATAACTGAAATAAGTGAATGTTATTTGCCATACCGTGGTCACTATGCTAGGACACGCTATAAACAGAAAAATAAAATCTTGTTAACAAAAATATTGAACCGACTTCAAAGATGCGAGCGACTCTAAAAAGCGAGCGAAAAGTAACATCGTACCTATGTCCTTTCTATTCATCAGTTTGAAGCACAGAACAGACATCGCTAAAAGCTAACGCTTTTTTGAAGGCGGTGACAAAAAAACAATGCCATAAGAAGTTCCTGACACAAAAATAATTATCCTAAACAGTCAAGGGTTTCTCAAAGCTTTTATTTTTTTGATCGGTGTTCATAATATACTTTTAATAAGCTTTTATATAAAAGCTCTTACGTGTTGCAGCAGAGTGTTTGCCGAGATAAATGAGCCGAAACTCGATGGGTTTATCATGTTTAGTTTAGGTGTTCAAAGGCCACTTTCCGATTTCATTATCTGAGCTCCAAAGTCCAAAGTGACATGTTATTGCAATGTCACCGAACATAAGTAAGTAGCTTCACTTACACACATACGTAACTATGTATGTAAGAAAATCTTGTAATTTGACCCTCATCCCGGTTTTGGATTAAGACGAAATTTTGCACACGCTCTGAGTTCTGATCACAATATATGACTAGTTAAGAAAAGTCATTACAAATCCAATATGGCGGCTTCCGCAATCACCTTAACTATGTAGCAAAGACAAATTTTGGAATCTTAATTTGACCTACTTCCCGGTCTTCGTGTAGGATGAAATTTTGCACACGCTCTGAGTTCTGATGTCAATACATGACTAGCTAAGAAACGTTATTACAAATCCAATATGGCGGACTGGCTGTTTGAAAGCCACCCCCATGATATGGATATCAAATGAAAGGGTTTGCTGTCAGAAATACGAATAAAAATAGTCACGTGACTTAAATCCAATATTTGTAATTTTTAGTGCGTGCTAAAAGCGTGTTTTTTAGCTTTTTAAACTATTATATCCGTATTTTCACGGTGACAGGAACACGCGTCTAACCCTGTGGCTTCAGCTAGTGATAAATGTAGGCAGATATAAATCGTTTATTGCTTATGTACCTACTTATTATTCTCTTGTTGATCAGTGATTACTAGAACAACGCTGTGAAACGGGTTTACTATATCCACTGCATACATTGATAAAGGTTGCTATCCTATCTCGACTGCTGGCAGATTCTCTGATAATTCAACCGTAATAAATTATACTTGATTAGAAAACGGACTATCGAAATTCAGATCACTCTGACGCTGTTATTTGGAAACCAATAGAAACATTTTCTTTATATTGACTTATAATAGCTTGTATCTGTAGAACCTACAAATTCACTTATTCACAATCACATACGTACTTACTTCTTTATATTATTAGTATAGATCAAAACACAGCCGTCCTTAAAAAGTAGGTACATAAGAGAATGGCGACCAAGATTACATACCTACAAGAGATTCAGTTTTCTTGTAATTGAGGTAACATCTCCAATAAAGTCAAGGAGGTATTCCTTGAGGGGTGGTTTGCTATAAAACACCCCTCAGAGTGGAGAGTCAAGAGCGAAACGGCTCTAATTTTTCAACGGCCTGACATCGGAATTACACTGTGAACTGACGAGTGCCTATCTCGACTGTTATCGGAAAACTTTCCACTTGTAATAGGAATTTTATTTGATTTGATAATGGAATCCCATTTTACCCTTTTATTTAGAAATTCGAATGCTAAAACACGTTCTGCTTTAGTATTTGATTAAGGAAACCCTTAATTAACTCTACTACCCTTATTTTTACTTCGTGTAACGATATTCAAGTGGTAAGATAAGTTCTACTTTAGTATTGATTGAGGAAACCCTTTTTTTTTATTCATAATAGACTTGCGCTTGACTACAATCATGCCTGGTGGAAAGCAATGATGAGGTCTAGGTTGGAGCGCGCTTGCCTAGAAAACCCTCATTTTACTCTGATGTCCTTAATCATAATCATAAATCATTTATTGCCAGAATGTGGTCATATAAACATATTGTTACATTTTAATGTTCATACACAATCTGCCTCATAGGCGTGCAAACCGAGTACTTACTTCATCTACTAAGATATTCAAGTGTTTAAACACTGTTTACTTTAGTATTTGTAATCGGGTAAACCATTATGTTTCTCTATTATTCAAATGGTCACATAGCATTATGCTGAGCTGGGGCATTTTCTGGGTTATGCCACACATTGCAGGGTATTAGTCTCGCATTTCTCTTTCTTTCCTTATTAACACGGTATTTGATCGGGGAAAGTGTCGCTAAACGACATCAGCACGTTGTGAGAGGGTTTAAATCTGCCAGCACCAGCTTTACGAATGACTAACGCCGGTTCTTCTGGCGTTGTAACATTTTCATATAAACTTTCATTCCCTTTATTTTACAGGTTTTTTAAATTCTTAGAATTATTCTCTAGTGTTGACGTACTTCTTAGCTGTAAATGAAACCCGTATGCAACTTATGCACTGACCCAGCAGGTTGTCAATTAAACTGTGAATTTCTTGGAAGAAAGGATAGACCAATATTTCATTGTCCGATCCAGAAATTGAATCCAGGACCTTGTGATCCACACATAAGCTAACCATAACACAAAGGAGATAATTCCTTAATCTATACTAATATATAAAACTGAAGAGTTTGTTTGATTGATTGAACGCGCTAATCTCATCAACTACTGGTTCGATTTGAAAAATTATTTCAGTGTTAGATAGCCCATTTATCGAGGAAGGCTATATATTATCCCCGTTTTCCTATGGGGAAGGGAAAAACGCGGGTAAAATCACGCGGCGTCAGCTAGTTACTTATAGTCTAAGATGCGTATTAGAAACTATCTTCACCCATCTGTTTAATAGATGAAAAGTGTTTAATATAAAATTTAGTACGATTAAAATATATTGCAAGTAGTTTGCCTAAAAATCCTGGACAAACTACTATTAACCTAATTATCGTTAATGAAAGTTTGGCCAGGAGTTTTTGAGGCAACACTCGCAACATATTTTTAACATTCCAATTTTGATATAAAATACTTGTCATCCATTAAACAGATGGATGAAGGTCGTTTCTAATACGGATCTTCCACCGTTACTGCTTTAATTTATTTAGTACTTAATTATTTCGTGCATTACATGCGGGCTGGCGTATCATTTTTTGTTTGCAAAGGATTTTGCAGTCTAAATGGAATTGTTTTATTACTATAATATTAAAAATATCATCCAACGTTCCTTTTTGAAAATAAATATCCTAACTGAATATGGATATTAAATTATATTCGTAAAGGAATACACAAACCAACACTGCGGCTGATTTAAATCAACGAACTGTTTGCTAAAACAATTTATTTCTGTTATTTGTATGTAAAATGTATCCATGGAAACGACAGCTCTAAAAATTTTAATAAAGACAAAAGGCTTTTGCGAATTATAAATAAAATAATAATATTTTTCGACAACTAAATTACGAAACTGGGCTTCCCATAACGGGCATTTTATTAAAACTCGAGTGCATTTTATAAAACTATCAAAGTCTCTTTAAAAAACAATAAAATTTAACAGCGTAACATATTCTTTTAAAAAAATAAGCTTTTTTAAAAACCTAGAGCCAAGTTAACTAAATGTACCTACTAATATATTTAAACGTTATTTTTTAAAACAGTTTCGTTAAACTTTATTGTATTTGGACACCAACAGATTACAATTAAATACAAACACATATATTAACAAGAACTAAAATAATAGAGATATCTAGAGTAAATCTACTTATAGGTAGTCACAACATGCTTATTTTTACTATTATTAATTTAACAAATTAAAGAAAAAATAAACTAAGAATGAAAATTATTATAACACACAGAAATAAAAATAATATTTCAGAACTAAAAATGGAGAAACTAACATTAATGTGTGGTTATTAAAGCGAGTAAAGTGATAAAAGTAGTTTTTAATTTAAATATTGTGCGACGTAAAAAACAACTAATTCTTGCATTTGTATTATAAGGATATAGGGAATAAAATTTAATTAAAATGAACATCTACTCAAAGTAGTAAAATGTTTAACACATTCCGAGATTAAGTGCTTAATTCACGGGAAATCGTCCTAACTTGCGTCAAGTTAACGACTTTGCCAAACTTAAGTGATAAATTCACGCTCTGATTAAGTAGCTACCTAATACAAACATTTAAAACAAGCCAAGGTAACATATCGCCTAACTTTAACTGGCAATTAGTAGCAAGTTCGTCGCGGTATCGTTAACTTTACAAATCGCGTACTACTTAAGTTGGCTGCTTACCAAATCCACAGTGATTGCAGACCGTATTTTGGACCGGGTGTATTTGATGTTACATTTCTGTTATATATACTACAATGTGGTAAATCTCATAAGTTAGTATAGTTGGTTTCTAGGGAGTCTAGTACGAGATTTGGCTTATAATATACCGGTTTCACCTGCGTGGTTCCCGTGTAAAATATAGACTATAGCACAGGGATAGTGTAGCTGTCCAATAGTGAAAGAATTTATCAAATCGGTTCTAAAGTGTGTTTTTTCTCTACAGAGACAAAAATGACGTTTCATGTGTTGCCTGATTTTTATATGATGTAAATAGGGACGTCACAAAATCGATATTCAGGAATTGAATGATTGCATAATATCGATTTGTCAGATATGGACCAAAAAATTTAATTGAAATAATTATTATCGACGGAAATATTTAACTAATTCACGATTTTATCAATGTATTCAACAAAATGTATTTGTAATTCAATTACAATGAACAGTATTTTTCGCAAAAAATTAATCATTAGATAGTATAAAGTAAATTGTTAATTTATAATATTATATAAATAACGTATAATTCGATTTTTTTTATTGTACTTTTTAATTTCTTTTAGTGTCATTTGAGTTAAGTTTACATTTTTTGTAACAAATAGATGACCATGGGCAATGGGGCATTTGGGCAATTGGGCATTCAAGGTAATGAAAAAAAGCAATTCAAATTTTAATATTATATTTATTCAGAGTCTGAACTTTCAATGTATGAACTGGTATCAGAGTCATTACCAACTTCAATTAAAAATCTAAATCCACTTCTTCTATTATAGAGCCCAGACGGTACATCTCATTTTCCATTTTGATAACGTGTGATATACAGGTAATCCATCGCTACGGGGATACCAGCCTAAGTCCTTCTTCAAATAGTTTTTTGACATCATTAATTTTTCAAGTTTTTTCCTTGGAGAAAGAACTTCTTCACGGCGCCTATGCGAAGAAGTAGATGGTTGATCATCAGTCATCTTATTGAGTATTTAATAATAAAAACAGGAAAAAAAAACAAAACTCAACTAACAACAAAAAAAATAAACGTAACAGAAACTTAACGTAACAAATAACAAAAACAACACTTTAAAAAAACGTTCGTACGCATAACACATCCGACCACGAGAACACAAACGTATCGAAAGCCAACAGACACAAAATGACATCATGTCATTAGCTATCATACTGTAACAGAACTGTCATTATTATAATGTTAATAAAATACAATACAAAATACTAAGTATTAATAATTTACAAAAAGAATATTATTATATGATTTATGCAACTTTTGATATCATAATTACACATTTTAAAAAAATATTTTACTTCTTATGTATATTTTTTATCGATTTCAATAGAATCAGAATCGTTAGGACAACCTTATTCTTTATATGCTGGACACATTATTTTTATGTTTGACGTTTCTAATTGTCATTTCAGTCTCTGCTTTAAAAAAATACACTATAGAGCCTATTCAAAGCACACAAAGAAACAATCAAATCTTTTCTCTTTATAATATTAGAATAGATAAAAATATATTAAAATAAATAATTGGGATAACAAATAAATTATATGTTGAATTCCGGCTAAAAATTTAACTAGGTAAACTATGTGCAAAGTGTCAATGTGAATATTTTCAATCATTTATTTCTTATCCCGTTTAAATAACGTGATTGTATATATTTCTTGAACTGGATCTCGTACTAATTATGTCTATCGCGTAGTATAAACGGCCCTTAAATTGTCAATGTATGCGATATTTAGCATCGCCTTAATGAAACGGTAACTTTTTAACTTTCGTTTCAACACCAATTCAACCTGTAAATCTTGCTTACGATATTCATACAAAATTAATCTGGTGCGAAGGGTGTGCAAGTCCCAGAAGTGTTGGAGCTGCTATATTATGCATGATTAGCACAAGCCCGACCCAGAATCTTAATTGGAATGGCCGTTACTTTGAAGTTTGCTAAATTTTAGTTCTGACGTGTAGCTGCATTATTAAACTTTGAAAAGGTTAAAGATATCTTATATGCATCTTATAAAGAAACTATCTGAACCGCCAAACTTTGTTTTACCTAATAAATTAATATGATATATATTAAAAAATAACAGTTGGTGGTAGACGGGTTAAAATTTAGGGTTGTAAATAATAATAAAATGAAAATAAAAAAACAAAATACAAAAAATATTTAGGTGAGGATACCCATTCCTTATCATTTTGGGGTATAAAAAATGAATTTTAGATGATTCTCAGAGATATCCGATATACACAGAAAATTTCATAAAAAACGGTAATACCATTTCTGAGGTATTATTATTTAAACTCTTATAAAACCCTGATAAAATAAATATAAGGGTTTTATTTAAATTTATTGTAATATAACGATTATTGTTGATAGTATCGTAAAGTGTCAAGTAATTGATAACATAACCATAAGTTAGAGAGCATTATGATATACTTTCTCAATTAAAAATATTATTTTTTTCTTTAAAAATTGACGAAGGCACAATGATCCAAGCACCACAGCTGCCGACCTACTTACATATCTATATTAAGAATACAGAGACAAACTTACAGCTCATATACAATGACACAGTTGTATAAACAGGCCCTTATACCTGATAATCCGAAAACACAAAATACCAATCTAATTCGTTGAACCATCCAAATAGTTTTTATGAGTCGACGAGCAAAACAATCAGTAGACTGAATGGGGATCGATCCGTCGCAGATATTTTTATGTAATGCCGTTTGCAGGTTATTGCTCGCGTACGTATTGTTGCAGGTACGGGTCAGGGATGGAAATAAATATTCAGAAAAATGATAATAAGTTTTACTCTTTTGTGCATGAATATACCTACTGTATAAAGTAAATTGTAGACTATTAAAAATTTTAATATTCAAACTCGTTTATTTGAATAAGATTTAATTTACAAGCATTTTTGAAAGTTTTTTTTGTACTGACTCTACTACCTAGGAAAACAAATATGAAGCCAAAAGGTGTACTTACTCTACTACCAAGGAAAACAAAGATTAAACCGAAAGGTGTACTGATTCTACAACCTAGGAAAACAAAGATGAAGCCGAAAGGTGTACTGACTCTACTACCTAGGAAAACAAAGATGAAGCCGAAAGGTGTACTGATTCTACTACCTAGGAAAACAAAGATGAAGCCGAAAGGTGTACTGACTCTACTACCTAGGAAAACAAAGATGAAGCCGAAAGGTGTACTGACTCTACTACCTAGGAAAACAAAGATGAAGCCGAATGGTGTACTGACTCTACTACCTAGGAAAACAAAGATGAAGCCGAATGGTGTACTGACTAGTACTACCTAGGAAAACAAAGATGAAGCCGAAAAATGTACTGACTCTACTACCTAGGAAAACAAAGATGAAGCCAAAAGGTGTACTGACTCTACTACCTAGGAAAACAAAGATGAAGCCAAAAGGTGTACTTACTCTACTACCAAGGAAAACAAAGATTAAACCGAAAGATGTACTGACTCTACTACCTAGGAAAACAAAGATGTAGCCGAAAATATACTGACTCTACTACCTAGGAAAACAAAGATGAAGCCGAATGGTGTACTGACTCTACTACCTAGGAAAACAAAGATGAAGCCGAATGGTGTACTGACTCTTCTACCTAGGAAAACAAAGATGAAACCAAAAGGTGTACTTACTGTACTACCAAGGTAAACAAAGATGAAGCCGAAAGATGTACTGACTTTACTACCTAGGAAAACCAAGATGAAGGCGAAAGGTGCACTGAGGGAATTTAGCAGCTGTTTACAATTTTTTTTTTAATTTAACACCAGACGAGAGACTGGTTAGTCTTTGATCGCCAGATGAGAAGCTAATCCAGATAAATAATGTTACGATTGAGTTGTTCTTCGACTTGGCGAAGATGAAAAAAAAATATTTAAAAGTTCCTTGAGGATTTTTTTTTACTTTTAAGCGTAAAGCTAGAAAGTCTAAGTAATCTATTTAAAATAAATTAAGACTAAGAGTCAAAAGAATATTGAAATGTACATTTTAAATACATAAAATCAATTTTTTTTATAATTAGATTTTTTGGTTAACGTATTTTTGAAGATGACGTAGTCTGCTGTGTAAAATAAATGATATGTTCATAAATACTCATAGTACGAGAATAATAACTTCGGAAAAGATGGTCACACAATTTTTTGTATACATTGATACGAACCCTTGGCCTTGGATGTAGTAAGCAGGATCACTACCCACTGAACGTCGTTCTGCCATGTTATTAAGATGTTCTATGGTTACAATCCATCTTCACAATACAATAGAACGATGTTAATCCTCGCTAAGCAACATAACAGTTAATGGTTATTTCCAAGCGAGTTACGTTATCTCACAATAACGATGACTGGAACATCGCCAGAGGGAAAATACACGTAAATACTGCGGCGGCCGGCAAACAAAAAATATTGCCAACATATTTCACCCCGAGCCCTAAAGTGTGAGGAAACTTTTATAAAGGGAAGACTTCGTGAGCCTGACCTGGTAATAAGGGTGTGTTTTCACAATTTTTCAGGAGGTACCTACATAGTGATCGAAATGTCGCTTAAAGCGACGTTTTTGACTAAAGCCACAGTCTATTTATTATACTGTGCTAAAGCTCTCAACGACGATACGAAGGAGAAACCCAGTATCTATACAAACTCGGGCCCAAATTATACAGAGCTGAAAATTGGATATAAATTAGGACAATTATGCAGAACTCATGAAGCTAATTTTCAAAAAAATACATCTTTGCCTAATCAATTAAAACACTTGTTACTGATGGGTAATAATTTGTATCCCTTTGATATGAAATTAATTGCATTATTTGACTCTAACTTGAATTAAAAATAGGACAGTGTATAAAATGTCAAATCCATATTTGACAATGACAATGACATTGACAGTCCGTGTTTAGAAAGACAACTGACAATCAGTGAAATCACTTCGCATACGCACATGCAAACGCATAGTTTGCAAAGCTGGATCAATGTAAAAATGAAAAAAAATCACCCTGATGGCGAATATTATTTTGGCTAAGATTGTAATGGAGTAATCTTGTAAAATATACAAGATGTTTGGTACACTTTTCATTTCTGTATCGTTCTGAAAACTGTCCATATTCGGACATCTCCTTTTCAGTAGGTTCACAGTGTTCCAAATGTCGCTTATAACAACGTTTTTGACTTTTTTTTGACAAAAGCTTTCAACGATTTACGAAAGAATTACAAATTTCTGGTGATGCAGAACTGGGCGTGTAGCATGTATTCCAAAATTGAAGAATGTATGGGAATAACATTTCGCTATCGACAGGTTACGTGATCAAGTTATCAGGATCTGATGCTGGAAACCTGGAAAAATCGAGGAGAACTTTCAAAAATTGTATGACTATTGTGTTTGTAATTTTTTTATTGAGTATTTTTAAACACTACAACATAATGATGGTTTGGAATCGATTTGATGATAAGAAAGACGAGGGAACTCTTCAACCATTTACAGCATTTACCTTGCGTTTGAGCTTGATTAATTTGTGTTGATGAGTACTTTTCACCGAAATGGGTTGTAATTGTCATTAGGGGTCTGGTGATAAAGACTATGGCCAATTAAGGGAACTGTGTTTGGGCTTGATGAATTTGTAGTGATGAGAACTTTCCACCCAGATGGGTTTTGACTGTCATGAGGGGTCTGGTGATGAAGGCGAAGGACAGTTAAGGGAACTCCTCGACGGTTCAGAAATTTTCGAATTTAATGGGAAAGGGAATGGTAGGGTGTTCATTTTGTATATTAAGATAATTTTTTACATCTAGTATCTATATATTTTACACTAAAAATGTAAAAAATATGCTGATCAGTTTGAAGACGGTGCTAAGCCGATGATGTATATATTCAAGCCATGAACATTGAAATTTTTTAGGTATTTCAGACAGTGCTCTTTCTTGTGGTTACACGGCCTAAATTAATACGCCACCGGCTTAGCACTGTCTTCGAACTGATCAGCAGGTAGAACATAATAATATGAAGATGTTATTTTTCACTTTTATTATAGGACTCAAAGGTGATTATAAAAATATGAAAGTAATGTCAAACAAAGGTTATGATTCACAACACTTGTCAGGATAACTTAATTAACAAATCAAACTGTAACCAAAATAAGTCCCTAGAATGGCAGAGAATGACCTTGAGTGAAGTCACGTACTTGCGAACGATGTGTGTAGGTTAAAGGTACCTTTGACTGATATCAAACACTCCCCTTTTCCACTCAAGTCACTCTCCCCGCCTATTCCAAGTAACCCATAAAGAATTACACAACAATAGATGTGGACGGTTCGAACGCCACGAGCACACTGAAGCCAACACGAGATCGAGCGATGCCATAGCCGTCACAGACTACTATTTCCAACACTAAACGGCGATAACACTTTTTAGTTTAGTGGGTACGTCTTTAGGTTTTAAAGTCGGTTGTATTTATTTTTATTAAATTTTTTATATTAATTTACGAGTATCTAAGCAAAATTTCATTAATTTCGATTTATAGTAAGTACGTATTATATAACCTGCAATACAATGCTGTAAAATTAAAAAAATCCATGGTTTGTAAAGAGATAATTTCATTGCTAGTTTTTGTTAGCAACAAAGGTAAGGTTTTTTCAAGTTCCCTAAATAAATAATAATGTAATTAATAAATAAAATAATTACCGTAAGCTATATATCCTTAATTTTAATTCAAGTTCAACAATTTTGATATTAAAAAAGGACGCGCGACCTAGGTACGTTTCGGCGTAATATAGTCTAATGTATTCTATGGAACGAGCCCGGGGCTTGACGTCTGATTAAATTAATTTGTAGCACCTTTTACCCGAGAGTCGGACGCCCGCACTCCGCACTCCAGGCGAGGAAAATTTATACGACACATTACCATTCAAAAAGGTCTCCAGGCAACAAAACAAAACGGGAAGATCGATTGCGACAAAATATATATTCTCCTTGTTCCACGTAGTTGAGCTGAATAAATAATGCAAATATCGTTTGCAGGTAACGCGGGGAATGATAATTTCCCTCCATTAATGTCTGCCCTGGAGAGGTGTTGTTTGGGTATTATTACATTAGCCTGCGAAAACATCCGCATGGAATTTAGTTTTCTTTGGATAGCTTTCTTAATATGTCTGTTGAAAATAAAACTAAGGCAAAACGCTCTGAAATAATTATCTTTTAGTAACTTTGAACATTAGCGTAAAAAGATAGACAAAAATTTTAAAAAGTAGTCTGCTTAGATGTTCTTCATATCCCAAAGACTATGTAATACTGGCGGTGCCAGCTCTATAAATGGCGTTGATGTTTCTAAAGATTAATAATAATATATACCAGAGACTTTGCTTGAAAAATGTCTTTAGTTTTTGATGCACCCCTAACTTTTGAACTACAATGTAATATGTATTGTTAATTAACCACAATGTTAAATTTGAAAATTAGAAATTTAGACATTTTCATCGTTTAATTCTATGTCCGGCACTCAAATCCAAAAAATATGTACATCGTGTTATGTATCAGCAGCGTAGCGTGTCGTGGAGGAGCCCAATATTAAAATTTGTTGGGGGGCCCAAATGAAGGGTAAAGATTTTTTACAAAATAAACATAATAAATAATAAGAAAGGGAACGATTTCTCACAAAAGTGTGTCCAACATTCGGGCGCACGCTTAACCCAAAAAAACTCATCGTTTTTTTTTTACTTTGTCATTTCTGAAGTGAAAACTCAGTAGGCAGTTTTTTATTTTTGGAGATTGTGGATTGGGAATGACAGATCTTTATCACGTGACCTGTCGATGGCAAATGTCATTCCCATACATTTTTCTAGTTTTCGAAGCGTTAGCGATCGTAGAAAGAGAAACGTCGTGCCACTTGGCTAGGGGGGCAGGTTCACAAAAGGATGATAAGAAAAAAATTAAACCTGGCCGCTTTTAAATTATATATACCTTCTCTGAAAAAAATAGAAACCATACCAGATGTGTCTATGCGGAAAATAGCGGTTATACAAAAAGCATTGAATAAAGAACCCTTTTTTAAAACTGTGTTAAAATCTCCTTTTTATTACACCACCATTAGAGTGTTTTTCCACCAGAGATGTGCTATGCTGCGGAAATGTGAAATCTACGATACGAAAATATGTGACCGTTTCTATTAAGCTACGAGTATGTAAGAAGATGCGCCACCGCAAAGTAGCTGCGCAGATCGAGCTATGAGTATCTCGCGACGGCCCATAGCACGAATCCATAGCACGCATCCTTCCATATAAAAAAACATATCTTAGTTGAAACCGCTTCCACCAGTGCTAAGCTATGTGCACAAATGAATGTGATTGGTGGATATCAAACACATCCCTAGCAACGTAGCGTAGTTCATCTCTGGTGGAAAAGCACCCTTACACGTTTTTCTTCTGTTTTTCCTACCAAGTACCATTAGCGTGCAGTATGATAGATTGCACCGACTTAGCACTTCTGTAGGAAGACAAAACGTAATGAAAAACAGCCAATTATATTTTTTCGTGCATCGTACTAAGCCAGCATATTAATAAGATAAATAAACGAGGCAGTATGAAGAGATGTACTCTGAAATACCTAAGAGAGATTATTATGGATCTCCAGGGCAAAATTCGTCTTTGCCTTGCTTCGTGTTTCGTGATCGAACGAGGGAATTCATTCATTTTGTGTTAAATATTAATATTACTTAACCGTATTTTTTGACGGCCTCCGTGGCGCAGTGGTATGCGCGGTGGATTTACAAGACGGAGGTCCTGGGTTCGATCCCCGGCTGGGCAGATTGAGATTTTCTTAATTTGTCCAGGTCTGGCTGGTGGGAGGCTTCGGCCGTGGCTAGTTACCACCCTACCGGCAAAGACGTACCGCCAAGCGATTAAGCGTTCCGGTACGATGCTGTGTAGAAACCGAAAGGGGTGTGGATTTTCATCCTCCTCCTAACAAGTTAGCCCGCTTCCATCTCAGACTGCATCATCACTTAGCATCAGGTGAGATTGTAGTCAAGGGCTAACTTGTAAAGAATAAAAAAAAATAAAAAAAAAACCTTATTAGATTACAATTTTATTTATACACCAGTGGCAAATATGTACATGTATAAGTAGATCTAGTATTGTAAATGTTTTTTAATTATTTTTGAGGAAATCCAAATATACATCTTTCACCCGCGTGGTTCCCGTTCCCGTAGGAATACGGGGATAATATAGCCTATAGCCTTCCTCGATAAATGGGCTAATAAATGGGCTAAATATCTAACACTGAAAGAATTTTTTTAATCCGACCAATAGTTCCCGAGATTAGCGCGTTCAATCAAACAAAGAAACAAACACACAAACTCTTCAGATTTATTTTATTTAGATAATATTAGTATAGATTTATGAAGCAAAAATGCCGTCTAACCCGTTTCAAAGAACACCAAAGATAAGTATGCATAATATTTTTTAATTATATTGCTCGTTCAAATAGAGGTTATTATAAGTCAACTACGGAAAATTACCAGAGCAAAGGCCTCTTTTCCTGTCGTGATTGAAAAGCTTTTACAATGGAAGACTTAGGTAGTTATTTCAAACTCAAGTCATATCAAATTTCACTAAGGTAGGTATGGCTTATAATCAATTTCATGTTACATTTATTTATGCAGAAAACATACCATATACCTTAGTTAAACTGATTGATTTGAAGGCGGTGGTGCCATACTAAATAGGTAGAGTTCTTTAACTTTCATTTTGTGTTTAGCCTCCTCCTTTTTTCGAAGTCAGTTAATAAAATTAGAACTATCAATGTCACAATGTTGAGAAAGAGTCTGCACTTTTAACATAGAACTTGTTTTAATCTTGTGCTTTTAGTTCTGATTAGACTTTAGAGATTTGTTCGTTGTTCATCGTTATCAACTCATATTCGGCTCACTGCTGATCTCGAGTCTCCTCTCAGAAAGAGAGGGGTTAGGCCAATAGTCCACCACGCTGGCCCAATGCGGATTGGCAGACTTCACACACGCATAGAATTAAGATAATTCTCTGGTATGCAGGTTTCCTCACAATGTTTTCCTTCACCGTTTGAGACACGTGATATTTAATTTCTTAACAACTGAAAAGTTAGAGGTGCATGCCCCAGACCCAGTTGCGCCTACCCTAGTTACAAACCTTGTGCACGCCTCTGCTCAGACCGGATTCGAACCCACACCCTCCAGAATCGGCAGAGGTCCTATCCACTGGGCTATAACGGCGTCCACTGGGCTATCTCGGCGTTAGAGAGATTTGGTACTACCGATCGAGTTTCCTCCACTGTATATTCGAAGTTTTCTCCACTCAGAGGTTCGGAAAATGACCTCATTACACAAAACGTAACTAGAATAGAATGTTTTCTAAAATGGAACACACGAACACAATTGAAAACTCAACAAAGTTAGGAGAGGCGAGCTGCGGCGTGAATATTTTATTCATCGCGAACTAACTCGACGAAAGCTTTTATACTGACGGATCAAATTATACCGCGTCAATAAACACTGCGTGTGTAAACAACGGAATATTTTCCATTGCCGCGAAATGAAAAGCAATTTCATTGTGCTGTTTTTATTGAAAATACCCTTTTGTGTAATATTTTACATTACAGTCATTTTGCGTCATTTACAAACATAATGACATTGTTATGGTGTGTAAAGATTTATAGTGTTATCGCAGCTTGCAACGACTTGCGGTGATAACACTATAAATCTTGCTCGTGGCGTTCGAGCCGTCCACATCTCTTGTTGTGTAATTCAAGGGTTACTTGGGATAGACGGGGAGAGTGACTTGAGTGGAAAAGGGCAGTGTTTGTTAACAGTCAAAGGATCCTTTAACCCTACACACAACGTTCACAAGTGCGTGACTTCACTCAAGGTCATTCATTCTCTGCCATTCTAGGGTCTTATTATGGTTACAGTTTGATTTGTTAATTAAGTTGTCCTGACAAATGTTGTGAATCATAACCTTTGCTCGACATTAGTTTTCTTATTTTTGTAATAGCTTTTGAGTCTGCTAATAATAGGGTTATAATTTATTACTTCACTTGTGTGACCAACTCAATTCATCATCATCATCATTATCATCAGCCTATATCCGTCCACTGCTGGACTGCCTTTCCGAGAGCGCGCAACCACACCCGATCCTCCGCCTTCCTCATCCAGCCACTTCCCACTACCTTCTTGATGTCATCGAAACATCTGGATGGAGGGCGTCTTGCAGCGCTTGGTGCGTGGTCTCCACTCCAGAACACGTCTGCCCCAGCGGCCATCTGTTCTGCGATAAATGCCCACTTTCACTTGAGTTTGCTAATCCTTTGGAGACTCCTAACATAGCCCTCCTCATAGCTCGCTGAGCGACTTTAAATTAATTTGCCATTTAAGTTACCTATAGGTAAAATAAACTTAAACGACGAACCCATGCGACAACGTCAAAACCCCAGGTCCGACAAAATAACGACTCTACAACGTGCAATTGCATGTGGTAGAGTCAACATCTCCTAAGGATGCTCCGGTTTCGGGTTGAAACGTACGTAGAGAGTATTTTGTCGGATTTGGGTGACGTTGTCGCATGGGTTCGTCGGCTTTTCGCGGATGGTAGCGAAATAAATAAATTATTATTTATTTAATATCTCTTCCAAGTTAGCCCACTACCATCTCAGACTACATCGTCACTTAACATCAGGTGAAATCCCAGTCAACTTGTCGTTATATGAAAAAATCCATCCAGTGGTTTTATATTAGTGGGAGTATCCCACTAATATAAAACCACTAATATAAAGCCAATAATATAAAAACTGTGCTCCGTTAATTCACGCGCGTAATTTCTATAGAATATCTAGATAAAACGTAACATTTATTATTTCAAATTTCAATCTATTTCTGTAACAAGTTTAATCCAGATCCATACAGCCATTTCGAAGTTATAAATGTTGTAACTACCCAACTGTATACATGTAAAAGTTCTTAGAGCACAGCTACTCAGAACACGTTCTAATAATTACAAAAGGAAGTTTACGAGTATAAACGCAAAAGGAAACTCCACAAAGTTAAGTTCAATTTTCTAACGCAAATGAAGTCTTCGAAGGAAGACAAGTTGCTGGCATGAACGTTTTATTCGTCATAAACTAACTCACCCTACGACAGCGTGTTGATCGTAGACTACCTCAAGAGCCGCAAGCTTTTTCAACTAACTAAACTATGATTTATGTAACCGGCACTCATTTACTTGACTAGAGTATTTAACGTCCTATAAAATGATGATAGCGCAGTCGGGAATGCCTTGGTTTAAATTCCCAGCTCAGTTGATTTTTTTAAGTTTACTCTCGTCTAATCTGGTCTAGTCATCGAGAGCGGCTAACACAACGGCTAACGGCAGTCTATGTGCAGAAAGCTATTAACAAGCTATTCAAAGTACCAGTCCAATGCTGTATAGAAACCAAAAGCCAAATAAGTATGCACGTTCAGTTAAAACTATTCTCCAGTGTGAGTAACAATGTTTACTAATTAGCAAAACCATCCGCAAGTTTTTGATGCGTTTGATCTACTAGGACATACATTTGAAGTATCAAATATATACTATAAAAGCATTTATATTATAAAGAGACTTGTGGACGCCCGCGACTCCTATCGCGAGTAATTGTATTTTTTACAAATCCCGCGGAAACCTTGGACTTTTCCGGGATATAAAGTATCCTTTGTTCTACTCCAAAGTCCAATTAATCTCTATACAAAGTTTCATCCAAATCGATTAAGCGGTACGGCCGTGTAAAGGTAACAAACAGACAGAGAACTTACGAGTACTTTCGCATTTATAATATTAGTAAGTATATATTAATTTGCATACATCTTTATCGCCATTCGTTTATGCGACAGTGACGACGATATGCCATCAACTGAATCAAGGATCAACTTACACCACACCGCAATAAACGAAAGAATATTCCACTTGCCTGAGAGTATTATCATGGTATTGTTTTATTAAAGAATGTTTTTGTTTTCCCTTTTATTTTTAGAACCTTTTGTACCAGCGCCGTCTAATAAAAGCCAATACGAAAAGAAATTTCATGATTTTACAGGATTTGTTAATTAATTTATTCAATTGAAAATTTTAAAATAAATTCACATAAATTAAATTAAAATAAATTGGATATTGACGAGTAAATATCTCCGTATGCCCAGTTGTTATTTTTGTGAATTTTTTTGACAGTAAATTGTATGATTCCTTTCAAACATGTCCGGCAAAATTTCTAAATGACGAAAGCCGAAATTTTTATCAACCTCCACCTCACCTCATTTTAAAGCAGGAAAGCTTCTAATTTTAAATGTTCTTCCTTTGAATCTTTTAGTTTTTTTTCTTCAAGAATATTTGTCATGTGTTATAAATATGACCTACATTGCCATTCCCCTCCAACTAGTCGCAATAGACTGTGTTAGGAGTGGGTACGTCAATAGTCCAGGGGGCGTATATCGAACCACCACCTCTCGGTGATGAGTTCGGCACCTTTGCCGTTGGGCTATTGAGGTTGTATAAATTGTACCTACTGTTTACTCATTTTATAATCATCATTCATCATGCATGGACTTCCAAGCACAACGATCTCGAGCCGCCAGCATCCAGCGGCTCCCTGCAACCCGCTTGATGTCCTCGGTCCACCTACTGGAGGGTCGACCAACACTGCGCTTTCCCGTACGGGATTGCCATTCCAGCACCTTGGGACTCCAACGTCCTTCGGCTCTCCGAACTATGTGGCTTGCCCATTGCCACTTCAGTTTCGCGACTCGCTGAGGCATGTCAGTAGCTTGTTTGTCTGTGGATCTCCTCATTTCTGATTCGATCACACAGAGAAACCCCAAGCACAGCTCGCTCCATCGCCTGCTCAGTGACCAAGTCTCGAATCCGTAGGTCGTCACTGGCAACACGCATTATTGGAAGACTAGTCTTCAGGCACTGGGGAATTTTGGACGAAAAGATTTTATAACATTTTATAATAACAAAGTTCAATTCTGCCCAAAAATATACGTAAAGAAATAGTAGCTAATACATAAATTGAGAGCAACTTATTAAAAGATGCTCTAACATTAATTTCCGACGTCAGACGCCGGCGGGCTTTGTCTACAACTTGTAACGGCTATTAACGACCTGCCGAATACAGATCGCTTGATGCCTAAACAAAATGTCTGCCTAAAATAGCTTAACAATTCTCGCCACTGAAAATTAATTGTGCTATGTAACGCTATTCCGAGAAAACTTTCTAATGGCCCTGTCTTTGACGTGGTATTAAGTTTAATATTTTCATCTGCGTCATTACTGTGATTACTGGATTTTTAATTTTACAGCCATCTACAAGTTTTTATGGGTACACTAGCTGACGCCGCGCGGTTTTACCCGCGTGGTTCCCGTCCCCGTAGGAAAACGGGGATAATATATAGCGTATAACCTTTTTCGATAAATAGGCTATCGAACACTGAAATAATTTTTCGAACCAGACCAGTAGTTCCTGTGACTAGCGCGTTCAACTAAACAAACAAACAAACTATTTAGCTTTATAATATTAGTATCTATAGATTTCGGTTCCGTACCTATAACTAAAAAATCTTTACAGAATCACTCTGCGGCCCGTCTATCTGTCTATCAGAAGAATCTTTCCTAACATGTCAAAGTATCAAGTTGATATTCATTGGTTTACTAATATTATAAAGAGATAAAGTTTGTGGTGTTGTATGGTTTTGAAGAACCGATTTTGAAAATTCTTATATACCCGTATTGTGACGGGAACGTCGAATAGTATTAAATAACTACTATTACTAACATACCTACTGCCGTTTAGAGGACCAGATGGACTATTCAGTAACGATGTTTGGTATGTCTCACAAGTGCGAATTTCTCTCTTGGTCTAAAACTAAATTGAAATCTCTTCATCCATTCGAGAGCTATGGTGCTACAGACAGACTGACACACAGGCACGCAACTTATAAATACCCTCTTTTTGCGTCGGGAGTTAAAAATAACTTGCTATGACTCTCACTTGGTGTTTTTTTAGACAGCGCTAATTACTGGTGTTCGTTAATGAATTCTGTATTTTCTTACCTCAAAACCGATGCAAGCGTAAACTTACCAGCAAACCGCATGACCACCGGCGATATTGTTTCGTGCGAGATTTTCCGGTCGCTGGAACTATTCTAGGTTTTGCGTTTAGTTTGCAAGGTTTTGTGACACGAACTTTCTGATAATGTTTCTTGTAATCGAGTGTATTTCTCGATGTTTTTGAGTACTTTATAATACGAGTTTGTACTTTTTAACCGACTTCAAAAAAAGGAGGTTATAAATTCATCGGAATATTTTTTTTATGTTCACCGATTACTCAAAGACGCCTGAACCGATTTGAAAAATTCTTTTTATCACACTAATATTATGAAGGCGATAGTTTGTGTGTGTAAAACCCTTATAGCTCAACGGTAAGAGTGGTCGGACTCATCACCGAGAGGTGGCGGTTCAATCCCAAACACGTCCAGTCGACCTATTCACTACTTCTTTCTATATTATCAACCTATTAAAATAAACATCAAATCAATTGAGAAATGTCATCTACTTAATGTATGATATCCACCAGCAGGCACCAGATGATATTTGTTACATAGAATCTGAATTTCGTATATGTAAACACTAGCATACGTCAAACATAGTGAAGTAACCTACTGTACTTATCAGTAGCGAAGGCTGAAATTTTCCGTTCTTGTGTTTTTAGTGTGAATGACTGTGTACTGATTTTTATTAGTTGCACGTTTATTGTACAGATTGTAGAAATGTTTGTTGTAATACCTATTTCGAGCGTGTAAAATATATTACTATATGAATAATGACAATGAATGTATGGATTTTTAAAAGGTAACCCAATAGGAATTTGGCTGGTGGGAGGCTTCGGCCGTGGCTAGTTACCACCCTACCGACAAAGACGTACCGCCAAACGATTTAGCGTTCCGGTACGATGCCGTGTAGAAATCGAATGTGTGGATTTTCATCCTCCTCCTAACAAGTTAGCCCGCTTCCATCTTAGATTGCATCATCACTTACCATCAGGTGAGATTGTAATCAAGGGCTAAATTGTAAAGAATTAAAAAAACGTGTTGTTAGGATAGCCCCTGCCCCTGGTACCTATGTGGCCCACTATTTCGTCGAGGTCCAGTTTTAATAATATCGAATGTCAGAGGCTGCTGTTACCGTTTCACTGGTTAACCAATATTGACCTCAAACTTGCAATCCGACGCTTGATTTACTATTCATATATTCAGTCCCCGCTACCTCAGACATCCGTCTCTACAATTCCAATAATATCGAATACGCTTACAACTTATGATAACTAGAAGACACCCGGGAATTTTCCATGTGGAATTTGGAATTCTCTCAAACAAATCGTGTTGTTCCAGTTTTGAAACGACACAAAATTAATATTGTTAGTAGGCATATTATTTATAACTTAACACGTTCGCTGCGGAACTAATTTTTCTGTACTTTCCTCTGGTGCGGTACGAGGTTTTTTGACCTCATACTAGAACTTTATGTGGTCCGGTACGAGGTCCATCGACCTCTTAACTCTTGAACACGCCAGACGTACGAGGTCAATTGACCTCGTACCGCAGCGAATGTGTTAAGGTTATTACATATTTATGACTAGCGGACGCCCGCGACATCGTCTGCGTGAAACCCTATTACTACGCCTACCCCAACCTTATCCCTTACCCCTACCCTACCCCTATCCTACTACCCCTATGGTAGGGACATGCGACGGCGACGGAAGCTTAAAAAATGGAGTAACTTTTCTCGTTTTCTCAACATTTCCGTTCACTGCTCTGCTCCTATTGACGGTAGCGTAATGAAAAGTATACTATAACCTGCCCAGGAGTATGAAGAATAATTGTACCAAGTTTTGTTAAAATCTGTCGAGTAGTTTTTGTTTCTATAACAAACATACCACGCGACGGAAGCTTAAAAAATTAAGTAACTTCTCCCTTTTTCCCAACATATCCCTTCACTGCTCTACTCCTATTGATCGTAGCGTAATGAAAAGTATACTATAACCTGCCCAGGAGTATGAAAAATAATTGTACTAAGTTTCGTTAAAATCCGTCGAGTAATTTTTGTTTCTATAAAGAACATACAGACAGACAGACAAACAAAAATTTTACTGATTGCATTTAAGGCGTCAGTATCGACAACTAATCAGCCTCTGATAGTTATTTTGGAAATATATTTCACGTACAGAATTGACATCTCTACAGATTTATTATAAGTATAGATTTATTAAGTAGGTATCTTTTAACTAACAAAGGCACTTCAATCAGTTGACTTATCTGTCTACGCCAAAAGCGAAGACTACTATATCTTATATCTCGTACATATTTCAATGGTCGGGTATAATTTGATTAGTCTCGCCGTGCCGACTCTATCGCCAGAATAAATTGCTCTCATGCTAATTTCAACTCCATTAGGTTTCAATCTCGTCGTCTCGACTGCAGCTTATTTGTAAAGAATTTTATTCAGGTGTACCGAAATATATAAGATTCTCCTAGCTATCGACAATATAAATATATTCTATATTCTTATATTCTATTGGAAAAGTAAGTTATTTGGTTAAAATGTTTTCAGATTTTGTTCCGGATAGTTAAAGATACTCGTAGTTTTCCTAATAACTGAAACGGACACTTAGTTTCGTGATAATTCGTTAAAGAATTGATTGTTTATTTTAATAGGGTAATTTATTTACAACTGCTTTTAAAAATATTAAAAAGAATTATTGTTTTTTCTCATTTATTTATTTCTCCTTTTTAAAAAAAATTGTTAACAATGTTATACATACAAAATATACAAAACACTATTAAAAAGTTTTAAAAAAAGATTTAAAATTATAAGTATCAGGGAATTTACCTGCAGGAAAGGCTTTAGATACTACATTTATTCATACATAGTGACTATTATTTCGTTACCAAATTCAATTATTTTACGTGAAACTATTCGTCAATGTTTAGTTGGTAACCATACAATAAAGTTTTGTTAGTTTAGACAGCTGGTTGGACAGACTTCGAAAATAGTATGCCTAAATGTGAACATGATAAAATCACGAAGATAGAAACTCCATACATATTACTTATCGTAGTAAGAGCTTGGGATAACTTTCAGCTTTTATTAAATGACAGAGAGCTAACCTTCACTTGCTCATGCTCTATATTTTCACTAGGAAAGCATTGCTTCGCTCAGCATCGCATAAAGATTCTTTTAAAATGCATTTATTGTAAACTACCCCCTCCCTGCGGTTTCATTCGCGTAGTTCCCGTTCCCTTGAGAATACGCTTATGACAAACAATATAGCTTATGACACTCACAAATAACGTGGCTTTCTAGAGGTAAAATAATTTTCCAGATTACCCCCTAAAAACACCAAACAACACAACATATCGACCATTTTCACTACATAACAAATGTATGAACCTCGAAAAAAAAGCCATTCAACTATCTTCATAGTTTACAGACAAGAAATTCCAACTCTCTGGGTGTAGAAAAACTGATAACCATAAAATAAGGTTCAAACCCTGATAGCGCCATTTACAACCCCTATCACGGCGAGCGAACGTATATTTTAGTACTACCCAAGTATCCACACACTTCTATGATGTGTTCAAGGCCTTACCAGCTATTATTAAATCCCGTATTTTTCTTGCTTTCACTGTGAATAGAAATTTATTGGCACTCATTATAGCATTCATTGGTTAAAGCTAGCGGCTTCTCGGCCATTTATCATTACATAAATGCGCGCTTTGAATTCGATTTTCTTTGTTGTTGACCCGGTAAAATCTTTTGTGCGATTATTCATAGAATTACTTGAGTGGGCAGCTATGAATACCGAAAACTATTTTCGCATCGCAATTTAAAATTGTATTTTACCCACTTTACTCTTTAAATTTTGCAGCAAAGTCGCAATGTTGCTTGTCTGTCGATTGTTGATTTTAGATTGTAGGTTAATCTTTTATTATATAAGGTTTTTAACCGGACTCTGCAGTGCTGTGAATGCCTGTAAAAGATGGCTGCAGTAGTTCAAGAATTTTGTAAATCACTTATATATAATGTTTTCTGCTGTCATTGTTGGCATTACAAATAAATAAATAAATAAATAGATTGTTTGCCGGTTATACCCAATATTTTATACTAAAGATGGGACACTAGCACATCTAAATTGAGGCGGACAAGTGTGGAAAATTCACTTTATTTCATTTAGTCGCATATTAAACAACGAACTCATCATCATCATCATCATTAACAGTCGATGGACGTCCACCGCTGGACATAGGCAAGAGGCCTTCCAAACAAAACGGTCTCGAGCCGCGAGCATCCAGCGGCTCCCTGCAACCCGCTAAACAACAGACTAATAATACCTAAATGTCGTCTACAATGTTGTGTGTTCAGTAAAGTGTAAAAACTATCCTACTAATGTTATAAACGTGTAAGTTTGTACGGATGTTTGTTTGGATGTTTGTTACTGTTTAAGGCCGCTACTACTGAAGCGATTTGGCTGAAATTTGGAATGGAAATAGATTTTATTCTTGATAAACACACAGTCATAATGCATAAGAAGTAGCCCTTGTGTTAATCCAGAATAAAATCTATTCACTTTAGTAGTAGCGGCGTTAAAGATAACAAACATCCAAACAAACACATCCAAACAAACATCCAAACAAATATCCAAACAAACATCCAAACATCGGTACAAACTTTCGCGTTTATAATATTAGTAGAATAAAGAATAAAACATACATACATACAAACAAGATATGCGCGAAAAACTTAACCTTTCTTGCAATCGAATAAAAAGTGTTGGGACTTTCTTTATTTTTAGGAAAACACTTCTAAAATGCATTACAAACATACTTAAACCATATATATTACAAAACTAAAGTGCCTAACATACTTACTGTTAGCAACTGACTTAGTGTAGGGCCCGATATCTTCAAACTTCAAAGTCATAACCCGGAGGCTTCACTGGAGCCACTCGGCAAACAACTAATAGTTTGCCAACCACTCTCAACTTGCCGCTTGCTCCTTGTTCAAGTAGTTTATGAATTCCCTAAGGTTAAATGTCACTGCAATACATTCAACATCTTATATTTTAAATCTTTTGGGATCAACATATGTTCAGCTCCCTTCTGAGCTCGAGTGTCTTCTTAGAATGAGAGTGGTTAGGCCTTACACCACGCTGGCCCAGTGCGGATTAGCGGAAAATTCTTAGGTATGAAGATTTCCTCGGGATTTTGGAATTCGTTTAAAGATGCTTGGAGTCTATTGGATCAGCTTCCACCTTCACATAGGAGGTAAAACTACAACAACATAAGAAATTGTAATGTTGTCATCAATTGTAAATTATAATATTGTATGATTTTTTTTTAAACTGTTTAGTTTCTTGCTGGATCTTTACAAATAGTCAAGTGGTGTATCAAAAGTACTTGTAAACTGAGCCTACTTGAAATAGATGATTTTTGTTTTTTTTTACCACTAGAAAGGCACGTTATTTGTGAGCGTCATAGGAACGGGAACAACGCGGAGCGTCTGCTACTTTCATATATAAAAAAAAATAAACGTGTAGCGTTATAGTATAGGAGCAATAAAGGAGGCTTATATTTTTGTATACTGACCGTAGTACGAAACATGCTCCTGAAATGTAGGTATACAGTACGGTCCATTGAATCTTGAATTGCCCCGAGCTATGTATTTCATCCTCTATCATGTGCTATGCCATGATGAGGATGAAATACATAGCTCGAATACACTTACACACTTACAGTTTTAAACATACTTACAGTTTTATTTTGTCACGCCATTGTTTCTATCTTCGGCTACCCAGAGAGCTTTAGACTGTGGAGAGTGTGGTGTGGATCTGATCAGACTAACGCATCAGGCCCTTTTTTCTTTTACTTTGCCAGTGACCATTAGTTTTTTGACGGCTTCCGTGGTGCCGTGGTATGCGCGGTGGACTTACAAGACGGAGGTCCTGGGTTCGATCCCCGGCAGGACCGATTGAGGTTTTCTTAATTGGTTCAGGTCTGGCTGGTGGAAGGTTTTGTCCGTGGCTTTTTTCTTCTACTTTGCCAGTGACCATTAGTTTTTTGACGGCTTCCGTGGCGCAGTGGTATGCGCGGTGGACTTACAAGACGGAGGTCCTGGGTTCGATCCCCGGCAGGACCGATTGAGGTTTCTTAATTGGTCCAGGTCTGGCTGGTGGAAGGTTTTGTCCGTGGCTAGTTACCATCCTACCGAGAAAGACGTACCGCCAAGCGAAGCGTTCCAGTACGATGTCCTCCTATCCGACTCCTATCGGTTTCTGCAGGAAAGAAACCGATAGGAGTGGGGATTTCATCCTCCTCCTAACAAGTTAGACCAATTCCATCATCACTTACCATCAGGTGAGATTGTAGTCAAGGGCTAACTTGTAAAGAATAAAAAAATAAGGTATATCTGGCTATCGCAGGCTCCTATACCATAAGAAAACAAAGACATAACAGTCTACCGTCATTAAAGTGCTCCTTCTTATTTATTTAGGCAAATTTGTCACGCCGGGACCCGGGTCCAAACTTTTTATGAGAAAATCAACGTGACCGTTCACCCTCAATATTTCATCCCCCAATTGTGTAATCCTTTATGAGGGTGTATTTATAGTAAAATTAAATAAAAATATTTATAGCAGGCTTACCGGTATAGACTAATATTATAAAGAGGTAAAAGGGAATACCCATCTCCGGCCCTGGCCTATTCAAACCACCCGGCAATTTACTTACATATATTTAAAACAATCTTAATAATTCTACTTTAATAATGAAATCATTCATCATCATATCAACCGATGGACGTCCACTGCAGGACATAAGCCTTTTGTAGGGACTTCCAAACATCACGATACTGAGCCACCTACATCCAGCGAATCCCTGCGACTCGCTTGATGTCGTCAGTCCACCTGGTGGGGGGTCGACCAACACTGCGCTTTCTAGTGCGGGGTTGCCATCGCCTTAAAATCGTAACATGGCACTGGCTTGGTACCGCCTCCAAAGTGATCAGAAGGTAGCACATACGATGTTATTTTTCGCTTTTTAATTTATTTTCGTGATTTTGAAGTATTTTTGAAGTATTTTAGTTAAAAAGATTTTGATACCTTAATTTTAACTCTATATTATCATCATGTGTACGTGACATAAAGTATACCTATTATATTTCCAGTATACTTGATGTCAGCTTACGTAATCGTAATAGAAATTAAGTCCTTGTCCAGAAGGGGCGAGTTTGTCGCGAATGGTATCGCGCGAATGCATACGCGCGTTGTCAAAGTACTAGACATCAATACATGGCGTCCACAAGCATCGCGCGAATTCAAAATACGAGAGTAAATCGCGTGCACTACGCCAGACTCTCGACGCACGCTTATTTCGCGCGTATTGAGTACGAGATACTAGGGACGCCTTGTCCAGTTAACGCGCGAACTCTAAAGCGAGTACAACCCCTTAGAGAGTCATTCCGTCCTCTATCTTTATTTCAGCCTTCAGGTCTCATCAGGCTTCTGCGCTCGCCCAAACCCCCCGGTGACGCCGTAGTGGCCCCACATGGAGCCATCGGCACTTACTCAACACGAAAAAAAATCTCCATGTTTCGTACTGAATTCCTCCCCAAATGCTCGTGCGTTGGTACGCACCTTGTGGACGCAACGGTCGCGCGTAACACGCGCGAGAGAATCGCGGCGAATTCGCCCTTTCTGGACTGAGCCTAAGCCGTATCGACTTAATTTTAAAGGCAGGTTTTAACATTCCAGACATAATAAAACGAGCGCAAACGCGCTGTCTAAAGCAGTAAGCAAATTATGCCATTCATTAAAACTTAAAGGGGTTTGGTAGGACTGCCTTCACAGCCATAAGCCCTTTCATAACAATATCGAAAGTACAACGAAGTATCTGAAATATTACATCGACCGGACTTTGAGGAAAACTTAAAAGTTACTGAAACTTAAATATTAAAACTTGGATGAGATGAGAGCTTGTTATTTTTACAAAATACTTTCTTAAAGCCTTTTTCAGAGTGTTTTTTTTATCTATCTATACTAGTATGTTTATGTAATAATGTATAACTTATAAAAAAATGCGCTGCAAACTTTGCAAATTAGTAATTTTATAATTTTAACTTCGATAAGGGAAACAGGGGAAAGAAGAGGCAGAATGAAAGTTTTTTTTTATGATAAAAGAGTCAGAGGTTCCCACGGTCATCTGCTACAAATTTCGTCAACATTTGCAAATAAAACAAACAAACAAACAAACAAACAAACAAATAAAAACAAACAAACAAATGTAAACAAATTAATGAAAACCCTTTATATGTATAATAAGTCAACATTAAGTATCCATATTTGGCTCACTGTTTAGCACGAGTCTTTTATCATAATGATGCCGCAATTTGCAGACTTCACAATAAAAAAAAATCTCTGATATTTAATTTACAACGCGATGTTTTTACTTCATTGTTTGTGACACGTCATATTTAATTTCTTAAAATGCACATAACTGAAAAGTTGGAGGTGCATATCACGGATTGGATTCGAACCTACCTACACCATCAGAATCGAAGACTCTGTCTTGTCATATCCACTGGGCTATCACGGCTCAATAATTCAAAGTTTCATAAATATAATTGTACCGTCAGCTTTGCCATTTTCTACGTTCTGCGATTTATACTTACTCGTACGTCTTTGTTGTACGTCAGTTAACTGTCTCATTTGCTGACAGCGAGCGGCGACGGCCTCACCTGCGAGTTTGATATACGAGCGCTGCGGGAATCTTCGTGACTACCCCTCCAGAGCATTAGCATCTTAATAATTATCACAATAACCAAAGATAATTTTAAACTATTTTTATATTATGACCAAACAAATGAACTAACTAAAAATTGCTATGTACCTAGTTAGTCTGTACGCCGTAGAAGTAGGTGCGAGAGGATTACCAGCAAAATCTCTCTATAACTTGCTTAAAGACCTTGGCCCCTCTAGAAGTGCAGCTAGTTCTATATTAGAACGAGTATCCAAAGCTGCTTTTATAGGATCTTACCAGGATAGGTAAGGAGAACAACACGAGCAGAGAAGGGGAGTGTTGATCGATCGTCAAGGAATTCCTTAACCCTACATCCAGTAGTCACAAGTCCTGGACTTCTGCTGAGGTTATTGAGCAAATCATTATCAGATGCTAAAGTTAATGACTGGGACTAACGGTTTAACGTGTTCTCTGACGCATGGAGTGTAAGCAACACTTTTTACTGAGAATTTCTTGACATAAAACCTCAATTGTTTATTATTAACTGACGTAGGATTCGAATCGTTAGTTTAAACCATTGGTTTTACGCAGTGGCGTAGCGTGCCTTGGAGGGGGGCCCTGTATCAAAATAAGTTGGGGCCCAATGAAGAATAAAGATTTCTTGCGAAAGTAACAAAAATGCTTGCTTAAAATAAATATGACAGTGACTTAACCTAAGTACCTAAAATTTGCTTTTTTTCGACTTTTGTCAATTTCTGTTCTGGCAGTTTTTATTATTTTTTGTCTCAGGGCCAGGAAGCACCAAATTAAGTGAGATTGTGGATTACATTTTACTGATTTTTGCTTTCACACTTAAGGGGCCCCTGTAGTCCAGTAGTCCAGGGGCCCCGCATCATTGATACGGCTGATACGGAGGTAGCTACGCCCCTGGTTCTACGAGTGATTTGTTTTCTAGAGCCTAGACCTCTTCAGTACTGAAGAAATGTTTCAACAAGACGAAAATAGAAAAGTAGGTCGGAATCCTTAAGCCGTCTAGACTTTATACCTGCCCGTAATATGAATAATGAAATTCTTGGAATTTGATATATTTTCAAGTACAATACATACAGATTTTCTGGAAATTGTGAATCTGCTTTGATGTTCGCAGACTTGTTATAATTTAGTACATTTTATTATTTTGAAAATACATAGTTGTTAGTTAAGCAATATAGTACCTATTTTAATATGTGTTTCATCGTATAACGTAGGTACGTATTAAGTAAATTTATTATTTATGTTACTAATTCAATTTATTATTTTATTTACCTATTTTTAGAAGAACTCAAAAGTGATTACAAAAATAAGAAAACTAATGACGAAAAAAGGTTTGGTTTGGAAAAAAGGTTACGAAAGATGATTCACAACATTTGTCAGGACAACCTAATTAACAAATCAAACTCTAACCAAAATAAGACCCTAGAATTTACGATTACATTGAAATTGTTTTCAATGTAATCGTAAAGATACAAAATAGGTAGGTACATTGAATGGTTTTTGAAAAATTGTTGAAATCCTAACAACTACTCGTACTCTTAGCATCAGTTTTCATTATTTATTTATTTTTGGTTTTTCTCGGACCAAGATGCGTTTTGAGCCGTAATTTTAATTTTGAGTTTTCGAATTTATTTTTTTGTATACTAAATAACTTAAAACAAAACCAACAAATGTTGTTAATAATTACTCTCACTTCACTACACTTCCATTCTGTATCATGACGATTCAAAATGAACAAACGATCTTAACGAATAAAAATATCTTTACTTAAGTACATTGTTGTAAGGATCATGTGGGCAGTGTCCTTGTTGTCGCGTCTGATTTATTAGCACATATCCCTCTGGATAGTCACATCTCACTGTTCGCAGCTGACATGTGCTTGCATCACACAACAGATAAATCCCCACAATGTTTTCGGTAAATGAATTACTTTATCTCAGCGGGATAATCTTGTTTATTTTCTCTAATCCTATTTTCCTTTTTTGTTCAGACTAGAGATACATCGACCACGGATTGTATTTTAAATAAATGGTCAATTTGTTACATACCTTGTGCCAACTGTGAACCTTAGAGTTAAATTTTTGTCTCCGTTTGTCTTCGTATACTCTTTCTCTTATAGTGAAATTCATAGACGTTGTAGGGACACCTCTAGATCATTCGGCCGCTGAGTGTCGTCGTTATCAACCCATATTTGGGTTGCTGAGCTCAAGTCTCCTCTCAGAATGAGAGGGGCTAGGCCAATATTCCACCACGCTGGCCCAATGCGGATTGGCAGACTTCACGCACGCAGAGAATTAAGAAAATTCTCTGGTATGCAGGTTTCCTCACGATGTTTTCCTTCACCGTTTGAGACACGTTATATTTAATTTCTTAAAATGCACACAACTGAAAAGTTGGAGGTGCATGCTCAGACCGGATTCGAACCCACACCCTCCAGAATCGGAAGCAGAGGTCATATCCACTAGCACGGTGTGCTGAGTGTCGAGTTAACCTCTATTTGTTTGAGAATTTGACACTTGGGTGAATGATCCACAGGGGCTGCCTTTACAACGTCTATGAATTCCTTTGTTAGAGGAGAAAGGGAAATGTTGGAATCATATTTTTAAGACATCATTGATAAATATTAAAATACCATATAAAGTTAGAACGAATCAAACGAATCTAATAATACTCCCCATTCCCCAGATGTTGATCCATCGCACAGTCAAAAGTAATTAGACAAATAAGTTGAAAAAATAAACAATTTCCTTCCATAATTTTTAGGAGGAAGAACTTTATGTGAAAGATCTTTCAAGGTTGAAATGTGAATTTTTTTACGAATGTATTACTTTTAATAAGAATGGTATCAATAGAAATGAGTAGACAACTCATTATAAATAAATAATGCCGTAGTTCAGAACCTCAAACGTGGGTGAAGCCGCTAACCATTGGTTTAAAGAAGGGGTATATCAAATAGATAGAAGGGGTATAAAGGGGTAACAAGGCAAGTATGAAACAACATAATGTATTTTTAATTTTTTTAATAAATCACAACAACGCATCGAAAGAACGACGGTGATATTTTAAAATGTATATCGTAAATTGTAATTGACTCTATGTCTACAAAAAATAATATATAACTATGTTTAGAGAACGTGCATGTGACAATGAAGTGGCATGTTATTTAGTAATAATGTATATTTACATAACGCTTTAGTCTATAAAGACATTTCGCCGAATCTATCTACATCAGTAAGTTGATCAATATCTTAAATTATGTGAATTACAGAGAACGTATACGTAGCATTAATTTTCACCAAAGTTACATTTAAAATAATATGAGTAAAATATTTAGTTTTGCATCTCAACACATTTTTGCATTATATGATGCTTCTTTGTTTTTTCATAGATATAAATGAGATAATTATATCTATGAAAAAACAAAGAAGTATAGATCTTTTATTTTTGGAAGGCGGTTTGGCGTTGTTTATTTGTAATAGTAAAGTATACAGACGTTTTACATGCGCGTTTGTGTGTGAAAAAAGAGCCTTAGCTTAGGGAATACATTTTTTATAAATTTTATCTGATGATAAAACAAGGTTGCTAGGCATCGCCTTAGTGTTAGAGTCTCTATGCCACGTCTTCCCCTGTATCACTTCTGAATAAACTGAAATAAACCGACTTCCTGAAATAGATTAGCAATGATATTGCACTGAAAAGGACATCTTGAATGACCACAAGTAAAGGAGATGGTCTGGAGTTATAGCGTCAGGAAGGAAAACCCGACTTATTTTTATATAGTAGATGACAACTTCCCCTGACTCCCCTATTTTTTTTTTTTTTTATCGGACCCTAGGAAAGTTACGCGTTTTAGTAAGGTCTAGTAAATACCTATTCAAGGTATTAATTTTCTGTGTGATATTCAATTGTAAATGGTTCCCAAATTAAAGTTTGTAACCGAACATAAAATTAACTCATCAACACATCTTAAAAATTGATACTTACTTGCTAAATATTTTGGCAATTACTTTGACGAGTCCTAAATGAACAAATTAGACTGAAACGACTTTTGTTCCCATAATTATATGTACAATACATACTTACATAAAGGTCAACACTATCATATATTCTCTATGAAAAAGAACATTTCGCAATCAATACAATATTACAATATCTCGTGCAATTGAAACACTGAAAATACTAATAGGTATACGTTAAAAACTAGTGTTGCGGATTTGTTTTCTTCAGCTGGGAGGTATGAGCTAGGAGCTGCAGGTGAAGCGTGGGTTCTTGCTTCTTCGAAACTCCCACTGCCTTCCCCTTCGTCTTCATCATCATCTGGCGGTACAGTAGCTTCGTGTTTCAAAGCCTCCGCCCGTGGACCTATCTCCGAATTAGCAATCGATGCTAAAGCGATCGTCGTTGATTGCGCGGCAAACACCGGCCCTTCCGTCGCTCGCACTTCGGTTATTACTTTATACAGATCCGTGCTGGTCACGTTCGCAAAAACTGAGGATTTTAGAAACGTTTCGGTGAGCTCGGTGGCGTTGGGGAGTGCTCTGTGTGAAAAATTGAGCAGCTCATTCCGTAACTGAGCCGAGTACGGCGCGTTGCAGAGCTGTTCATTGCATATGCAACTCATCTCTAATTCCAGTTTTGAGTTAAACGTTAATAAACACGGCGGATCCTTTGCAGCTGCACACGTTAGCGACGATGTGAAATCTGTGAAATAATAATGCTGTTAGTTAAAACTACTGCCGTAGCGTAATGGGATTATATAGTTCCAAAGTTTTATAAGAATGGCAGGCGTCCACAGATCCGCATCGTACGTATCGGATGCATCGAATCAAACATTTTTAATTTTCGTTCGTATCAACCCTTAATCGGGTCACGGCTGAGCTCGAGTCTCTCCCACAGTTTTTTGGCAGACTTCACACACAGAGAGAATTAAGAAAGTTCTCTTATATGCAGGTTTCCACATGTTGTGCATAATGAGACTACAAGATCATTACGATATTGAAATTGGTGAAATAAAAGATAATTTACGAGCAAACGTGTTATAAAACAATTAATTATTTAATTTCCTATTAAACGCTGAGCTAGCCGCTAGTTAATTTTAATCTATTTTATCTTTAATCGATGATGGTCATAAAATAATTTGCGGTTTTAATACGAAACTTTGTTATTGAAAACCGCATTTTGATTAATAACTCAATCAACAGTCTAATAATAATACGAGCTTACACGGCAAACGTTATTTGTCTTGTAAATTTTGGGTGGTCCACCCTTTTAAATACCATAAATAAAAAAATAGTTAAGAAGTTTAAAATGCATGTACATAACTTCATAAACGGACATGGCAAAGCTAAGACTGAAATTTATTGTTCCAGCTAATTTTAACGATCTTTTGGACACGGTCAAAAATCTTTTAAAAGATACGACTATTATACGAACGTGAATTGAAGGAATACTTTTTGGGATATCCTGTGTAGCGTCGCAGCCGTGGTCCACTCACATACATAATAATAATTTATGCTGTTTATTTTACTACCCGCTAATGATTGTTTTCTTTTATTTTCTATTTTTGTCTGTTCTTTTAACCAAAACCAACTGTGGTTTGTGTTGTATCATGGTTAGGCTTAATTTAAATATGTATAATAAAAAAATGTAGAATCTATATATATTATACTAATATTATAAAGCTGAAGAGTTTGTTTGTTTGTTTGATTGAACGCGCTAATCTCTGGAACTACAGGTCCGATTTGAAAAATTCTTTCAGCAATAGATAGCCCATTTATCGAGGAAGGCTATATATTATCCCTGTATTCCTATGGGAACGGGAACCACGCGGCGTCAGCTAGTAATAAATAAATATCAAGCTTGCGCGACACGAAAATGTTATATATTGAATGACTTATTAACATATTACTTTTAATATATTTGTAAGTATACAATCTGTACGCTAAAATTATAAAATTACAAATTTAATTAACACAAGTTTCGGGTAACATCTGCAAATCATGCACACACAACCCTTATTAAGCCCACACATTTAGAAACAAAAGGCTAATTAACTTAGCGCATCACCGTATTTTCAATTAAGTTAAAAGTTAATTGTACTTGTGCTTATGTAAATGTTGATAGCATAATGAGAAAAATGGGCAAAGAAGCAAATTCATTTTCAGAAAGTGTGTTTCCTCGCACATATGTTATAAAACATCGTATGACATACGTGCGCTTTGATAATTACAGCCTCTGCTTCCTTACTAAAGTTCCTTACTTGCTCAAAGTTTCAACTTACCGCACTTATATCATAATGTACTATAATCATATAGCTCATTTTATGATCAAAAATTGCAATTTTCATGTTCCTTGTAATTATTTTTCTTTATGTTATTCCGAATCGCGTGAGATGCTCATACTTTAGGAACATAAAGCTCGTAAACCTATCAACTAATTTAATACAATGTTTTACTAATTTTCAAGTTTTTCATTCTTTTAACCAGACCTTATTATTATTTGTTTTATTAAGGGTTTTGAATGGGTCTAGTCTATACTAATATTATATAGAGGTAAAGTTTGTTGTATTGTAGGGGGTAGGCTATATTTTATGAACGTATTCCCATGGGTACGGGAGCTACGTGGGTGCCTGCTAGTTTTGCTATTTTTACTAATTTTCAAGTTTTTCATTATTAAATTCGTTTTATTTAGTTTGAATGAGTTTGAAAGTTTTGAACGGGTCTATTATCTAATAATGCGTTTTTTCAACTCACTGGGCGTCCTAGCTACAGTGGCGCAATATGGCTCTCCGAGTGGGCACAGCACTGGCGCTGCGGTCAACCGGTCACAGTTCGACGACGCGTTGTGGACGCAGTGGTGACATCTTTGCGGCGATGAGTCTGTAAGCAAAACCAATACAGTGTAACCTAGATCACTGACATGCCAATCTAAGCCACAACATCTTAAACTCATTCGTGTATTTTTGTATTGTGAATGAACACAATAAGATAGTTAGGCTAACTTATCCATTTTAATATGACCCATTCCCCTCCAACTACTTGGGAAAGACTGTGCTAGGAATGGGTACGACAATAGACCAACGGGGTGAGGATCGAACCACCACACCTCGGTGATAAGTCCGACCGCTCTTACCGATAAGCTATTGAGGATATTGTAACCTAGATCACTGACATGACAATCTAAACCACAACATCTTAAACTCAATCGTGTAAATGTGTATTGTGAAATATTACAATAAGGAACTTAAGCTAACTTATCCTAATATCAGTGGTGACATCTTTGCGGCGATGAGTCTGTAAGCAAAACCAATACATTGTAACCTAGATCACTGACATACCAATCTAAACCACAGCATCCCAAACTCAGTCGTGTATTTTTGTAATGAGAAAGAACACAATAAGGTAGGCTAACTTATCCTAATAGCAATGGTAACATCTTTGCGGTGATGAGTCTTAAAGTAAAACCTCTGTTACCTAGATCACTGACATGCCAATCTAAACCACAACATCTCAAACTCAATTGTGTATTGTGTAATATAATCATCACTATCAGCCTATTTTTACGACAAACAACAGGCTAATTCATTACTTTGACATATTATGTTAGTTGACATATATGAGATTGTAAAAATTTTTATCCGGTACCTACTGACAACCGTTTGTGGATATCATACAATAGGTAAATGACATTTCTTAGTTAATTTGATGTTTGTTAATGGGCTTTACGGAATTACGTTATAGTCGTTTTACGTTATAGTTTTTAAACTTTTAGACCACGGCTCTACCATGAATATTTTTGTTCCTATGCATTTCTCTATTACATCTGAAATATTTTCTTGTTTCGTTCTTATTAGACCCCTTTTTACGTAGTCGGGTTAAAGTTTTTAAACTTTATTTTTTATTTAATATTTTTCCGTTACCCAATTGAGCCTAGCCTTGCAATATCTACTAGTACCTACGAATACCTACATCGTCGCATTCTGATATGAAAAGACTGGACCGCGAGAACTTTACGATTGCATTTTAAAGATACATTTTGACTTAAACTATATGATTTATATACATATTTGTAATGTGCTCTCCAGGCGCTACGGCGGAACAAATATACATACATACATACATACATACATACATACATACATACATACATACATACATACATACATACATACATAGACTACCAAAATCATTACCCTTCCTTTTAGCTAGCCGCCGTAGTCGGGTAAAAAATACGGTTGTTATTGTTTTGATGTTAATACTTTTAGGTAGCTAGCTAGTTAGTGAATTGACTGGCAGGCCTTCTTCCTTACAGGCCTTATCAAATGTTAATGATAACCACCGAGACTGCTTGACGTCTCCGAGACAAGTGACAATACTACCAACTCAGAGCTATTAATTTTTACTGAAACAAAGATAAGATCGGTAGGTGTTTCTTAGCCTGACCCAAAACTCGAACTCTCTCGTATTTTAGGCCACATGGCCTAAAAATAACTAGTACGATAAGAAAGAGGTTCTTATTTAGATACCTTTCAAGATTTGACCCACATAGTAACAGGGCACCTAGATAAAAGCTTGTAAAAATAGCCAGATTAGTGCAGAGAAAAGAAGGATCGATCGATTCATCTTTTGTGCTATGTTCACAAAAGGCAGTCATAACTCAATGCCTGCTACCCGTGGGGCCATGAACTACAACGCTGAGAGGAAATTCGCTCTCATCAGCAAGCATCGAGCTTTAAAAATACCTATACGAGTAAATATTATATTGCATTCTACAGGAAATCTTTATTTAACATGTGTCGAGTGTGAGAAGATTCTATATAATTGATACATAATTAATATCATATTTATAAATATATAAAAGCGTAAGGTCACTTGACGTAGAAAGTTGAAATTTGGCAGAGAGGTAGTTTATAGTTAGAAGACGTCCCCTAAGAACGGATTTTGCGAGAGGACCAGATTAAGGAGTTGGGACGAAGTCACGGGCGTCATCTAGTATTACATATAAAAAATTTAAGTATCATACTGTAATTTAAATAGCAATATATTCTCAAGTACTTGTAGTTGTTTCACGGTACTAAATTTTTTTTAAATTTTTATCTGTGTGTCTGTCTATAAGCACGCATAGCTTGACCAATTTTAATAGGACTTTCACCGAAAGATAAAGGAGGTAATTGAGCAACAGGCTACTTTCCCTCGTTTCCAGTGTGATGTGTGTAAAATTTTACGCGTAAGGAGTCGTGGGGATCCGCTAGTGAAGAATAAATAAATATGTAAAGATAAAACCTTGCAAGCGAATATTTGAATTACAATGTCTTGTCTATGCTTAGAAAGAAAGCATAGATTTTACAAGCGGATATTTTATAAGCGTCGAAGTCTCCTGGCCCCAACGGCCACTCGACTGTCGACTGTCGACAACAAACAACTCGCAGGAACACTCACAACTTCGTCTCGTCCGTCCGGCTTTACGCCTCTCTTTGACGCGCTTGTTTGTGATTTCTAAATTTATTACAAGATTTCATTACGATGGTTTAAGTTTTTTTTATATAATGCTATATAGACGGTGAACCCGTGAACCCCAGACCTTTGTAATTTTATAAAAGTTTGAAAGTTTGTCAGCTCATAATCCTACCATGAGTAAGTACGGTAGACAATTATGGAGTTTGGACCGTGGTGGCTTTGGGAGGTAGCAGGTTTTAAGGATCCAGACCCTCAACCGTCGGCCTTTTATTTCCAGTTAATTTTAAAGGAGAATGGGAGTCACTCTCAGAACTGTCGTACACTAATACATTTGTATTAATTAAAACTATTATTTTATAGGATGCTTGAAAAAAAATATTGAGATTTTACAAAACGGGAATCAAGATTACTTCTATACTTAGCATAGTAAAATGTTCTACTTGTTGCCTGAGACCGAAACGCCTTGTCGTATGCATAAAACAATCACGCAGTTGTATGTCAGCGGCGGTGTTTTTCAGTATAAATTCACATTTATTTGTATGCATAGATAGGGTACCATCAAATTTTAAGGTATATCTCTTTTCTCCCTGCTTTTCAAGATAGGTTACCATTTGCTTTTTTCTTAGTTTAATCACGATTAACAACTATTAACGGGTTTCCATTAAGTACGCTACTTCTATCTGTTAGTCCCAAAATACATGCAATCTCGCCATTCTCCTTTACATTTTGTACTATTATAAGATATTTATATGCTGGTACCCCCCTCAGGTAAAAAGATTTGCATATTTCCCGGTCTTTACCAATTTGTAGATATTGTGAGCCTATTTATAATTAAATCAAGAACGATTAAAATCATTAAAATGAAATTATATTTAGAATTTATTTATTTAATTTTCATTAGTAAATTCTCACGTAATGCCAATATATTAGTGCTGACTTTATAACAAAGTTCTAATTTATTAATATTCTGTACGTGACCGGAAAGTAAAACCGGTGAAAATTACCAAGTAGGTACAAATGAAAAATTTCTTCCTAAATTGCACCCTTAAGACCGCTTCCAGCCAAAAAATTTAAAAGTGGCAATTCTTTACGGTTAAAGAATAACTAAAACTAAAATGAAATTTTGACGGTCTTCGTAGCGCAGTGATATGCGCGATGGATTTACAAGACAGAGGTCCTGGGTTCGATCCCCGACTGGGTCAATTGATGTTTTCTTAATTGGTCCAGGTCTGGCTGGTGGGAGGCTTCGGCCGTGGCTAGTTACCACCCTACCGACAAAGACGTACCGCCAAGCGATTTAGCGTTCCGGTACGATGTCGTGTAGAAACCGAAAGAAGTGTGGATTTCATCCTACTCCTAACAAGTTAGCCCGCGTCCACCTTAGATTGCATCATCACTTACCATCAGGTGAGATTTTAATCAAAGGCTAACTTGTACCTTGTTACGTTATACTTATGTTTGAATATGTTGTATTGTAGAGGGTAATCTCTAAATTTACTTAACCGATTTTGACAATTCTTTTACTAAGAGTTGTTTTCTTAATGCTCAATTAAATGAAGATTTTCCCAGTTTGGTTAATTTTTCTTACTAGTGCATACCCTGATCGACAACCTTATGCACGCCACTGCTTCATAGCACGTCCCATTCAACTTCTAGTAGGTTAATAAAAAATTGCATAACTTCGAGGACACTATTGACCTTACCGTATGGGCACAAATCTTATTCAATAAGCGCTCTTGATTCTTTTATTCTGAACAAGTTGACCTTTTTATGTCGAGACGACGAGTATGTATACTGAGGGTACTTGAACAACTTTGTGCAAACTATAATGAGAGGATGGAACTGAGGGTGGAGAGAGATTGAGATGGTTAAGCAAAGTGGACCCAGTCCGTAATTGGGTGGTTGACTGTAGGGACAAGTAACACCTAATAAAACATAGGTGTATTAAAAATGAAAAAAAGATAATTAAATTAATAAGAGATCCGTGATAGCCCAGTGGATATGACTTCTGCCTCCGATTCCGGAGGGAGTTCGAATCCGGTCCGGGGCATGCACCTCCAACTTTTCAGTTGTGTGCATTTTAAGAAATAAAATATCACGTGTCTCAAACGGTGAAGGAAAACATCGTGAGGAAACCTGCATACTAGAGAATTTCTTAATTCTCTGCGTGTGTGAAGTCTGCCAATCCGCATTGGGCCAGCGTGGTGGACTATTGGCCTAACCCCTCTCATTCTGAGAGGAGACTCGAGGTCGGCAGTGAGCCGTATAAGGGTTGATAACGACGACAATAGGTGTCAGAATTTAATGTGGTAATTTTCTTGGACTGAGCGCATTAGGAAGCCCATTTACTGCTATTTATTGTTATTTATTAATGTTATTAGATAATGGTGATAATAATTAGTCGAAAACTGAAAATTAAAGTTATGAGGGTTCCAAATGCGCTTTGGTCCGAGAAGTTCTAATAGTCCACCATGTTAGCCCAATGTGCGCCCAGAATTAGCCATTTAATTCGCCTCAATGTTGACGTGCTGTTGATATCAACATCACCATCATTAACAGCCCATATTCATCTCACTGTTGGTTACGAGTTTCCTCTCAGAATGAGAGAGGTTAGGCTAATAGTGCACCACGCTGGCCCAATGCGGGTTGGCAGACTTCACTCACGTAAAGAATTAAGAAAATTCTCTGGTATGCAGGTTCCTCAGGATGTTTTTACTTCACCATATAACTAAAAGGTGGAGAGGATTTGAACCCTCTAAACTACGCCCTCCGAAGGCAGAGATAACACACATCTAGGCTATCATGGATCACATATATCCACTGGGCTGTCACGTATCCACTGGGCTCTACTTTAACTAAAAATTACCATTGTCAACTAGAAACATTTTAACATATTCATACGAGTACTATGTGTATTTGACACCAGAAACCACGAACGAGGTTTTCAATTTAGGAACCTGACTGACATTTAGATACAGAAGTTGACTATAATAGGGATGATGACAGTTTTTTAAATTGTATATAAATTATGAGTATGTTAATAGTAAAGCAATTTTGTAAAAATAACAAGGTATCTGCGATCATTACTTTCGGAGCTACAGGGATCTAAAGGGTCAGTTTTGCGGCACTGCCGTGGATAACTAAAAAACGCCTTATACAAAATGATACGAACTAATGACGTCGTAGGTACATAATGATCGTTAGATTTGTATCGCTCGTTATTTGTGCGTTTATTTTTATAGTTCATTTATTTAAAAAAATTACACATTTAATGTAAGGAAGCTAAACTGTATGAATTTTCATCTAATTACGATTAATTAATTATTTTTAATAGATTTTGAAATTATATAATCTTCTTTATTTTGCAATTATGCAAAAAATATTTGATTTTTATGTATAAATCAGTTAACATTGACCTTATTTACCTGAATGTATCATAAAAATCATTATATTCAAACCTAGTCATCATCCCCATTATTCATAACTCATTCATTGTTAAAGTTCTTTGTATTAAATCATGTACGCACGTCATCATATAGTAATGCTACTCTCTAATTTATATTATATTGAAACCTAGTCATCATCCCCATTATTAATAAGGTAAGTGATATGTTAACGCTCACCTTTCTGTTGTAAAGTCCCGGTCCAAGCGTCAGTCACAAACAGGGATAAAATACCCAACACCAGCATCGAGCACATTTTTACTTTCATTTGAATTACACTCAATTACTTCGCCTCAAAACCGTCGACTTAATTTAGACTATTATTTCGGGGTAGCGCCTAAAACAGATTGGTGAATAATTTTCGCATAAAAGCGCACAATTTAGCAAATTTACGCTTCATCGCCAGAGTACATTTTACTTAATCTCTTTCCTGTTCACAAAATTGAACAATTTGGCGGCTTAATTTGTTCAATTAGTTTTAATCACTCAGCAAATTAAATATATTGTGTAGATACTTATAAGTTAAGGGTAAGTAGAATTAATATGTTAACAATATTAAAAACTTGATTTAATCTATCTTTTGTTAAATTTTGTTTTTTTTTTAATACAATTATTTCGCTTACCTTAATTGTAGTTAAATAAAATACTATTTCTACAATTATGAATTCATACAATGATACCGTACGAAATCAAAGCTTCAAAATTTGATTATACAAATTACTCGAATAACTCGGTTGGTCTCAAATTTGGTTTTAATTTAAGTATAGCTAAATTAAGTATTTGATTTAGAAACTAGAAGGCGACACGAGTTATATTTATTTGGTAAATTATATTTAGTCACAAACCGATAAAAGACGAATGTTCAAATCGCTACGACGTAGCTGGGCGCGTAGCGTCTGCAGCTACGTCCCGTAGGCAACTGACGTAGCCGAGATGCTGGGCCTGACAGCAGTATCAAATCTCTTGAGAACGTTGCGATGAACAACGGAAATTATTTACATCATCTCTATTTCTGCTTATGTTCGTTTAGTATTAATGATGTTATTAACAAAAGGAGCAATGTTGTGTTAATTTTCGCTTGTATCAAAATAATTAGCGTTGAAAGTAACTTTCAAGCTGTCACTCAGTGGATTGCCTGGCAATTGAGTGGATTATTGTGTATCGTTTTGTTTGATACAGATTCTATTATGATATTTCAGCAAAGGTCGATTTAATCCTTTCATGTTATTATTAATATCATCAATAACGTCAACAATCAACAAATTTACTCTCACGTTGCATAAAATTGTGAAGGTGTGATTGTATGGTTAGATAAAGATAAAGATAAATATACTTTATTTGCACACCACAAAGACAAAAACAAGTGAAATAAAAAACAAATTAAGAAGAGATCAGCATACAAAAGGCGGCCTTATCGCTAAGTAGCGATTTCTTCCAGGCAACCTTCGGTTTAGGAAAACTAGGTTAGGTCTTTGTATGTGTGCTTATTTTTCGAAAAGCGACGATATGGATATAATATTCTTTTTATCTAACGAATTACACTCGTTATTCTTATATAAAACGTTATTTATTATTTTAATTATAAGCAAAATTAAATTAATTTAAATTTATACAAATTAAATGTTACTCGTTATTTGAAAAAAATACCGCATTGCAGAGAGCATGTTGGCAAATAAAATTATTTACAAATAAGTATAATATATTCTGAGCAGCAATAAATAAATCTCCCGAAAAAAATCACGGAGTTTGGAACGGGGACGTGGGGGTGGACGGATACATTAATTGGCAATTTCCGTATCCAAATGCCCATTCTCCCCCCATTACTCATCGAGGAGATATTAGATAATGGCCTTCATTTGCTCGATAGTCTTTAGAAGCGTTTACCCTTGAGCTGGTCGCACATTACTGAGTATTACGTTTCTCTCGCTAAATGTGCGGACAGCAGTGACAAAGAATTACATTTTTTTATTATTTCCTATCATCTATTGATGATATTTATATATTTATTTGGTCCACCAGGGACTGTTGCAGCATTTACAAAAATACATTCTAAAAAAAAACACAAACTATATTCAATACAATATCAATTCTGACGATTTAAAGCGTGCCATACAGCATGTGTCGCATTGGTGCACTGCAAATAATTTACTTTTAAATGCAAAAAAACTAAATGTATTAAGTTTTCATTACCCAATGTTATAAAATTAGATAAGCCTATAATGATTGATGGTGAAACACTGAAACTGTTTTCCTGGGAGTGACCTTAGATTGTAAACTTCAGTGGGGTGCTCATATAGAAAAGCTGAATTGGGATGCCCTTTGTAGCATTTTTTCCTACTTCTATCAAGTCTGCATTGACTTAGATCTCCTAGTTAAACCATCAATCAATAATCTTTCCAGGGGGTGAATCCGTTATTTTATACTCGTCGATGCCTATAACAAGTTTTATTAGCAATTTTGAACTTTATTTCTATGGAATGCCAAAAATAAAATGTCACTAACAACGAAGTTGCCATGGAAATGAGCGATGTCACATCGCTGTAAATTTACAGAATGCAGGAGCTGTCCTGATTATTCGACGCAGAAAGCCATATTTTATTAACTAGCAGATTATTTTTAGCTTTTACTTATTTTTCTTCTTTATTTTCTAAATAACGAGGAAGTAAAAATAACAATTTGTTATTTTTTACTTTTGACGGATCATTACTGTTTTTCTTCCTCAATAAACTGAGGGGAACGTAATTTAATCAATTAAGTGGGACGTTAAACAATACATTTACCTTTTTTAACATTTTTGTGATGTTTAATATAAGATATTGTTTATGGCATGTCTGTGATTCGTATAGATATAATTTCTGTACGTTGTATAATTTCAAGTGATACACGGCGTGACATCGAAACCCATTTACAAAAACGAGCGTTGCTTAGGAACCAGACAGAAACTAAATTTATAAACATGGTTTGAAGCACCATTTGAGCCGTCAGGTTATTATGGTGATAATTAAAGTCAAAAAGTGAAATTTAGTATTTGTTTTTATTCTTTACATAATAGCCTTTGACTACAATCTCACTTGATGGTAAGTGATGATGCAATTTAAGATGGAAGCGCGCTAACTTGTTATGAGGAGAATCCACATCCCGGTTTCTACACGACATCGTACCGGAACGCTAAAACGCTTGGCGGTACGTCTTTGCCAGTAGGGTGGTAACTAGCCACGGCCGAAGCCTCCCACCAGCCAAAAATTACTTAGTTGACAAACATTATAATTTAAATTTAAACAATTTAAATAAACAAACTTAGATGTAAGTAGTTTACGTCAAAGCGAAATCGTCTAATTATAAATTTTACATGGCCATTGCAGTACAGCTCTAATTAAAACTTTAGACGAAACTAAATTGAAACTTGGTTCATCGCCCAGCAAGCGCATTACGCGCACTGGTTAGTCTAGTAGTTAGTCTAAGTTTAGTAGTTCAGTAGCTACTCAAAGAATATCAAGATACAAAGTTGTCACAAGTTTTCCAACAACTTCAGTAAATGTACTAAGCCAAAAGGTTTAGCTCATAAATTTTCCAAAGTCCATTGCATTGAGCCAATTAAAACTTACATGAACTCAGACTCAGTTTACCGGTGAACAAATAATTACTATGCTCGATGCTCTCTCGCGCTGTCACGGCGAGATTATAAACTTACAAAGTTGTTGCAACTTGACACTTTCAGAATTTCTGCTCATGTGCTCTAGCTCATTTACACTCTCGCGCTGGCGGCAAGGCACCATCTTCTTTTGCGACGTTTTCTTTTTGGAGTTTATTGGAGTTTCTCCTTAAGAATCAATTTTTCATATATAGCCGCCGGTATGAAAAAAATATGGGCAGTAAAATTCGATGAACGAATGATAGCGTTATGTTTTTGTGCGCAGTCTATTCTGCGTACCTTTCACCGTGACGTGTATTGAGACGTACATAGTGTATGCTGCGGGGCAACATTCACTTATTTAGACAGTCGATCTGAAAGAGTTCCATTCGTGTGTTGGAGCTGACACACGCTTTTGTTTTATTTTTACTTTTTTAATTACTTGCATAACTTATTAATTATTTGGTTATTTATTATTATAACCCCAGTTAAAACGAAGTTGATGCCGCTAATATTTCTACGTCCTCCATGATTGCTGACACAAAGACTACTGTACGCATCGCGAGAGTATGAACATGAAAGTCATTTTCGCGAGATGAGAGGCGAGAACGCGTCTAGGTACGAGACAATGTACGAGGCGAGAGTCTAGCTGAGCTATAACAATTCTAAAGCTGAGCTAATCGTTACATTATACATTATTCTTCTTGGTAGGACAGCCCATAATGCTAAACGTATGTGACCTATTCGATTTGGTAGATTAAATGACAGAAATACAAGAACAATAGTAGACCACTCATCAGCAGGAGAGACGTTTCGCTGCGACACGCTCGTGTAAATTACAAAATCGCTAAATCGCAAAATCTATCTCTCTAAATGATAATTTAAACATAGAAATTCGGTAAAAATATGCGAAATAAAAGACGTCACTTTCGCTCAAATAAATACGATAGAGGGCATTACATAGTTGAAAAATAAAACTGGGTATATTACTGAGAAAAATACTGCAAAAAAAAGAAAAATTATATTGCAACCTCTTAGCCATTTTTACATTAAGCAAAATTAACATAATACAAAATTTTTATTCACAAATCCGCGAGTCAATTTAGGTAAATACATAAGTAGGTTGTTGAAGCTTTCAGACCTTCGTAAATAATTCTTTCTTTACCAAAACGTAACGAATTTTAACGAGAGAGATACAACCCTTTTTCCTTTTTAAATTATTGTTGTCGGCCAGGCAGAATTACAGTGTGGACATATACACTGTAAATAATGTAGTGAGTAAATATTCAAATGAGAGGTCAACGAGGAAGCTGATGTGGCAGTGGCAAGCGCATAAATAATAAATGTTACTGACTAAGTAGGTAATAATAGCTTCACAAATTCATTATTCTGCTCGTAAAGGCCGTTTTACACTTTAGTCATTTCATTTAAAGTACCTCTAAGATTTATTATATTCGGTGTACCTATTATAAAGTATAAGCTATGGTCGGAGTATATCTGCGTGATCAAATCAGAAATGAGGAGATCCGTAGAAGAACCAAAGTCACCGACATAACTCAACTAGTCGCAAAAATGGGCTGGGAACATAGTTCGAAGAGCCGACGGACGTTGGGGTCCCAAGGTTCTGGACTAAGGACCTCGCACCACAGAATATATGTACAAGGTGTTGATCGACTCCCACCAGGTGGACTGCAGGGATTCGCTATATGCAGGTGGATCAGAATTTTGATGTATGGAAGTCGCTACAAAAGGCCTATGACTATGATGGCCGTCCGTCTATCGGCTGATATGGCGATGATAATAATTATATGATTTGTAGTTGTAGCAAGCTACTTGTTCATGTAAAACATGAATTAAGGAAGCCACAAGTATACTTTTTAGCATGTACGATTTAATGTATGAGTCATCTCCTCCCGAGTGAGTAGGGTGGGGTTACGAGCCTCGAGGCTTAGCCTCCTTGCCTAGCTAAAAAGCGGAGTGAATTCTCCCAGGGTGTTGTTCTTCCTTTCTGGGCTGAGGCCTTTTGGTCAATAGTTATTTTTACATACTACCTATGCTTGTAGCAAAAATTAGTTTCTTAATTTTTGCAACATGGTGAGGTTTTTTATTTTCCTGATCAAGCTATAGGTACTTTTGGTCAACTCACTTTTCTTACCCAATTAATAGGTAAATAATAAACTTAAATAATTAATTTTTCTGCTTGAATAGGTGCCGAAGAGCCGCATAATGGAACATTAGCAACGTTGCCGGGGGTTTTAGACGAGCCCAGAAGAATCGCCTGGTGGGGCGCGAAAGGAATAAAAGAGATGGGCAGAACGATTCTCTAAGGACCTCGGCTTAGAGCTTAGGTTTGGGAAGAGTGTTTGGCCTGAATGAAAAAGTCCTAAATATGTTAGACAGGTATAATAAAGTATAAACCTAAATTGGAGTACCTAATGCTAAATCGTTTATATTTCAATTACATGATACGCTTGTAAGCCCCAGTCGTGGACGAAATATTAATCAGCTCTGGCATTATGGGCTCCAGCGACACAAATCGGATCACACTGCCTGAATATTAACATGCAGTGAATCGAGGCACTCCGGAATAGGATTATGCTTCTCTACCAATCGTACATAATGGACACAGATATGCCTATGCTGTAAATTAATACCATAGTTAAGTACTTAAGTCATAAACATAGCAAGAACCGTAATATACCATAATAAAAATAACTGTTTTCTACGTGTATGCTAGTAAAAATTAACTACGAATGAATAATGTTATTTTTTTTAATTCTTTACAAGTTAGTCCTTGACTACGATCTCACCTGATGGTAAGTAGTATAAGTATTTTCAGAAAAGTCTACGTTGGCTAAATCAACCAACTTTATAACAACAATATTTTTAATTTTTTTAACAATATTTTTTTTTTTTCAAAATCTTTAGAAAAACTGTCAGTTTGACAAATATGTATGTATGATGATTGTAGTACTGTTCTAGTGATAAAATAGATTAATTGGCGAAAAATAAATGAATATACCCATCATATAGCCGAGCCCAGTGGATATGAACTCTGCCTTCGATTCAGAGCGCTTAGGTTCAATTCCTGTCTCAGGCATGCACCTCTATCTTTTCAGTAATGAGCATTTTAAGAAATTAAATATCACGTACCTTAAACATCGTGAGGAAACCTGTCTAAGTACCTGCCTGAGAATTTTCTTAATTCTCTAGGTGTGTGAAGTCTGCCAATCCGCATTGAGCCAGCGTGGTGGACTATTGACCTAACCCCTCTCATTCTGGAAGGAGACTCATGCTCTACGGTGAGCCATAATATGGGTTGTTAAAGTATGTAGGTATACATACCTACCTACCATATTATATAAAGTTAGCTAGCCCTTACTTAGTAACTAAAAAAGAAACATAAACTGTTCTTGAGTTGTGTGGTCATTTATATTACATAGAAATATCTATATGCCATAGAAAACGTACATTTTTATGCCACCATAAAAGAGTTATTGCCTGGACGATAACAGGCAATTTATAACACTTGCGTCTCCCTCGCCTACTCGTAGCTTCGCAGCTAAATCGCCAACACATTTTATGCTCCCAAAGTTCCACGTAAATAATGATGTACATACACAGCTATGTATCTTTATAAACTATTAGCGGACGCCCGCGACTTCGTCCGCGTGAAACTCAATGTAAATATTCAGCTACCCTACCCTTACCCTAGTTTAAAAAATGGAGTAACTTCTCCCGTTTTCCCAACATTTCCCTTCACTGCTATTCATTGATTTTCGCAGATTGATAATTCAGTTGATCGCAGCGTGATGAAAAGTATACTTTATCCTGCCCAGGAGAATGAAGAATAATTGTACAAAGTTTCGTTAAAATCCGTCGAGTAGTTTTTGTTTCTATAACGAACATACAGACAAACAGACAGACAGACGAAAATTTTACTGATTGCATTTTGGGAACAGTACCTATCGATCACTAATCACCCCCTGAAAGTTATTTTAGAAATATATTTCATGTACCTACAGAATTTACCTCTCTACAGATTCATTATAAGTACCTATAGATTGTACATACAAGTAGGTCCGAAATTTTGTAATTTTAATGCATTTCAGAGACGGTCCTTCTTAATTTTTCCAAAAAAATATCATACACTAGTGTTCACTGCTCGAAAAAACTCGAAAAAATATCATACACTAGTGTTCACTGCTCGAAAAAAAGCGTCGTGTTTTAAAAACGCTGTCGTGTAAATATATAGGTACCTACTTTGTTGTATTTGAGCGCTTTTTTAACGTCCGTTAAAAAAACTCTTGTGCGAATAAGGGTTCAGAATGTGTTCCCTAAACGGTTTTATTAAAATGAGTGAAAATCGGCCACACCACGAAATTGTCGATGTTAGGGTCGCTCGTAAAGTAAAATTTTATTACGGTGCATAGAGGGAGGGTTTGGTGACCTCATTTGTTATGGAGTATTACTGTTCGTCTATAGCTCCGTCCCTGGGGTAGTTCAACACTTCATTATATAATACGGATCTAGAATTCGTTTATACTAATAGTAACTAATATATCAAATTTAGTAAGAGGCCCAAATACTTTCGGTGCGGTTCTGATTTTTCTGTACTTTCCTCTGGTATGGTACGAGGTTTTTTGAACTGATACTAAAAGTTTAAGTAGTTCGGTACGAGGTCCATCGACCTCGTAACTCTTGAACAAACTAGACGTATAAGGTCAATTGACCTCGTACCGCAGCGAACGTGTTAAAAGAAATATCTTAGAAATAAATGAACTTGGACTTTGCCAGAACAAAATTTAACTTTCCATTCCATAAATAATCTACAAAGTATGAGAAAACATAATACTCATTACGCAAACAACTGGAGGAGGGGGCCCAAACCATAGTGCTGATCCAAGAGCCGTGGGTCAGAGGAAACCGCATATGTGGTTTTGGCAACTGCAACGGTAAGTTTCTTTATGACAGTAAACAAACTCCACCGAGAACTTGTATTTATATACCTCGCTGTATCACAGCGACAATGCTAACACAATTCTGTTTCAGAGACATAACAACAATAAGAATACAAAGTGGCATAGGACAACAAACCGGTGCTAGGACAAGACCACTAGTCTTGGCATCGTTATATCTACCCATAGAAGAACATATACCACCAAAAGAGATGACGGACCTCATAAAATACTGTGAGGACGAAAACACTGACCTCATAATTGGAGTAGACAGCAACGCACATCACACCCTATGGGGATGCAACGAAAACAACAAAAGAGGTGAGCAACTTGTAACATATCTATTAACAACTAATCTTGTAGTTTTAAATAAAGGCTCGAAACCAACGTTTATCACGAGCCGTTCCCAAACAATAGTAGACATAACTCTGGCGTCTAACGGTGTAATGGATCAAATAAGAAACTGGCATGTGTCTGATGATCTCACCTTATGTGATCATCAACGCATCCATTTCGAATTGAACTTGACCACGGCACAGGACACACCACGGAGAAATCCAAGGAAAACAAACAGGAAACTATATAAAACACTACTCCATAGCAACTATGGGAATGAGAGCGAACTCCATAACACTACAATCGAGACAACAAATCAAATAGACAACAACGTGACAAGCATAACTAATGTCATCACGTCATGCTACATAAAAGCCTGTCCCATAAAGACCTGCACAACAAAACAGAAACCAATGCATGCATGGTGGAGCCCCGACCTTGAAAGGAAGCGACATAATCTTAGACGACTGTTTAACAAAGCTAAGAACACCAGGAAGGATGAAGACTGGGATACTTTCAAAGATCACCAGTACAGTTACAACAAAACAATAAGGCAGAAGGACACAAAAATGTGGCGCCGGTTCTGCTCAAACATAGAATCATGTGAGAAAGCTAACAGAGTAAGGAAAATCCTTGCAAAAGACAACGCCCTCATACTAGGCTCCCTAAAGAAAGCTGATGGTAGTTACACAAAAAACGACAAAGAAGTAAGTGAGACTCTTCTAGAAACACACTTCCCAGGATGCAAAATACTAGACTCTGCAGACTGGACAAACATAAATGAAACCTACAACCCAGTAGAATCAGACAGGGAACTCGCCAACAAGATAGTCACACATAACAGAATACAGTGGGCAATAAACACGTTCCACCCCTTCAAATCACCAGGCACGGATGACATCTTTCCGGCCCTTTTACAATGGGGTTTGGAATGGCTAACACCATGGCTAGCAGAAATATACAGAGCCTGCATAGCTTACAGATATATACCAAAACTATGGAGAGATGTGAAAGTAATCCTCCTACCAAAACCAGGTAAATCAGATTACACTGATCCGAAAGCTTTCAGACCAATCAGCCTAACATCCTTCTTGCTAAAAACCCTGGAAAGGTTAGTAGACAGATTTTTACGGGATGGGGTACTGAGTAACACCCCCCTACACCCGAACCAACATGCTTACAGTACCAGCAAATCCACAGAAACAGCCCTACACTCAGTGGTAAACAAAATAGAACACAACATGGAAAATAAATTATCAACACTAGGAGCCTTCATAGACATAGAAGGTGCTTTCGACAAAACCACGTTCAACAGTATAGAAAAGTCCCTTGAACGGCATAATGTACCTCTAACAATAAGAAAATGGATAAATTCCCTTTTATCACTCAGGGCGATACAGATAAACATAAATGGTAAAACTCAAGCCATTGCTGCCAGAGGATGCCCTCAAGGAGGAGTACTATCCCCACTCCTATGGAACCTGGTGGTAAATGAACTAATCAGTAAACTGAACAACAATGGCTTCCTCACAATAGGGTACGCTGACGACCTAACAATACTTATAGGAGGAAAACATGAAAACACCCTAAGTGGAATAATGCAAGATGCACTCAAACAGATAGAAAAATGGTGTACACTTAACGAACTATCTGTTAACCCCAGAAAAACAGAACTTATTCTGTTCACACATAAAAGAAAACCAAACTTTCCAAAAACTCCGACTTTATTCAAAGTAACCCTAAAGCTAACCACAGAGGTAAAATACTTAGGGGTAGCACTAGATCAACAGTTGAACTGGAAAAAACATATTGAAACGAAAATTCAGAAATCTACAATCATCCTATGTCAGTGCAAACGCATGATAGGCAAAACATGGGGACTAAAACCGCACATAATGAAGTGGCTATACCTTACAGTTGTAAGAAGCTCAATGACATATGCATCTATAGTCTGGTGGCCAAAAGTGATCCAAACGACAACTCAACAGGAACTTCAAAAATTCCAAAGACAAGCACTGCTATCCATAACAGGCAGTATGTGCACAACACCGACAGCTGCAATGGAGGTAATACTAGGAATTCCTCCATTACATCTCCATATAAAAGAGGAAGCAACGCTTACAGCTCTCAGACTAAAAACATGCGGACTGTGGAAACACACAAACACAGCCCACACCAACATCTTAAAAGAGGGAATACAAATAAACCCATTTATGGAGTGGATATGTGATAAAACACAAAAACAATTCGTGATGGACAAAACATACAAAATCAATACAGAAGAAGCTAGTAACTGCTACACAAACCCTGACACCCTAGATGTGTACACGGATGGGTCAAAGACAGACACAGGTACTGGAGCAGGAGTCTACTGCCAAGACCTCAATATACGGATTGCACAAGCGCTTGGTAAGCACAACTCAGTCTTCCAGGCAGAATGCGTCGGCATCACAACTGCGGCTGTTGCCGTGACCAACAGACAGGTAACAAATTTTAACATTAATATACTTAGCGATAGTCAGGCAGTACTAAAAGCACTGGCAAAACATTCGACCACGTCAAAACTACTGCTGGACTGTCACAAGGCCCTAACAAAACTTGCAACAAATAACACAGTCATCCTAAGATGGATAAAGGGACACAGCGGAATTTTAGGTAATGAAGCGGCTGACGAACTGGCGCGTCGCGCCACGACACTGAAGGTAGTAGGACCCGAACCAATAGTACCCATACCATTCAGTGAATACAAAACATGGTTGCACAAACAAACCATCAGAACCCACGCTGAACTATGGGGCAGTATAACCACATGTAGACATACAAAGGAGGCACTTCCAAGCCCCGACCCAAGGTTAACAAAGAAACTTATAAACCTTCCACGAGATAAGTTGAGAACAGTAGTTGGCCTCATAACTGGTCATTGCCCACTAAACAAACACCTTTCAATTCTAGGTATGACAGACAGTCCTCTGTGCAGAGCCTGCATGGAGGAGGACGAGACACCGCTACACGTTATGCTCAGTTGCAGAGGCGTAACGGAACAACGAGCAACCTACATTGGCTCCTCAGCGACACTCCATGAGGCTATCGGCGACCTGGGCGGCCTGCTAAGCTTCTGGAGCGAGCTCGGCTGGATGGAATAAATCCAGCGGGAACCTACACCGGAGGGACCCACGCACAACGGCCAATCAAATGGCTAAGTGCGGAAACGGCCCAGAATAAAGAAGAAGAAGAAGAATACTCATTATATTAAGAAGAATTAAATTGGTCAAGTTTAATAAATAAATAAAAAAAAATTATAATCACTATATTAAAAAAAATCATTTTAACAAATACCCTTTTATTAAAATATTAAAAAAAAATTACAAAATGTATATTAATAAATGTCCTGAGGTGGTGGGCGACCAAACAACAATGTCCAGGAAACAGGTTGTTTTAACTGTGTAAGCAAGTCTTGATTTTCTGCGAATATTGGTACAACATTTGACAAATTCTGAACCATGTCATACGCATCAGGTATATTGTCGCCTTCTGAACAATATTTATACAATATCAGACATGGCAGCTTATACTCCAGGCATATTTTGTAAAGTAGACTAGCAAAACCTCCTCCAAACACTTTTGGTTCACCTGTATTTTCTTCGTGTTTAACAAGATTCGCTTTCCTTACATTTTGGGTGTGCGGATTTCCTTCACTCGCAACAAATCTAAAAGGCGAGCTTAATATGTGTTTCTTCTCATGAGCAAAGCTGCTGGTCAGTATAATTACATCTGTTATTTGCTTTTCTCTAAATGTACTCACTACGTCTTTCAGGAAACCGCTAGCATATTTATGTACCAAGGGTGCTCTTAACTGTAGAACCAATAATTTTCGAATATCTGATATGTAAATATCGCAAGATGTCGAGAGGCTGTTGGACTTGAGATCGTAGGGGTCGTATCCAATTACAGGGATCTGTGCAGGGCTATATATCGACGCAATTTTCACCATATTCAACGACGAAATTAGCAAGTCACAAGACAGTTGTCCAACATTTCCAACGGCAACGCTCGGAATAATGAGCGTGTAACCTACTACATTACAGTCATTTATAAACTTCCAAATGTTAGTTTTCTCCATATTCAAATCACTTTAGTAGATGATTTAAAAATTAAAATTAATTATCAGATGTTTTTAGTAAAGAAAACTTTTTATTTATTTACCGCATTACATGAAATGTTGACATTGACAATGACAGTCACAGAACACTAATACTCGTATCCTGTCACATGACATGACTTTCAATGATCAATGTCTATGTCTATGGTCATGTGTATTTGTTGTGTCTATAGCTCTTTTTCTCATTTTTACTGCTGAGCCTCAGAGGATTAGAAGATGAAGAGTATTATCTCTTTCTGTTTCTTGTACACTCGACTTCTGCGCCCGGCAATCCTTTACTTTACAGTATTCAAACGTATAAGATTTTTTTATGTTTCTATGCTTTGCTTCTATGTGTGACTGTTTCTGTTTAAAAGTAAAACATTTTGGATTCCACGGAAAAACGTTATTAGGAGTAAATACAAAATAATATTAATTTGTCCGAATAGTAATTCAGTAATGTTATTTGCACTATTTAGTGATTTTTAAATCCTTGAGGATAAGTGGACGTGCCATGTTTGTAGTGATTTTGTTTAGTCATTGGAGTCTATCTCAACCAAGAGGTCGAATCTTCAATATGCGTATATTAATTTCAACTACCCTAATTTTTACATAGCCATTTGGGCTAATGGTGTACTATTATATTATAATTTTCTTAGAGTTCCCGGTTAACTTTAGAAAATCATTTTTGTTTTTTTTTGTTTTCCTCAATTGGTTTCTTCAAATATTTTTAAAGTAAGTATTTTATTAAAACTCGATGAAAAAAAAATTAAAATAAAAAAGGCTGACTTTAATTCAAAAATATTTCGTTTGCGGAAATAGTATCGCTGTTAAAACTAAAGTTTTCGTTTGTAGGTTCACTTCCACTCATGCCATGGGAACTTAGAAGAACGTGAAATCTTTATGAAGCAGCGCCATCTACATCCTAGATTTAAGATTCCAGGATAGTAAATACAATTGCATATGATGTGAACGTACTAGAATGTTTTTAGAGATTAAACCCGTGTAAGTACGGAAAAAAAACCGAAAAAAAAGAATTATTTATCCTTTTAATTTTGACGCGTAATAATTTATGTGTTTGTATTTCAAAAGCAAAAGGATTATTAAAGAAAAACAGTAAGTGTACATTAGTTTCAACGATTTTCCATCTACTCATTTGGCCTAGTGGTGCATAACAAAGGTACAATATAATAATCCTGAGTTCGAGCCCGGGGGTAACAAAGGAAATCTTTTTGTCTTTTTTTTTTTTGTTTTTCTCAATTGGTTTCTTCAACTATTACAAAATCAAAAATGTCTCCTTTACAAAAAATATGCATTATTATTTTTTTACTTTTTACTATACTAAAAATACCGTATCTAGTCACTAGATGGCGCTATCACAGGCGTTCCGAAAAAAGTTCGAGTAGCCTATCTATTTCCAATAATACACTGTAATCTTTGCTTCCACTCCTTGTCAATCTGACAAATGACCAAGTATTAATGTTCTGTGCAAATGACACTGACATTTGCCAAAACACCTTTTTCTTTCGGTTTCGTTCGGTCAAATGTGGTGGCGTTGTTATCTTACATTTCCTGATAAATTATTAATATTTTTCCTTAATGTTGTTGTAAATTATTAATAGAACTAGAAAACCCTTCCACACACTATTCCTTGATTGATTATGAGTGAGACCGAGCACGTAGATCCGCAAATTGAAAGCTTTATTCTTACAGAGACGCAGAAACAACGATTTCAGGTATCTATATTTTTATAAAACCTCAGTATGTATGCATTTATGTAATATTACGTATCGTTAAGTAACTTCAGTTTTCCTCATACGATTGCGTGAATTTAGCATCACTAAAATTTATTTTTACAATTTGTAGAATCTTAATAATGCTGCTTACATGACCTTTGCCCTGTTTCAATCAAACAAATTCAAAAGCGAATGTTTTTTAATGTATATACATCATAAATTACAGGTTCTCGTTCACGGTCTCACAGATACTTGCTGGGAAACTTGTATGGGCCGACCTTCAACTCGTCTTGATTCTAAGACTGAAGTATGCATTATGAACTGTGTTGAAAGATTCATAGACTCCACCACTTTTATCACTAAACGTCTCATGAACACAACAAAATACAGGTCCGACACACCACTAGAATTTGAGTAATAGAAATTAAATTGAAAAAGAATTCAAAATGTTCTCCAGCATTAGAAACTTCTTACAGCGCCACAAGAGAAAGTTCATAATTACAGGTGCAGTGTTTGGATCACTGTATTTACTTATGAGCTATGCTCAAAAAAGACTAAGGGAATGGCAAGAGAAAGAAGCGAAAAAATTCTTTGATATGACTCGCAAGAAACAACACTTTGAAAGCACTGAGCGCACTTGCAACCAGACTATACTTACTTTGTCAAAAATTGTGTCCGAGAGTATCTTGAGCATTCTTAACACTGACGAAATAGTTCAGAAGTTGCAAGATAACACTGACAGCAAACTCACTCTGTGGGAACAGATGAAAATTATGATTTTTACTAGGATTTGTGTGTTAGTTTACGCATTGACCATCTTAAATGTCACATTGAGAGTACAGTTGAACATTATTGGGGGATATCTATATAGAGATTCTATGCATGAAGATGATCCCCTTATTGACAGTGGATTGCAAGCAAAATACCTGTCTCTATGTCATCACTTTGTAGGTCCAGGAGTAGAGGATTTAGTTAGACAAATAGAAAAAGCTGTGAAGAGAGTTGTTGAGCCGATATCTTTGAAAAAGAAAATCACTTTGCAAGAAGTGGAGCAAGTATTTTGGTCAGTACAAACAATTCTGTGCACGGACACAAATAATGGAGATCCAGTTAAGAAAATGGTCCACTATTTAGTTGGCCATACAGAAGTTACAGAAGCCAAATTTGATACTATTGTCAAAGAGACAATGGATATTTTGGAAAGCGATGAAGTCATGTCTGTTACTATGGCAGCAGTGAGCAGTAACTTTTCTACTGTAGTTGATGAAGTTGCCACATTATTTGCGTCAAAATGGGTTCCAACTAAGAAGAACCATTTGGAGGTTCTCGAAGACCATGTTGTCACAAATGGAGCTTTGAAACTGGGAGGCAGCACAGATCCATTTGTCGATGTCAATAAAGTTGAAATGCACTTTGTCAAATTATTGCCAGTTGTTAATGAACTTATTACTAAGAAATCAAATAACATTCCAGATTTAATAACTCATCATCTTACATTAAATGAGAAGCTAAAGGTCCTTGGAGCCAATATATATGAAGTGTTTAGTAATATTTAAAAAACTATATATATGGGTGTCATTTAGTTTAATTAATTTAATATTTGAAGTACTTTCATAAATTATGTCTAAGCCCTCATTTGCATGAGAGTTTTTTAACAGACGTTAAAAAAGGGTTCAATTATAGTATGAAGTTTAATGATGGTCTATTTTCAATGCCAAAAATTGAAAATGCTGCTTGATTAAAAGCGTTGTGTTTTAAAAACGCTGTTGTGTGAACATATACATGCATTCGTTGTATTTGAATGCTTTTTTTAATGTCTGTTAAAAAAAAACTCTTGTGCTAATGGGGGCTAAAATCTGTTTTTGAGACTCAAAATGATTAAACCATGATATATTTTAGACTAAGGATAAAATTCCTAAATTGATGTAAGACTAAGAACTACATAATTATAATTTGATTATAATATTGAACTATGTATAACCCTTCTTGCAGTTGGGTAAAAAACCTTAAAATGGGTTTGGTATTTTTGTTGTAATGATATATTGTATAAATTGTACATTACATTGTGGGTCAAATGGAAAAAAAATGATTTTTTAAAACTATAAGTACTTTGATTTTATCCAGCCAGTAGTTTACATAAATTGTATGAACATGGAATATTATTAAACCATTCTTTTTGTATTTTATTTTCTACTGCTATCAACTTAATAAATCTATACTAATACTATAAAGCAGTGATGTGTGAGGTTGTAGGGTTCATCTCAGGATTGTTTGAAAACCAATTTTGAATATTCATTTACCAATAGATTGCCACAGTATTTGTGAGTGTCATATAGGCTATGTGCTATACTTTATCTCCATATTCCTAAACTATGCTGGTGAAACCGCGGGGCATTCACACAGGCTGAATCATAAGTAGTAACCAGATTTCAACTTTCAACCTCATTCGGGGTTAAAGCCTTCAGCTTATTAGGCCGAAAAGACTTCTTTAGTATTTTTTAACCGACTTCCAAAAAGGAGGAGGTTCTACGTTCGGCTGTATGTATTTTTTTTAGTCGAGTACGAACAATTTTTGAATTTACCACCCAATAATCGATCGTACTCGAATAAAATACTAAAGTAGTCCGAACCATTAGGACTAGAATGGTTGGGTGGCAAAGACAAAATAATTTCTCGACACAGATGGCTCTCCTTACCATCCACTAATGGTAATACAACCTTTGATTATACGCCGTTACGAACCCGTACAGAAGTGGATACTAAAATATATTGCTGAAAAATGAAATGAAAAGGTACAAGAGTGTTTCGTCAAAATCGTCCTACTAATATTAAAAACGCGAAATTTTGTATGGATTTGTGTTTGGATGTTTGTTACTATTTAACGGCGCATATGGAAATAGATTTTACTCTGGATTAATACATAGGCTACTTTTCATCCCGGAAAAATCTATGGGTCCCGAGGGATTTGTGAAAAACTAAATTTCACGCGGACGAAGTCGCGGGCGTCCGCTAGTATATATTTTAATTTACAATGATATTACTCTGTCTATTTACTTCTTTTAGCAACTGTAAACTGTTCAATAGCACCACCATCTATTGTACAATAGTTGAACTAATATTGAAAGTGAAACGACAGTAACCACCAGTTTCATCAAAATCGTAAGTATCAGAATTTAACAAACTTAGGGTGGCCGCTCACTGACGATTTTTAGTTGGCCGACTTTTTAATTGTGTGTGATTCAGCTGGACAGATGTGCAGGCTGTCATACATCGCTATATCTGTTCTATAATCGGCCGACTTAAAGTTGTAAGTGAGCGGGGGCTCTTAGAATGTATGAAAAACATTTATAATCTATATCTATATTTATGACTAGCGGACGCCCGCGACTTCGTCCGCATGAAACCCTACCTACTACTACCCTACCTTACTCCCAATCTACAGCTACCCTACCATACAGGGGATAAGTAGGGACTCAACCCTACCCCTACCTTACCCCTAATTTTACTCCTACCCTACCCCTACCCTGCCCCTACCCTACTCCTACGCCTATTCTACCACGCGACGGAAGCTTAAAAAATGGAGTAACTTTTCCCGTTTTCCCAACATTTCCCTTCACTGCTCTGCTCCTATTGATCGTAGCGTGATGTAAAGTATACTATAACCTGCCCAGAAGTATGAAGAATAATTGTACCAAGTTTCGTTAAAATCCGTCGAGTAATTTTTGTTTCTATAAAGAACATACAGACAGACAGACAGACAAAAATTTTACTGATTGCATTTTTGGCATCAGTATCGATCACTAATCACCCCCTAATAGTTATTTTGGAAATATATTTCATGTACAGAATTGACCTCTCTACATATTTATTATAAGTATAGATAGAACTGTCGAATTCTATACAGTAATACGCAATTTAAAATTTTACATGTACCATTTGTAACACCAAACGTTACCGTGGCATAAGGTACTACTAGCGCCATCTAGAACTTATAAAAAAAACAGTAATAAAACTTGGCACGATTTAAGAACATAATACGGAAAAGGTTATAGGATATTTTTTATTGCGAGAATAAAATGAGAAAGGGTGAAATAGGGGTTGAAAGTTTGTATGGAAAGTCCTTCATTTTTAGAGTTACAGTTTTAAAAATTTGTTCATATCGTCGTCGTCAATTTTGTGACGTCACAATTTTACTTGATGTACAAAACGTCAAACTAATTGCTAAGAATTTTGTCAAACGCTCCGTTTGTAAGGGATTTTTTACAGTGACGTCATGAAACTGTTGAAATAAGGACCATCATGGCCGACAGGCGTTATGGCTCGTGTTGGTACATAAGTAAAAAAACTGTTCCTGCTCTAATAAATTTAAAAGCGGTATTTCATTTTATTGATGATAAACTGTAACAAAAGTTATTTAAATTAACGGGAAAATAAAACGATAATGAAGTATGTGGTGGTTGTGGGTGGGGAGGTAGGTACAGCTATATTAATATACCCACTTAATTAAAATTAATTGTGATTCTTGTTCCTGTTCCATTTTTGTATAATTAAATTAATTATGCTCAAATGTTCCTATAAGCTTAAAGCAGCAACTAGTTGTGTTGTTGTTTGACCAATGATGTAGGCGGATGAACGCATGGGAATGCGTTCATCCGCCTACATCATTGGTTCCCAAAGTGGCCCAAATGTCCACGGGAGACTCAATAGGTGTCTACGTTGTCGTAACAAAAACTGGGGGTTCACAGTTTCATATTTAATGAGCGGAAAACGCTCATTAATTAAAACTAGTGAGATTTTTTTGACTCTTTGTGCTGTGAGTACCTAGATATTAAAAAGTAAAGTTTTTTGACTGGCCAACTTTGCTTTTTTACATCCATTCACAGCACAATAAATTAATTAATTGTCACTCATGTCCTCATTCTCAAACGTAAACTGATAATTTCGTTCTTATTTTTTTGAAACTGAGCCGCAATGCAAATTTCCATAGTTGTGATGTGTAGTGATATATATTTTTTCGAAATTTGGGTAATGGTAGAAATGTTGCTGCAGGGGGTCCACCCGATCTGTTAGATTTCGAAAGTGGTCTATGAGAAAAAATAGTTTGGAAACCTCTGGTCTCCTCAATCCCCATGGAGCATTGTCACAGAAAACATATGTATAATAAATATTATTCCCCCGAGAAAAAAGCGGGGAAAAAAATTCTATAAAGAGCTTTCGTTACCTGTGCTGCGCAAACAGTTGTTCTAAAATCATTTATAGCAAAAATCATATAAATTGTTCCCCTTTAAAAGTTCTATAAATGAGTTTCTACGCGGATGAAGTTACGGGCGTTCGATAGTGTAACAACTGTAATATCTATCCATATAATTTTATATAAAAATGAATTGCAGTCCGTTTGTCTCGCTAAACCTCGAGATCGGCCGAACGGATTTTTCTTATGTTGATCTTGAAATGTTTGTGGAGGTTTAAGGAAGGTTTAAAAGGTGAGAAAAAATAGAATAATTGTCGGGAAAACCATAAAAACAACCCTTTTCTATTTCCCATACAAACGTTTAAGGGTCAAGGGGTAGGGTAGGGGTAGAGTGGCGTAGAGTAGGGTCAGTGGCGTGCACACCATAGATGCAAAAATGCCCTGCTTACCCTGAGAACTTATTACGAGCATTTTCCACTTTGTACAAGTGCATACCCTAGTTAAAAACTGTGCACGCCACTGAGTAGGGATATGGAAGAAGTGCATAAGTCAAAGCGAAGCTTGACCCGGTCCGCTAGTATGTATATAAAATTTTCGTGTCACATTTTGTTCCCATACTTCTCCGAAACGGCTTGACCGGTTCTTATGAAAATATGCATATTCAGTAGGTCTGAGAATCGGCCAATATCTATTTTTCAAACCTCTACACCCTAGGGGTAGGGTAGGGATAGGTGCACATTAGTCAAAGCGCAGCTTGACCGGGTCCACTAGAAAATACATATTAAATCGGTTGGTACATCTAATAAAGAAAGAGAGATCTTATAAAGAGAAAAAGAGAGAGAGAGAGATTGCGGAATGAACATGTTCCAATTCAGACTCTCGGGCAAAAACCTGCGGGCTAGCATTTACTTCTGATAGTGACGAAGGCTCTCAGTCTCAGAAGCTCTCAGAAGGGTTTTTGGCAAGCGCAGTAGCATCGCCTGTTGGGGATCGAAGGCAGAAGCAGATACGCGGAAGTACTCTCTAAGAGCGTCTCCTCTAAGACTCGGAACTCGCTTTAGAAAGCTGTTCTGAAATGGCCTGTTTATGTCCGGGTGCACCCGAGATCGTGAGTTACAAAATCCAATTACTTACACCCGAGTACGTCAAATATCGGGAACCTCGTCTTCGCTGGCGAAGCGTAGTCGGCGTTGGTCGTTATATCATCATCAGGGTCTATAGCCAAGTGGCACGTCGATTGCTACAAACGCTACTTCGAAAATTAAAAAATGTATGAGAATGATTCTATTTCACTATTGACTGGTCACGCGATCAAATCTGTCATATCCATACATTTTGTTAGTTCTCGAAGCGTTACCGTTTGCAGTAAGAGAATCGACATGCCATATGGCTAAGGCGCCAGGATCGTAAAGGGCGTTTTTCAGGCGTCTACATCTGCAATCGACGTTGGGAGCGTGCTAGCCGAACGGTGTTGTGGCGTACGTCACGCCAATGCAGTGATACGCCGCGGGGCGAGCGGTGCGCGCGCATAAACCTCGCGCCAATAACTCGCCGTCGCACATGGCAAGCGCGCGCCTCTGTGGTATCGAACACTCGGCTGATACACACCCGATGTGAAATTGTGAAAATTCTGTGTTAAAATAAGTGATAAGTATACAACATTTTCGAGTTAAACACGTCCACACAGCTTGCCTTACCTTGTGATTGAATGTAAGTACACATTTTACCTTTCACTGCTATTGTAAATAATATATTCTAAAACATATTTTTTGTCTTAGTAATGTTACAAAATTAATAGGAAAAAAAATTATAACCACACAAATTTAAGTATCATGTATATATAGGTGGGTAAGGATATCTTTAGCCTTTTCTTGTGTCAAGAAAATACGATTAAAAAGCTTTGGAATCCAAAACAATGATCTAAACGTTGGATTGTAGGCAACATAAAAAGTTTAAAATGTGCATGAAGTGTCAAAACGTAACATCGAATTTAAAAAAAAACATTATAACTTTCCTATTATCTTTTTAATAGGTAAGCACCTACACATACACAATTACAATCAGCTGTCGTCATAGAAGTTATTATTGTTAGATTTTTAATTATTTAAATAATTATAAATACATAAGACAACATATAAAAACTCCTTCTTCCAGATAAATGTTTTAATCTGTACTGTTTATTAATGATAATGGTTTTATTCTGAGGTTGGTAGGGTATTGTGATATATACTCTAGGTAAAAGAGGCGAACATGCGATTATGTGGCGTGAAGTTTTTTTTAATTAATGTATTATCCATCTACCAAAGTAACGATTTGTTTAAGAATGAGTAATAAGTTATTTGAAATACAGTTTATACATTCCAGCTTGTGTTATTTTATTCCATTGCTTTTATCAGAAGTGAGAGTACCTACGAACACGATGTCATTACCTACATTAAAGTCGATCTACAGAAAGAAATGTAACGGCATTTAAATGAAGTGTGAATTTGGGAAACAGTGGTTTACATTACGAGAAATGCGATAAAAATCATACGTGTGTACAACCATTAAGTATGTATACCACTGACGGCTATGGGACGCACGCCGCACTGGTCCCGGTAAAAGTATTTATGCGATGTCGGTTGTCGATGCTTACAATATCTAACAAGAATGAAGAAACGTAAACGTAACACACTTATACCATGTTGACGATATTTATGAGCAAAACAGTCAAACAGTCCAACAGCACTCATAAGAGGATATTATTTGAAAAACTGCGAGAGAACAGAGAAGAACGTGTAAATTAATAACAAAATACAAAGATGCATGTGTGGTGTTAGCTGCAGAGTTATATGAGATGGAATCCTGTTGGTTTGACGGATGAGAAATACCAATGATGTCTAAATATATTAAACTAGGTGTCTGGTGAGTTTTATTAGTTTGATTAAACAGCCTCATAAATTATTCAGTTGTGACTAATATGAAATAAAATTACAAAGAATAAATAATCACTAGGTGAAACTAAGTATGGTTGATAGGTTGTCAGTTTGTCTGGCTTATTGTCAAAACATTTTTGTTAGATGACTATATCTAGGAAACCAAAATCATTTAAGTGAAAAGTACACACACACACACACACATACACACTGCTCAAGAAATTAACGTATGAAGACAGACCACTCTAGGGTTGTTAGGATGTAGGACACTGGCATAATGTAATATTGAGAAATCTTAATTATAGAACTACATTACATCCGTTGCTGACATGGGACTAAAATGAATTAACTAAAATATTGTTTTTTTTTGTGCCTGTAACTTCAAACTATACATTTGTTATATGTGAGTTTTTATGACTGAATAACATAAAAATTAAAAATATATGAAGTTTTATGTAATGGTTCAAGTATTATTTTAGGCCTTGATGTAGGTACCTGATAACAAGTTTTGAGACAGCTATTACAATATTTTCAGATAGGATTTGCTTAGATATATCATTATGTAGATTACTGTATGTACTTAATATAAATTTTTTTTAAATCTTTTAAGAAATTGGATTGATAGATTTCTTGAAAAATAAATTTGTAGTTATGTTTGAAAACCTATTTAACTATTCAAGCGTTGACAACATGCCTTCAGCCTATTTAGTATAGAACAGTTATTAACAATCTGCAGCAACACAGTAAATGATTCTTATCCATGAATATTATTATATTCGGCTTATCTACAAGAGTACTAAGAGATATTATGATATTCATCTTAATGAAATCTTATAATTAATTAAATTGGAGATTTTTTTTTAGGGTGATATTAAAAAGTTACTTGTGTGACAATTGAGTAATAAATAATTAATTATAATAATATCATTGATCACAAATTGTCTTAGAGCCCAGTCTGTATGGACTTCAAGTAAAGAGACACAGATTGCCATAAATAGGTTGTAAAGTATTTGTCTAAGACATATTTTGACAGTTTTGTGGGTGGGTGACGTTGGGCTCTCTTTTCATTAATGGTCATGTGCAGATGTATAGATTCTACATACAAGTAAATTAACCATACTATTGCTGTTGTTTTAGATTCAATCAATCAGTTTATTATTTGCAGATACACTAGTGTATTTAATCCATGTCTCATTTGTTTATTTCTAGCATTTTATTAGATTGCAACATTTTGTATAATTATGAAAATTAGTAATTATTATGGGGTTGTGGTTAGAATTATATATTCGGATGGTTACAATGATATGTGCATAAGGTTTTAACTAGGGTATACTAGTACACTAAAGGTAAAAAAAAAAATTAGAAAATTCCTTGGCCAACATATTAAGTGGTATAGGTTTTGAATATAGATTTGTATTGGGTCCTTAGGTAGTCAGTACATTTGTGCATCTACAAAGTGCACGCCACCGAGTTGTTGGTACCTGCATGCAACTGATGGGTGGTCTGCATCAAGTATGAATCAATATAGAGACTTAAATCATTACATCAGTAAAATAATTAATGGATATAGCCAAAAAAAAAAAAAAAAAGAAATTTAACAGAATTAAAAAAAAAGAATATACTAAAATTAATGAATAGGTAAAACCTCTGATAGCAAACTAGAGGTATATAACAAAGGGGGTGGTCTGGTCTAAGACAGGTTTATGCTACTATTATTACAAAAAAGGGGGTAGTCTGAAGATAATTATACAATACATAGTCAAATATCATCTTTTCTTATCTAGTGATAACTACTAGGATTGGATTACATACTAAAATTATTACAATCATAAATCGCAATATTTTCAAGAAGTCTTTATTATCATTAAAAAAAAAAAGCATTTCTTTAAGAGAAAGAGTCTTTTGTCTGAATTAAAGTAAATTGATAGATTAACACATGTTTAACATTTTATTTCATTTTATGTACCGGGTCTAAGGTTCATTCAATTATAGACTGATTTTCTCTTGGATGCTAGGTATGCTAGTTATGTTAAATTAAATTATTTGTCAAACAAGTATGATATTTATCTGAACGATTAAGTGACTGAGCTATGTGATACTGTGTGAAAATATTTGATTACAGATCCGAGATGCATGGATATTGATTGATGAATATGGGATATATGAGATTCTCATGATAATCATTGGGTTGAACACAGCCCTATTCGACAGTTGACCCAAATCACAAAGATGAGAGAAGTTACACTATGTATTGATAACACACGATTTAAATTTAGTATTTTTATTTATGATATGATGATATTATAATTATGTATTATATTGAGAGTTATTAGTTTTGATATCATATATACATATATTTTAAATATTTGCTCACATCCATGATGTTATTCATTAATTATGACTTACTGATGACGATTTGTGTTTTGGTAAAATTTTAATATAAGGATAGATGTATTACACAGGCCGACACGATTTTCGTTGTCCAAGATATAATTATTTTTTTTCTACTGATTTTGTAGTGCTGATTACGAAATCAGACCTAATTTTATCATATCACATCAGATTTTTAGTAAAATTAATATATTCGCTAGTTTTGATTTTTCAGTGAAATTTTCGAGTTTTGGCACTCTTTCTTTGAATTAAGCGACCTCTCATGAGAAATTACTTCAGTTATAACAACGACACACCTATTTGTAACGCGTTTCGTGGAAATAAGCTGTTATAGTGCCTTTGTTAAAAAAAAATATATATATATTTTAGTTAATGGTTTTTTTTGTTGTTGGAAAACGTCTGATAAACATAACGTCTTCTATAAAGTGTCACAATAGTCCAGATATATTTTGTTACATTTGTTGAAACTTTATGATTCTAAGCAAAAACTGAAAAATTTGTGGAAAATATGTATAATAAATATGTAGCTTATTTTGACTTCAAAATACAAATAAAATCGTGGACTCTGCAGTTTGTACTAATCGTGTTGAACAATTAAGGCAGTGGACACTGGACATACAGCAAAAGACAATCTCTACCTTTTGGTACTACCTATGATATAGTGAAAGCAAGACAATCATACAGATATTGTTATTTTTGCTGTATGTTAGAAGCTTTTAAAGTAAAATTTGTTTTCCTTTTTGTAAAAAAAAATTGATGTGATAGAGTAATTGTGCAGGTATTTTTGTGTTCAAAATACTATAAATTACTGATAATTTTTACTGAAATCAAAACAACGTTCAAAAAGTATTCATTTGTCGGCCGGTGTTATCGATAATATTTTAGATAGTATTATAGTATAGTAGTGTTATGACGACTAATATACCGTTATTTGTTTTGTGAATGATTATGGATATATTTGTTGTATAATAATTTCTCTATTGATTATTACACAGCAAAATAAAATAAATAAATAAATATAAAAAGATTCCAACGAATTGATAAACTCCTTTTTTTTTGAAGTCGTTTAAAAATGTATGTATATGTATTTATATCTGATTTTATATTTTGATTATCTTCTATCACATGTCATCTGGAAGTCTAACACGATCATGAAGTCCTGTAACTATATTAGTTCTGAACTTGATGGTGAGGGGTTCGGTGCAGATGCAACACATCATCTGGAAGTCTAACACGATCACAAAGTCCTGTAACTTTACTAGTTCTTGACTTGGTGGTGAGGGGTTCGGTGCAGATGTCACACATCATCTGGAAGTCTAACACGATCACAAAGTCCTGTAACTTTACTAGTTCTTGACTTGGTGGTGAGGGGTTCGGTGCAGATGTCACACATCATCTGGAAGTCTAACACGATCACAAAGTCCTGTAATTTTACTAGTTCTGGACTTGGTGGTGAGGGGTTCGGTGCAGATGTCACACATCATCTGGAAGTCTAACACGATCACAAAGTCCTGTAACTTTACTAGTTCTGGACTGGGTGGTGAGGGGTTCGGTGCAGATGCCATTAATCGATGATGACGAATTTGACAAATATAAATAATGTTTTGAAATGATGAAAATAGATAAGTTGATTGACAAAAGCTTCACATGAACATTATGTTTATTTATAATATGTATCACTCTTATTCTTATTTAACATTTTTATGATAAAAGTATATAGAAGAAATCAAGAATTTCATTATAGTTTCATTGGATTCTTTTAAATAACTTATGGGATGCTGTGTGATAATTAATTATAAAATTTTATTGTTAACATTGTTCTATTTATAGTTGATATTATAGTAATGTCATAATTTCATGATATTCTTGTGTTGTTTGGGGACAAACTTTTAGTAAGGATGGCCGAATATTAGAAGATAAAGACATTACATTTGTAAATATTACATATCGTCTATGTACTTAATGCTTTAAATTAATCTACTACTCTGTCTAAGTTAATTACAATATTTAATAAGTCTCTGTCTAGAGTAAAGCTCCCTCTTGTCATCTGGAAGCTCAGACAAATATTAGAAGATAAAGACATTACATTTGTAAATATTACATATCGTCTATGTACTTAATGCTTTAAATTAATCTACTACTCTGTCTAAGTTAATTACAATATTTAATAAGTCTCTGTCTAGAGTAAAGCTCCCTCTTGTCATCTGGAAGCTCAGACAAATATTAGAAGATAAAGACATTACATTTGTAAATATTACATATCGTCTATGTACTTAATGCTTTAAATTAATCTACTACTCTGTCTAAGTTAATTACAATATTTAATAAGTCTCTGTCTAGAGTAAAGCTCCCTCTTGTCATCTGGAAGCTCAGACAAATATTAGAAGATAAAGACATTACATTTGTAAATATTACATATCGTCTATGTACTTAATGCTTTAAATTAATCTACTACTCTGTCTAAGTTAATTACAATATTTAATAAGTCTCTGTCTAGAGTAAAGCTCCCTCTTGTCATCTGGAAGCTCAGACATACATAAGACCTACCTCGCTAGATGTTGTTTTTCGTCAAAGTACATGATTTACTTGTATGATCTAATGCGATTATAAGAACTGTCTCTGTAGAATCGAGGTTTCATAGTTATAACTTTATATTAACATAACTTTTAGTTTAGTTTAGGAATGACAAAATGACAGACAATTTTGTCATGAATTTGGGTAATTGGACTGAATCTGGAAGTGATTAAAGATTGAATTTATTTCAAATTTGTAAAAACAAGAATTAACATACCAGTTTAACTGAATTTAAGTGTTTGGATTTTTATCAATAGAATCACTATCAAAATCTGTATAGGTCTGTATTCACAATTTGTAAATATTGAATGAGAAATCTGTTAAACTATAATTATATAATTCTTAAAGAATAATTAAATGTATTGTAGGGTGTTTCAACATATTGTTAAATCAAGGTTTAAAATTAGAAAATATCTGTAATGACAAAATTGAATTTTACTACTTGTAAATCAGTGAATTTAGCAAGTAGTAATAATAATAGATTAGTTGGGACTCACTTTTGTTATAATTAGAAATTATTGGAGAATTAATGAGTTGTGGTAATAAACATAAATTAAAATTTTAAATACTATGAGACATAGTTCAGTGAATCTTTATAATAATGTAATGTTAGAATTTATTTGTGTTTACAAAGTTTGAGGACAAACTTGTAGTCAGTATGGCCGAATGTTAGATTTTTAATTATTTAAATAATTATAAATACATAAGACAACATATAAAAACTCCTTCTTCCAGATAAATGTTTTAATCTGTACTGTTTATTAATGATAATGGTTTTATTCTGAGGTTGGTAGGGTATTGTGATATATACTCTAGGTAAAAGAGGCGAACATGCGATTATGTGGCGTGAAGTTTTTTTTAATTAATGTATTATCCATCTACCAAAGTAACGATTTGTTTAAGAATGAGTAATAAGTTATTTGAAATACAGTTTATACATTCCAGCTTGTGTTATTTTATTCCATTGCTTTTATTATGAATTACACTTTGTTGCTATTGTAAAGTACCTACCTATGTACCTACCTACCCTACCTATACATAATAGGACCAGGCTGCCAACTTTCAGCCTTCGAAAAACGACGTAAGTAGGTACTTATCTAAGTACCTCTCGTACCTATGTTTGATTTTCACAGGCTACCTAGGTATATAATATTTACATTTACATACTTCGATATCCTCGATTCTCAATGATATCTTGTGATATTATACCTATTATACTAGCGGACGCCTACGACTTCGTCCGCCCTTAATTCGGGCCTTTCTGAAAATCTCCCAAATTGGAATGGATTTTCATCCTACGCATAACAAGTTAGCCTGCTTCCATCTTAGCTCATCATCACTTACCATCAGTAGAGGTTGCAGTCAAGGGCTAACTTGTAAAGAATAAAAATAGTAATAAGACCAATATATAAAGATAGATCATAGATAGAAAGATAGTATTTGGTAATCAAAACTCGTTTATTTTAAGTAGGCTTAGTTTAAAAGCTCTTTGAAAACGTTAAGTTGTTATAATTTTGATCTCAGAATCTTGCATAAAAAAATTACGTGATGAGTTCTCGTACCTAAGCATATCTTGCGACGTCCTGTTTGCTTCAAACCATTATCATGGAAAGGATTGCACGCAAAAGAAGGAAGAAATCCTGGCTACGAAACATAAGGAAGTGGACTGGCATAAAGACAGTCGAAGAACTTTTCCGCCTAGCCATGGGCAAGGAAAAGTTTAAAAAGATGGCCGCCCACCTTCAGTAATGGAGGAAGAAGAACAAGAACTAGGTATCTAGGTATAGGAATCTATTAAATCGAACCACCTACCTTTGGGTGAAAACGTACGTAATGTTATAGATACTCTCAGAATGTTTACACTGACATACCTACCTGAACCGAGCTGTGTATGAGTTACGAAATACGAAACAATCCATAATTCAATACCTAAAACATAATAATTACTTCTGAAGCTAAACACTTAGCTAAGCTAAGATTAGAGTAAAATTAATAATTAAATAATTATTTATTACTCTAAGATTAATTATTATTGTAGTTTAGTCGAGAAGAGTTCAATCTGCGATTATTCGTTACGCGAGCGAGCGAAAGATTGATGTTTAAATGTTTGTTACTTTTTGACGTAAAAACTACTAGACTGATTGTAATGAAATTTCGTTCAGAGCTTAATTTATAGATTATAATCTGGAATAACTACGATACGATACCTTTTATTATTCCCTCGAAAATTAGATCACTGCAAGTAAAACCAAAATCACAGCTAGGTAGTACACATCGTATATCTATACTAATATTATAAAGCTGAAGAGTTTGTTGGTTTGTTTGTTTGATGGATTGAACACGCTAATCTCAGGAACTACTGGTCCGATTTGAAAAATTATTTCAGTGTTAGATAGTCCATTTATCGAGGAAGGCTATAGGCTATATATTATCCCTGTATTCCTTCGAGAACGGGAACCACGCGGGTGAAACCGCGCAGAGTCAGCTAGTCGGTAATAAGTATATGGTATCGCCTGTCGCGAGATTTTCACATGTAAAATTTTGTATCGAGTATTGTCTACCTTCATTTCTAATTTGTTTGTTGATAAACATTGCACATTGTGATTAGCCTTACTATACTTACTTATAGTATAGTAATTAATACTTATAGTAATTGTTCTTTTGCAACGTTCTATTTTTTACAGACTTATATATTTATTTTTAGCACACCTTTTGTTTATCATATGGCGTCGATGGTACCTATTACACATTACTTGTGCGAGAGAATAGTTTCATTTTCCACCAAAAACTCACCCCTTCTACCCACTCGTAACTACCCTATGCACTTGCACAACCGAACGCTTTTCTTGAATAGAGCCTACTTTTTAGTAGGTATTTCATGTTTCAATCGATAGCAGGTAGGGTTGCCAACATTTTTTCAGAAATATATAGTATTTTTCATAATTAAGCTGTAAATAATATACTTAGTACACTTAAATAAAATATAGTATTTTATGGAATAAGCAAAAAATAGATGAAAATAATAATTATATAGATTAAACATTTATTATTTAATAGCACTACTTCCATTTTTCAAGATTTTTTTTCTAAAATAGAGTGACACATAGATTTCACCTTAATTTTAAAATGAATGAAAAACAACAATTATATTGATGCGATCGGATACGCTATACGTTATCGCTTCAAAAAATATACTTAGTATTTCTTCAAGAGATTGTTTGTTTGAACGCGCTAATCTCAGGAACTACGGGTCCGATTTGAAAAATTCTTGCAGTGTTAGATAGCCCATTTATCGAGGAAGGCTATAGGTTATATATTATTCCCGAATTCTTACGGGAACCACGCGGGTGAAACCGCTCGACGTCAGCTAGTACTATATATTATAGTACGATTGACAACCCTAATAGCAGGGCACATTTGCTGCTATGCGGTTTTGTACTGTATAGAATACCTACTAGTTTTTCATCTATATTGCACTAAACATTAGCTTTTTAACCCCGACGCAAAAAGAAGCGTATTATGTATCGTGTCTATCTGTCTGTGGCACCGCAGTTCCCGAACCAGATGAAGCGATTTCAATTTAGTTTTTTTTTATGAAAGGTGACTTATGGGTGAGTGTTCTTAGACATGTATGATGAAAATCGGTTGAGCCGTTTAAAAGTTCTGGGGTTTGATAGTGGGGAAGAATAACTGATTTTTTGAAAATATACTCGAATTGGGTCTCAAATGAAAGCGCACTGAAGGTCTTTGTAATATTAATGTGATGGGTGTTCTTGTTTCTTGTCGCAAATGGATTCAATGTTAGGAGTAATTTTGGAGACTTAACTCGGACTCGGTATCAGTTATCAAGCCACCATTACGTAAATCTAGTCGCGAACCCCCTGCCGTCGAATGGCGAACCCGCAGGGGTTCACGTACCCTACTTTGAAAAACCCTGGGCTATTGAGTTTTTGATTTTTTAAGTCTTTTATTGTTTGTCATGAGTGTATCTTCTGTAATGTATTCTGTAATACCATAGTGAAGGATTCTTACATTGAACCATAAAGAAAGCGAGTGATTTAAATTTATTCCTTAGCATCTAAGGAGATTAATACACCAGGTAAATAATTTGCAACACAGGTCAACGGATGAACGGATCTAAACAAAGATAATCTGTTTTTTTTTGTTATTGTTATTCTTTACAAGTTAGCCCTTGACCACCTCCCACCAGCCAGACCTACACCAATTAAGAAAACCTCAATCTGCCCAATCGGGGATCTGGTATAGTAGTACTTCACTTAATCCCGATATTTTCACAGCAATTTTCACGTATGAAACCACGAAGCATAGCTGGTGTTTCATAATTTCCTTGAAGTTATGTAAGAAGTACCAAAATAATAATAATGAAATAAGTATTACTTATCAACTATTCATATTTTAGTAATTTTTGTAGTAGGTACCTATTTGTCTGTTACGATATCTTGCAATAACCACTAAACGTACACAGGTTATTTATTTTACGTATTTTAATTACATTTACACAGCTGCTATAAAAAGCTAGCCATGTTTCTTTTAATTCCTTGTGACATGAAACGGAGATAATTATAATTTATAATGAATATTGAAATTAATAAAAAATAATAGTCTCCATTGAGTAAGCGAATAGATTAAGATATGGCCGGACTTTCCTAACTTTTTACTGTAAAAGCTTTGGCAAGTTTATAAGTTCAGACCTACAATCCATACTAATATTATGAATGTAAGGCGTGATAGCCCAGTCGATATGACCTCTGCCTCCGATTCCGGAGGGTGTGAGTTCTAATCCGGTCCGGGGCATGCACCTCCAACTTTTCAGTTGTGTACATTTTATGAAATTCATTATCACGTGTCTCAAACGGTGAACGAAAACATCGTGAGGAAACCTGCATACCAGAGAATTTTCTTAGTTCTCTGCGTGTCCTAAATTCGCAATGGGCCAGCGTGGTGGATTATGAGCCTAACCCCTCTCATTCTGAGAGGAGACTCGAGCTCAGCAGTGAGCCGAATATGGGTTGATAGCGATTATAAATGTGAAAGTGTGTGTGTCTGTCGGTCTGTCTGTTACTTATATTTCAGGATATCCTGAAAAATCATGTCCCCAGTTGCCAGACCGCTTCATCGCTCTTCGCAGAGACCCGAAGCATAAAGTTTAATATTTTTAAAAGTGTTCTTTGCAGGGTTGCCACGAAGCAAGTGTTTGGGGACATGACTTCTCAAAATAGACTTAAGAAATTCTAAAAAAATGCACTGTAAACATATGTGTTGGTCTATATATACTGGTATACTAATATTATAAAGCTGATGAGATTATTTCTTTGTTTGCTTGAACGCGCTAATCTCGGGAACTTCTAGTCCGATTTGAAAAAAAATCTCAGTGTTAGATGGCTCATTTATCGAGGAAGGCTTTAGACTATATTTTATCCTACAAGAACCACGCGGTTGAAACCACGCGACGTCAGTAGTCTTGTATATGATTATTATTTCTGCTTACTATTCATATAATATTTTTGTGATTATAACAGTGTGTTTTATTTATGAAGGTAGATACATTTGTTATCTACGAATACTGTACGTGTTAACGATTCTAACTTCTATAATTAGTTAGTTAGGTTTTGTACTATCTACTCATAACTTTGTACTTAATGTCTTATTGTTTACAATAGTCCTTGTCCATATAGGTAGTACTTACTTACGTAACCGAATAGGACTGCAAAGATAAGTATAGATATTCTATTTTCGGAAGACGTTTAGGATTCGATTGTAGTGGCACAGAATACATGACAATGGTGTTTGTGTGTGAAATTGTATATGGCACGCCCACAATGCATCCGTAATTAGTTAATGTCTAAAAAATTGCTAAAGCAACGGATTTTTATAAATAGGTTTGGATTTTAGTCCTAGTAGTAGCTTTTTTGTGACAATGCTCTGGGGATGTGCTACTATGCTTATTTCAGATGCCATACTCCCTCCCAATTGATTTCGTTTTCATCACATTATTATTGGCCCTACATCAGGTTTGGACAGCCCTGCTCTACAGTACCTAAAGGTAAAGGTGCTGATTGACTTCAGCATTCACTTGTAACAGAACATCGAGCATTCGCGGTTTTTATATTTGTCGAACTGAACGACGAGCCGAGCCAAGCTTAGAGCCAAATATTGAACATCTTGGCTAAGCAAAAAGCACCAAGAAAATGCTCGCTAGAATGCCCGCTAAAATGTTCTCGTATTATTCTGTGATGTAACATTCGCACGAAAGCTTATTACATGCTCAAGTCTATCAGCACCTTTAGATACCTACCTACTTTATCAAACGACATTTGGCATTTAGTAACTGGTTTACCTGATGCACTTCGTGCACTTTCGTCTACCTGGTATTTTGCATCTTGGACTGTCTAAACACTAACATACAAACAGCTATCCCAACATGAACAGTTAAATGACTTAAATACCAATCAAATACACGGGGTTACGTACCTTCAGGTGAAAATAGTCAACTCATTATAAAATTTTAGCTTAAAGATACATAGATCATCGATATAAATCGTTAGATGGGCCCCTACATATTAAAGAACGCACAATGATATGTCATTACTCAACGCACATTTCATTTTAGTACGCAACAAGCGCATGCTAAGTGGACGTGGACTTAAAAATATATTTTACAGATTTTTCTTGTTTAATCAATTAATTATGCCTTCGTGTTCATTTTGGAAATGTAAAAACACAAGCCGTAACACGAATAAAGAGGAAAGGTGCTACTTTCCATGGGTAAGTATTTGCGAAACAAATGACAACTCCGCGACGCTTCGGGGCCCATCTAACTATCTACGATCGATGACAGATGAATGTAGCTATTGTACAGGTTAGTCTTTAAATGTGTTTTTCGAAGGATTGCCTACTGTACTTAGAGTACGTTGGAGCATATGTGGACTGCCAAGAAGGCTCTCTTTCTATCTATACTAATATTATAAAGCTGAACAGTTTGTTTGTTTGATTGAACGCGCTAATCTCAGGAACTACTGGTCCGATTTGAAAAATTCTTTCAGTGTTAGATCGATAGATAGAGTGTCCCATTTATCGAGGGAGGCTATAGGCTATATATTATTCCCGTATTCCTACGGGAACGGGTACCACGCGGGTGAAACAGCGCGCCATGAGCTAATCATAATATAAATGTTTTTCCGCGAAACGTCGATAAGCGAGAACTTTAAAAACATCTAATTAGCTTTAGTTCACTATTTGATATGCCGCAATAATCAATTATTTGCGGAAAATGCACTTATTTGCCTAGAGTTACCCATAAAATACATTTAGTATTCAGATCAGGAACTCCTTGGTTCAAGTCATGGATAGATATAATGATAAAGATGATACATAGAGCAACTGTTAAGTTTCTTGCCGGCTCTTCTCAGCAAAACCTGCCTTCTGAACCGGTGGTAGAATCTTTACAAATAGTCAACTGACGTTTCAGAAAAATATATACGGTCGAATTGAGAAACCTTCTCCTTTTTTTGAAGTGGGTTAAAAAGTGCTTGTAAACTGAGCTTTACTTGTACTTGTACTTCAATTTGAGCTTTACGTCCAATCAACTTGTGGCCACATAAACTAAACACAGTCACAGAATACATAATAATAAGAAATGGAAGCTAAATTAGCATCAGTAATAAATTAGTAATATATCAGCCGATGAACATACTCATAAGAAACCCTTATTGTTAAAAGATGTTATGAAGATCTGTATGTTTAAAGATCTATATGAAGATCTATAATATGCATTTTTATTTCTTTCTTCATCTATGAAAGTGAAAAATATGAAATTCCTGTTAACGTAAAACCTGACAAAATGTATGGGGGACGTCATGTGAAAAATATATGAGCTAGCGAGGTCAAGGCACAATGCGGTTGTTTGTACAGACAACAGCACGTCTTCGTATACAGTTACCGTTTTGTAGGTACACATACGAGTATATTAGTTGGATTGGGGAAAATGATATGATATTAAAATGATAAAATCACAAGATCACACGTCCAACGGACGTCCACTGCTGGACTCTTGCATGGACTTCCAAACAAAACACTGCGCATTCCTAATCGTGGTCGCCATTCCAGCACCTTGGGACCCCAACATCCATCGGCTCTTCGAACTATTTTTGACGGCCTCCGTGGCGCACTGGTATGCGCGGTGGATTTACAAAGCGGAGGTCCTGGGTTCGATCCTCGGCTGGGCAGATTGAGATTTTCGTAATTGGTCCAGGTCTGGCTGGTGGGAGGCTTCAGCCGTGGCTAGTTACCACCCTACCGGCAAAGACGTACCGCCAAGCGATTTAGCGTTCCGGTACGATGTCGTGTAGAAACCGAAAGGGGTGTGGATTTTCATCCTCCTCCTAACAAGTTAGCCCGCTTCTATGTTAGACTGCATCATCACTTACCATCAGGTGAGATTGTAGTCAAGGGCTAACTTGTAAAGAATAAAAAAAAATAAAAAAAAAATCTATGTGGCCATGTGTCATGTGTATCACTTCAGCTTCGCGACTTGCTGAGTGATACACTTAGTGATACACTAAAGCCAAAACACCCTTCAAAACGGCTTTCGAAGCCGAAGTCCGAATCTCAAAGGAGACGCCCTTAGAGCGACGTTCCGCCCATCTCTGCTGCTGCTATCCCATCATGCTTCGGCCTTCGCCCGAAACTAAATAAAACTATCTTAAAAATGTCTATAAATTGATAAATTCGTCCAAGAAATGCTCTCTTCATTCAATAGGAATGATGACAGTTTTTTAAATTGTATATAAATTAAGAGTATGCTAATATGTAAAGCAATTTAGTAAAAGTAACAGGATATCTGCGATCATTACTTTCGGAGCTACAGGGATTTAAAGGGTCAGATTTGCGGCGCTGAAAAACGCTCCATACAAAATGGCACGAATAAGTGACGTCGTTAGCTCGCTGATCTTTAGATTTGTATGGTCGTTCAAACTAAATCGCTAATATCTTTGTTATTTGTGCGTTTATGTTTATAGTTTCTTTATTGAAATGTCACATTATATGTAAGGAAGCTAAAACAGTATGAATTTTCATCTAATTACGATAAAAAAATTAATAGATTTTGAAATTTTATAATCTTATTTATTTTGTAAATATCCAGACAATCTTTGCTTTTTATGTATAAATTAGTTAACTTTGACCTTATTTACACGAATGTATCATAAAAATCAATATATTCAAATTCAAACCTAGTAATTTCCCCATTGTTATTGCTCCTCACTCTCCCTACTTTTGTCCCGTTTATATTCTTATGCGCTAAATGGGGAATTACTTTCTCTTTTTGGAAGTCAGTTAAATAAAAATCTTCTACTCACCGGTAGATACATACTAAATTATTAACTATACACAATATTGTTAAAAAATTTATAGGTATGATGAACTTATTAATTTATTATCATTAGGTATAATCACTACAGAACACATTTAAAATTTTAATAAAAAAAAATACAACCGACTTCAAAACCTAAAAACGTACCCACTAAAGTATAAAGTGAAAAATAACATCAAAATATGTTCTTTATCTGTCTGTCCTTGTTTTTTGTTTTCGGGCATCACTTGCAAATGATCAAATGCAACTTGACTTGGTTTAAGACCATAATACGGAGAAGGTTATAAAATACTTTTTATTGCGAAAATAAAATAAAAAAGGGGTGAAATAGGGGTTGAAAGTTTGTATGGCAAGTCCTTCATTTTAGAGTTACAGTTTTAAAAATTTGTTCATAAATCACAAAAAATACCAAATATAATGTAATTCAAAAATTTTCAAAATTCGAACTCCAAAGTGGCGAAATAGGGCTTGAAAGTTTACATTGATTTCCACGCGGACGAAATCGCGGTCTAATGGATAATAATTCCATTAGCATGCCCTTTATTTGGTTTCGTTTGTTGTTTCGCGCGAGTGATGCGATGCGCCCATACTGTGACAGATGTAGTCCACGATACGGTGAAAGCCCGACACTACGACAACATCCACGCCGCATTGCACAATCCAACCTAATTTTAGTTATAGAATACAACCAAATCGTTATAAATGGATACTTGAAGTTGATCGCACATTGCCGGCAGATACGTTTAATTAATAAAACAGTTTATTGTGTCATTAGTAGATAAGTGTAGATTAACAAAATGACACTCGAGGACTGCCGCGGTAAAGCTATTGCATAGCATTTATTATCAAATTATGCAATTATAAGTATTTTTTTCTTTAGAAAATAATGAAAAAAAAAATTAAAAACAACATAAAAAATGTCTTTACGTTGAGCTGTGTTGATCACACCACTTATCCAGTTGATTCGATATGATAACGTCGAAATGCATTAACTAGATGCACTTGGGTAGAGGTTTATTTTCGTTACGGAATTTCTTGATTCAGTCGCCGCGCTCAAAGCCCGCGATAAAAGCTATCCTTTTTTTTTATTCTTTACAAGTTAGCCCTTGACTACAATCTCATCTGATGGTAAGTGATGATGCAGTCTAAGATGGAAGCGGGCTAACTTGTTAGGAGGAAGATGAAAATCCACACCCCTTTCGGTTTCTACACGGCATCGTACCGGAACGCTAAATCGCTTGGCGGTACGTCTTTGCCGGTAGGGTGGTAACTAGCCACGGCCGAAGCCTCCCACCAGCCAGACCTGGACAAATTAAGAAAATCTTAATCTGCCCAGCCGGGGATCGAACCCAGGACCTCCGTCTTGTAAATCCACCGCGCATACCACTGCGCCACGGAGGCCGTCAAAAAATGCATGTATGCAGTAGCTTAATAAAATTTCGGTACATAGGCTAATTTATAATTTGCAAGTTGCAACCATATCTAGCTATTTTAGTCTATAATATTGTAAAGAGGAAAGACTTGATTGTTTGTTTGCTCTGAAACTACTAAACCGATTTGAAAAATTTTTTCACTGTTGGGAAGGTATACTATCCCTGAGTGCTATAGGCTATTTTATCCCTGCATTCCTACGGAAACAGGAACCACGCGAATGAAACCGCGTGACGTCTGCTAGTATATACTATAGAATACGATAGTAAATTTTTTGAAATTTTCACACAGTCAGGGATATAAAAAAACAAATCTTTTAACTAGTAAAGTATGTATTGATTCTTTTAGACGCGGGCAAAGTCATCGACAAAGGTACTATCATATATCATCGGTGCGTGAATCTAACTGAGGGTGGTCGCCGAGGTAGTTTTTATAGAGTAGGTACATGATAGGTACATCTACAAAAATGAGCTGTGATAGCCCAGTGGATATGACCTCTGGAGTGGGTTCGAATCACTTTCACTTTTTTCCTAAAAAGTGCATTGCCAGTTTGCCTTCGTCGCAAACGATCCTTGCGGTAATATGCGACAAACCTTTGGTTCTTAATTTTTTCTTTTATAGCTTTTCAGCTATTTTCTTAATTAATGTGTGGTGCCAATTTTTAAGCCAACGTTTTCGAAATTGCTTTTAGAAAGTTAAAAGGCTATCCATCTTACTATGTGCCTCTATCACACTAGCGATTTGATGGCGAGTTCGAAGCGAGGCGATACTACATTTAAACACTACTAGCGCGACTTCGTCCGCGTAATAATCGGTGTAAACTTTCTTTCTCTATTTACTTTCTTTGTCTATAAACCACCTCTGGGGCAAATTTCAAGTTTTTAGTTTAACAAATTAAGAACTTTCATACAAATTGTGAGAGCCTTTAGACCTCTTTAATCCGTCCCTTCAACAAAATCCGTTCTTAGCGAATACCTACTAACTATAGACTACCTCCCTGCCAAATTTCATCTTTGTACATCTAGCTATTTTTGACATTTCGTGATGACCTTTCGCATTTATATATTTTAATAAATTATACTTCTTGTAAAAACAGCGCAGTCGTTTACTAAGGTAAAGCTACTTCTAATTTACTTCTGTAATACTATACTCAGAGGCAGAATTATCCCTCTTTAATATGACGCGAATATATTAAAGTGGGCGGATAATTGTGCCTCTGAGTATATTTAACGATGACATAGTCTAAAGATCTAACGATTGAGTAAATACAAAAGGTGTAAAATCATCCATCCATCAAATAGATATTTTCCATTTCAGAGACTTGACTATTTTAAGCGCATCTGTCGAGTCGTGTCGTGCTCTTCCAGCCGGTTAGGCACTTAGGTATCAAATTCGTCATAGTATCTGCGTTTATTATAGTTTTCTTTTATTTAGTTGAAAAAAGATGGCTTACCTGATTTTAGCTTTAGATTTTTATATAAATCCATTGCATATAACAGACCAACACTAATACGCAGGACCAGCAAGAAACCATTTAATTTCAATTTTTTATTTGCTGAGAACACATACATTCAAATGTATTTTGCCATTTCTGTCATACAAGAATTTATATTTAAGACAAAACAAAAGAAAAAATTAAATTCAATTGCAAATAATTAAATGGACATTTAAAAATTAAAAAAAATACAATTGTGCAGGTTTTATGTGAAATAATAATAATATAAATGATAAACATAATCAATAAAAAAATACTTAATTCTAAAAATGTCACAATACATTTTTAAATAATTATTTATATAATTAAAAAATCTTTGGTGAATAGAATCCATACTTAATGAGCCACTTTCTGAGTAGGTACAGTTTTAAATCTTTTACACTTAGGGCAATAATTTACTGTTTTCAGAAAACGAATTAAATATTATAAATAATACACGCGGCCTGTTGCTGGAACTTGGCATGTGCACTGCCATGCGCTTGGATAATAATAACCCAAAGAATAGCAACATTTTAAATATGCTGCAGTTCTGGGAAATCTGCCCAACACAAATTTTTGATTGTCTTAAGTTTCTTATTGCTGTGATCCCGTGCCTTCATAAAGAGATTCATATTAGATTCTTTAAAAATCACTAATTGAAATACATACACTTCACTTCTAACAATGTTCTGTGTTCACTTAACACTAAACACCATCATAGCGACCGGTCGTCATCGTCGTGATATCGTGGATAGCAGTGGATAGCTGCGACGTTTCGCGCTTGTTGCATATCGCTGAAAGCTCGCCTCGCTATTACCTCGCTACAAAATCGCATGTGTAACAGAAACCTATGTTCTGAATAATATTCGGTACTTAAATAAATTATAATTTTTATAACAGTTGGTGCTGCAAAACAAATGTAGACCATAAATCTTCGATTTTCTTACTATCAATTCATTGGTTCTTCAAAGAAATATGTGTTATACTCATCTTCTATAAATTTTTCAATGTCAAAATTATTGTTAAAAGTTAAAACGTTATGTTTATAATATCTATTCTACTAATTTAATAAAGTGGTACAATTATTTATTTACTTTTTATTTGTTTCTGTATTGTTGTATGAATGTTTGTTTGATTGTTTAGAGTTTTGACGCACTCTGGACCTATCTGCCAGTCGCATTGTAAAATTTTTTTTAATACATACCTGTATGATATACATTGAGTTAATATTAAGCTTTTCTGTCTTTCAAAAAAATCTCTGTAAAAATTTGCACCCAAAATTGGGAAATTGGTAGTTTTAAATCCACTTGCATCATCAACATCTGATAGCTGTTTTTTTTTTTGAAAATAATATTTGTTATATATTTTAAATATGAGTAAGCTTCCCGTTCCCCTAAAATTAGTCGGAAAATACTGTGATAAGAGTGGGTATGACAAAAGTCCGGCCAGAATGAATCCGGCCTCTTTACCACTGAGCTATTAAGACTTTTTAGTGGTCATTACAAAATCAAACATTACCACCCTAAGCCCGCAACGCAGCAGCAATAAGAGCCTTTATTTGAAATATATCTAATTGTCCTTTGGGACATAGATCTTCTTCAAACTTTTCCACAATTCCAGATCCCTTGCAGATTTTGCTTAGTTGCCCCCAGCTGTCTTATTTTGGTCACCCATCTCTACCTCGGCCTTCCTCTACTCCTTTTCAAATACTTGTATACCATTGCCTGATTGTTTCGCTCCACAATTCTGTGGCTAGATGGTTCAGCCACTTCCTTCTGATTGGCGCGTCTAAATACCATATCCCGTTTACTATATAATGTTTGGTCCTGTAATTGTCCATTTGAATAAGCCCATAATGTAGATAAAACATAAATAGTATTTCAGTTGAAATAGTTCTAGAGCAATAATTACAAGTAATATCCGGCACGAAAGCCGTTTGAAATGCCATCAACACGATCGCCACGATCTCGTCTCTTGCCATTTGTTATGTAACTACCGAAGTACAGTCATGCACGTTTTAAACATAACATTGAGTACGGATGAGCGCGTATAAACATTTCAATAAGTACGGTATCTTACGCCCAGTATTAATATTACAGGATCATCGATTCTGAAGAATACATACGTATATCTACCAGTAGCGAAGTTTGGAATATTGTAGAAGGTAACCCAAAGAAAAGTAAATTCATACCGAGTGATATGGTTTCTCATATATCCATACATACATATTTATTACAATAATGAATATACTATAAGGATTTTTAAACAGTAACCCGGCGGGAATCACCTTGTTTGGACTCTTCGCCGCTGAAATCTACTAGTGGCGAAGGTTGGAATTTAGACGAAGGTAAGCCGTCCCAAAGAAAAGGAAATTATACCGCTTTATAGAAACTGCGGTTTCTCATAAATCCATACATATTCACTACAATAATGTATGGATTTTTAAAAGGTAACCCGAAGGGAATCAGCTTTTATGGACTCTTCGCCACTGATATCTACTCGTATTAATATTTTACGAGTAAGCTCAGAGGTGGCGACGTAATAGCTCAGTGCATATGACCTCTGCCCTCGATTCGGAGGGCGTAGGTTCAAATCCGGTACAGGATATGCACCTCCAACTTTTCAGTTATGTACATTTTAAGAAATAAAATATCATTTGTCTCAAACGGTGAAGGAAAAACTTTACGAGGAAACCCGCATACCTGAGAATTTTCTTAATTCTCTGCGTGTGTGAAGTCTGCCAATCCGCATTGATAGGTACTCACCTCTTATTCTGAGAGGAGACTCGTGCTCAATATGGGCTTATAATGATGATGCTCGTATAATATGATAGCGGACCCAGTGAAGCCTAGTTTAGACAGGTTCCATTGGTTTTTCGATTTGTTGGAAAGGAAATGGAAGGATTAGTTAAGTTTTAAAGTAATTTTTTAACGTATGATAATAAATATATATCGTATTAAAATCTCAGAAATTATTACATTCAATAAACCACAGATTAGATAACTCCTACGTGTGACATGCATTGATAATGCTACCCTTATCTACACTTATGATAAAAAGTTTTACCTGTGCACGTAAACTTTTAAATGACATCTTAACATATTGATACACTGCTCGTATGTGTGTAGACGTGGTTTCCTACCGAAATATATACTTATGCATAATATACTCAAAGGCACAATTGTCCGCCCACTTTGATATAGTCGCGTCAAATTAAAGAGGGCGTTTAATTATGCCTCTATATATATATCGACGACGGCATTATGCCACATAATATCACGCAAAACAATATACAAAAATATGGCAAAAACGGGAAAAAATATTCCTTTGATACTTCCGTTGCGTACACTGCGTAAAGTTGCGAACGAAGTCTAATAGACAATACCAATTACGACACAATATAATATACAATACATAAACACAATGTATGTGTTGAGGGTCCACATTATAAGGTTTATAGCCCTGACAGAGTTGACATGGGCTCTTCTCAATGACGCGTTGGGAACCTTCATAGATTTTTAATTTTTAGTTTGCGACTTCACTTTTCGTTAAATGAATAAATAAACAATAATAAAATAAAATAAACAACAACAACATGTGGCATGTACTGATAGGTATTCATTAATTATTATTCTGAGGGTACCATATTTCATTTACCTTTTTTAATTTTTAGCAATGTTAATACAAAATAAAATACAAAACACTATTTAGGCGGTCTGGGCTCCAGAGTGAGGAACCTCCTCACAATACGCGCCGTCTTAAGAATCACTGCCTTCTGTATCCGACCCTTGATCCAGCAGTTAAGCGAAAGCTTCTTATGATGTTGGTCTAAGCTTTTCGCTATAAGATCATTGACTGAAACAACTATCGGAACAATATTAATTGATAAAACCATATAATATTATTATGTACTTAGGTCACCATAATTCATAGTACATCATCCTGGTATTATGAATTATGATGCCCTATTTCCATAATAATAGACGTAGCATCCTCGTATGAAACGTCACCTGCATTTGCATAATAAATGCACCGGTATCAATCGACTCCTTCTCTTCTTAGTTGATTTACAAGGTAGGTGCATATTTGCATAGATTTAACATACTCATAGCTACTTAATACGAGTCTATGCATATTTGTGTTTCTATTATCTACCATTTCTTTATCTCTTAAGTATTTTCAGATAGCATGGATACGGTGACAGTCCCCTGTATGACGTATATCGTGAATGGCGACAAAGGAGATGGTCCATTTGGTCCACTCTTGTACACCGTGTCATTAAAATTTAAAAAATACAAGGATTTTATTAAAAACTAAATAAGTGAATAAATCTAACTAAATAAAAAGAAATAAATAAAATTAAAACCCAAGTTTTTGACTTATATCAAGATGGCGCCCATAGAGCAACTATGACATGACAATTGACAGCAAACGTCAAATCGACTACTGCATTGAAAACGTGATCAATCAGCCATTAGTACCCTTAATAGTGTTGCATTTCTTGGGAGAGAATGAATATTATTTCGAAAAAAGTAGAGTAAATTCGTAGATTTGTAGAATCAAAAATAGTTAAAAATTTCTTTAGTTAGTTTCGTTAGTTAAACATTTTCTTTTATTTCCGCCAGGGTACAATGACTGATCCATACAATTCTGGACCATCTCATCTCCCTTTAAGGGTGAAACGAACTGTCACCCGCACCATTCTACATGAAACGAACTGTATAGGTATACATAGTCTGTAGTCTATTGTAGAATTGTACAGGAGTTACAGTTTGCTAGCCACTCACCATCCAATAAATCCATGTGCCTGCAGCGCTATAGTCTGGCAAGTTCGTTGATGACACTCCCGTGATATGCGGGCGACGGGGGGAAAGACTGCGCGGGTGTGAAATCGTGCATGCGGGGAAGTGAGATGCATCAATCGTGGGTTTTTAATTCATCGCTACACGCCTCCCGGCCCACGAGGTACATCGAGAGTGTTACGAACGAAGTTGCCAAGCTATATCAGTTTTATCGGATGTCCGCTGCAGGCACGTGGACTTATTGGATTGTTAGTTGCGATTTGCATGACTTCATAGGCGTTTTGTAGAAAATTCCTTCACCAATACAGGATCGTAGATTTGTGAAAAACTGAATTCGCGGACGAAGTCGCGGGCGTCCGCTAGTGTTCGAATGTATCAGGAATTCATTCATCCATTAGAAATAATGTATTATAAATAATTACTAAAATGTCTTTTTAATTTAATGGTAACGAAATAATTAATAGTCAATTAATTTTGCTACTTACTTCATATTATATTCCAGTTATTATCGATTTATAATGTAACATAAATGTGCCTTGTGGTTGTCTAATGTAGAGCTGACATGCAATTACGTGAAGAGAAATCTCTGGTCACTGGCTCCTAGACTATAAAAAGTAACATTTTAATATGGAAAGAATAACATTTTAATATGTTTCACATAATTATTACTGTCTAAAATGGTTATCGTTAAACTCAACGCCTAATTTGAATCCAAGTATTTTGTTACATGGTAGATAAATAGTTACTTATACGTAGGTAAGCTAAATTTTATCTAAAACCAGTTCATCCATATTATTACAAATGGTAATTAATTGCTGTGTACATTAATGTACATTAAATAATTTATTATTAAAAAAATCAAACCCAGGAACTATTAAGTTCTAAATTAACAACTAGGCTGTCACTCTGTAACAATCATTATTATCAGACTTAAGTGATAAATGATAATGACCGGGACGAACGGATTAACGTTCTCTGTGAAGCACTGGTGTGTAACAACATCAAACTGTTGTCTGCATAGAATTAGAACGTTGTCTGTTATTACCACAGACCATAGACCGCCAAAGCTATAACCAATTCTTTTCTTTTTTTTTCTGATTGAGTACGTGCTTATGGCTCCTTAGAAGGTCCACAGCGGGATTTGGGCGGGCGCAGAAGCATCGCCTGGACCAATACTTTATTGCATCGAGTTTTTAATGAAGTATCATTATCATTAACGACCCATATTCGGCTCACTATTGACCACAAGTCTCCTCTCAGAGTGAGAGGCCTTAATCTACTATGCAGGCCCAATGTAGATTGGCAGACGTCACACACGTAATGAATTAAAAGAATTCTTAAGTATGCAGGTTTCCTCACGATGTTTTCCTTCACCGTTAGGGACACGTGATATTTAATTTCATAAAATGCACATAACGGAATAGTTGGAGGTGCATGCCCCGGACCGGATTCGAACCTATGCCCTACAGAAGGCAGAGGTCATATCCACTAGGCTATCACGGCTCAGTAGGTACCTAACTATCTATATTTTGAAAAAATATGAGTAAAAGATTCAAGAGTCGGTACGGAGTACAATTATAAAACGGTTGACTCTTCAGGACATTCCTGTCATATTATCCAAACGATGTAGTTTTCTGAAGTCAAGAGAATTTTCTGTGTCTGACTGTGTTGAAATTTCTGAAAGAATCGGCATCGATTTTTAATTTATTGTTCAAATGTTATAAGAGGGTTACATACTCGTATATACACACACACACAAACATCATCGTAAAACTAAAACCATAAAACGCCTAGATTCGATGAAAACTCGATTTTTGAAAACCAAGGTGAAATGAACATTTCCTCTTGGATGTTAAAAATATCAGATACATTTTATATTAAAATGAAAAATGAATATTATACTAAATTCTAATAGTAATTGAACTATTAAAACGCAGCTGTAACAATAACATATTTACGCTCATAACACGTGTGTTCTTGTGTATCGATAAAAATACTGATAAACCACGTCACACTCATGCTGTGCCCACGTATGAATACATTGATACTATCACATAATATTTTCAAGGTTTCAGTTACAAAATAAATGTTTTAATTTAACAATACTTAGGACTCTATGCCACAACAAGGATATAAAGCCACTCTTTGCAATTTTTCAGCTAAATTACACAGTACACACATACACACGTATAATATATGTCTAATTGAGAGTACTGAAAAATAGTACTCTCTTCGAAGTGCTGTAAAACCTTAGCTTTTGACTTAATGAAAAAATGTTTCGTATAAAAGTTGGTTCCCAAAAAATTGTATACAGAGATGGTCTGATGTTATTTTTTCGTAAAATTATAAAAATAAAAAGTTATATCGAAAAATATAAATTATTATATTTCTGGAATTTCTGAACATTTTTGCTAATTACTTTTTTATTTATTGTTCTACGACAAAAAATTACTAGACCAAAGTTGTAGAGAGTTTAATTTGCTAAACAAAATATTAACAAATTTTTTTATCAAATAAATAGTTTACGAGATATATCGTAAAAACCATTTCAACCCTTATTTTCAAGATGGCGGCCGCGGGACAAGAGTGGCGACCCCCACAAACTTGGTTTTAGCTTTACACTGCCCCCCCAATACACAGCAAAAAAAAAATTGCGTCCTCTAAAAAACGCAAGCCCACAATAATGTAACTTTTCAATGGACTAGTATCATATCAGACAAAACATTGTTTCGAGTTATACTGTCTAACTCAAAACAATGTTTTACACAGACGTGTGTAATATACAAACGAGTACTAAAGTATAGTATTAGCAAAGAATACATATGTACAAGTAATTCGTGTGGTATAGTAATAGGACAGCTAAAGACCTTTTGGAACAGTATTTACGTACTTACAATATTGTTCGCTAATTGCTTTGGGTTTTCCTATATTTCAAGCACGTAGCTCTTGGGTTTATGGCTATTTTAGGTAATTTATTAAATAATCTAAAAATAGATTATAGTATTATAAATAAAATTTTATTATAATTATTAATTTATTTAAGTTACATGCACGTAACTGTACGGTTTAAGGATTTTATTTGCTGACAAAAACTAGCCAATTCAAACCTTGAGCTTTGTTTTATTCGAAGTTCTAAATATAAGTTCTAAGAACTTAGCAACCACGTAAATATCATTTATTTTGTAGGTAACGATTAACATTTTTAATATTGAACTTGACTTCCATTTTCACATAAATTTGATAGGGTGGTTATAGTAAGTTCTAATGATGCGTACCATTTTGTTAGGCGACACTTTTAAAAAGTCCCAAAATTCCTTTTAACTTGTTAATCATGAACTTGACTCTGTTTACCGTACAACCATGGAGCCGCGTTTCTCGAAGTCGACGCGCTAATTCGATACCGTTTTGTAACCAAACCAACAGTATATTTATAATATCTATTTGTCAACGTACAGTCACATATCAGTTATTTATATTATAGTTGCTAATCAAGTAACTGTTCTTTTGGAATAGTTTACAATCAATAAAAGTTGAACACGTAGGTAAGTACGAGTCACCTGATGGTAAGTGATGATGCTATCTAAGATGGAAGCGGACTAACTTGTTAGGAGGAGGATGAAAATCCACACCCCTTGCGGTTTCTACACGACATCGTACCGGAACGCTAAATCGCTTGGCGGTACGTCTTTGTCGGTAGGGTGGTAACTAGCCACGGCCAAAGCCTCCCACCAGCCAGACCTGGACCAATTAAGAAAATCTCAATCTGCCATTCATGGATCGAACCCAGGACCTCCGTCATGTAAATCCACCGTCAAAACGTACTGAATGAATAGCAAAATTATTGATAAGTAAGGCTGCCTCGTTGGTCCAGTTGTTGGCCTACGTGGCTTCGAATCATGACTTCCTAGGTTCAAGTCCTGAGACGGGCTATGAAATACTAAGTTGTCCTTTCTTATGATAAGTGACAAACACAGTTTAATGAAATCTACGATAAACTTACCTTTGGTCTTACGCTTTTGTAAATGAAATTTGACTGATATTTTTTTCTCAAAGTTTACTTAATATTTGTAGATAATCTTAATTATCTGTCAGAAAAGGGAGTCGAAAACACATAGGTTGGCTGCTTTCAAGATGGCACAACCGTAGGGTTGCCTAGACTTTGTAGGTATTAGTCGAGTTACTATACAAACTACTATATTTGGAATGCAAATAACCGAGAAAGCTGAATTTTGGATATGAAGTGCCGGGAGAGCATAAAGACTTCAAATTCTCGACCACGATTCCCTATGTACATTTAGGTGTATTAGAGGAAACCTTGTGGAAGTTCACGATCTTTAACTAAAGTGATAAATCATTCAATATTGTGCCTACCAACTTGCATATTAAAATAATTAAAAAATATTCATCAAAACTAATGTTAAGTTTTGTTGAATAAGAACTGATTATAATAATACCTAATTTTAGGTTTTGATAAATATTTAACGAAACAAATAAGCCTGAAAATATTATTTTATATACTAATTATGTACAATTTCAGGTCAGTTTTCAAAAACATGATATATTTACATCGTTCGGAACCCTCGTCACGCGAGTTCAACTCGCACTTGTCCAGTTTTTTAATTAGAACCTCGTTGATAGTGCCACTGATAAGTCTCCTACTGACGTTTTGGTTTTGGACCTAATATTTTGACATGGTTTAGTCAGTTTTATTTTTATACATTTTTACCTGTTTTTACCATTGATATTTTACAAATATAAACATTGATAAAATTAAATAATCATGGTAGCAATAACAGATACCTAGACGAAAGATTACAGGTCTAACTAGGTCTAATTACCTATTATAGCCCATTTGTTAACTTATTATATCGATGGCACTTGTGGTAGGTACATAATATTCTATTTTATAGCAACAATTAATGGACTAGGAAAATAGCTCACCTGATATTAAGTTGAAAACCACAAACAGATCAATACTTCAGGGTTAAGACATGCAAAGAACACTCCCGGCTCCCGGCCGGAAACGGCTCAGGTTGATGGAATCGGATGAACCTGAGGCGTAGGTAAACCTCATTTGTTTTTATCACATTGGCAACCATTCTCTTCAGAACGGCACACGTCAACGCTGTTTGGCAGCTAAAAGTTAACATGGTACGCTGGTAGTTTATAGTTAGTAGAGGCCCGCTAAGAACGGATTTTGCGATAGGTTCTAGAGATCTAAAGAGTCGCGAAAGGGAGAGGAAGGAAAAAAAGAAGGAAATAAGCCAAAGGAGAGATAGTTGGAGTGTGTAAAAGAAGCAGATGATACATTGGCGAATGATAGAAGCGAATGGAAGAAATTGACATTATTGCCGACCACGCTTAAGTGGGATAAGCTAAAGGAGATGATAAAAGGTTCGCGCAACTTTATGTGAAAGTCCTTCCTTTTTCCCACAAACTTGAATTTTTACAAAAAGTAGGGAATTTGTAGCTTAGTGTTTACACTGCAACTATATAAGATACTTAATGATCAAATGTCACACGCAAGTCTGTCAAGGGGTTTCCAGGGGTCAAGGGATCCGCTCGTACGAGTATATCTATAAGTATGAAGCATAAATATAGAAGATTCCAACCAGTCTTCTATCGGCAGGTGTTAGAACAGCAGTGAGCGGGCGATGGGCGAGCGCATAGGGCGGCAAGCGCAAGCGCGCTGAGCGGGCATGTGGGCGCGCTCGGCTCGAGTGCTGCGGCGCGTAGTGCTGCTGCTCCCTTTGCTGCTGACTGCTCTAGCGTTGCTGCTGCTGCCGCGTCCCACGCAGTACAGCCCGCCCGCGCGGCTGCCCTCGCCGCCGCCGCCGCCGCTGCCGAGGGAGGAAGCGCATATACAGGTATACCTACTAAGTATACGTGCTGAAAGACATGTGGGTGCGCTCGGAGCGATTGCTGCAGCGCGTAGTGCTGCTGCTGACTCGCGCGGCTGCCCTCGCCGCCGCCGCTGCCGAGGGAGGAAGCGCATATAAAGGTAGATTGAATATCTATCATCACTCATGAGAAATTAACCCAAGTTGCGACTCGTTCGAGTCGCAAAGTGGTAATGGGCGATTGACACTTTTGTACAACGCAACGGTTGGATGTCCATGACGTTTTGTGGGCAAACACAGTGGTCCTGCTCAGTCCAACTAGTGAGGGGTCAGCGATTTCGGATCGCCATTCTAGCACTGAGCCCTTAAAGTCTATCGGCTCTTCAAACTATGTGCCGCGCCCATTACCACTTAAGCTATGTTGGTAACATAATCGACGTTTCAAAGGTGCTTCCTAAGCTAACTTGAAAATGAATGAATTTAACAGATTTCAAGCGTTTTATATGAATAGGCTAAACAAGTTGTTTCATTGAAATCGGATAAAAATGTTTTAATTAATATATTGTTGTATTGTTTTAGAACTCAATAACAGAGGATGAAAACGATATTCCGGTGAAGGGCATTAACCAAGACATCGAAGATGAGCCCCGGCTACCTTGGTTCATGTCTGGCGGCGAGCAGCGTCCGTGGCAGCACGACCCTGGGGCTAAGCTGTTCCCTGAAGATGCCCCTGGCGATGACAGGTGAGAATTTTCATTTTCAACATTCCATACCTCATAGATACGATAGTAGGCGTTGCGTCCACGGTGACGTGGTTAAAGCCGTGATAGCCCAGAGGATATGACATCTGCCTCCGATTCCGGAGGGTGTGAATTCGAATCCGGTCCGGGGCATGCACCTCCAACTTTTCAGTTGTGTGCATTTTAAGATATTAAATATTACGTATCTCAAACGGTGAAGGAAAACATCGTGAGGAAACCTGTATGCCAGAGAATTTTCTTAATTCTCTGCGTGTGTGAAGTCTGCCAATCCGCATTGGGCCAGCGTGGTGGACCATTGGCCTAACCCCTCTCATTCTGAAAGGAAACTTGAGCTCAGGAGTGAGCCGAATATGGATTGATTACGACAGATTTAGATTCATTGAATAGTTTAAAAGATCTAATAGCGGAAGTGCTTTCATTATAAACGTAACATGATAACTTTTTTTTCACAGAATTGTCCAACAGCTCACTTACACATTACCGAAGGACGAAGACGTGCCTATAAAGAAGATACTACTAGCGAATGGTCTTGGCACGTGGGGAGTGTCCGGCGGACGCACGGAGTTCATCCGGAATAAGTGTCCGGTGGACGCGTGCAGCCTCACCGCGGACGCGAGGGAGGCGTCCACCGCGGACGCCATATTGTACAAGGATCATCACATCCCATTCAGTGTGCAACGACCACCATATCAGGTAATAATAGTTTTTTTTTTTTACTTTAACTTGATTTAGGCTATGGCTTTGCTTCTCAGACCAATTATTCTACAGGACCCGCCTCGCTAGACATTACTTTTCTGTCAAAGTATATGATCAATGATCTAATGCAATTATAAAGACTGTCTCTATGGTATCGATGTTTCATAGTTGTTATCGTGTTAGTCGGAGCTTCGTAAAAGTACCTTTTTTGTAGTAGAATGGTTTAGTTTATGATATGTACCAAATGTAAGATCGTTTTCCTCAGAAAATGGCAGACAATTTTCTTCGTGACTTTGGTTACGATACTGGTCCTTCTATAATTGGTCTGAGCTTTGCTTGTAAATTGTCACGCCCCTTACACATAGCAATTCAGTTATTTGATAGTAAATCGCGAACAACATTCGCAAGGCATCGAAGGAACGATTTTTAACCCCTGACGAAAATGAGGGGTGTTACAACTTTGTCATGTAGGTATGTTTGTCTGTGTGTTTCAAATTAGTTTTTTTTTTGTATTAAAGGTGACTTATGTGCGAGTGTTCGTAGACATGTTTAATGAAAATTGGTTGAGTTTAAAAGTTGTGCGGGCGAAAGTGGGGAAGAATAACTTTCTGTCTTCAATTGTACCTACTCGAGGGGGATCTTAAATGACAGCGGACTTAAAGAGAATATTGATGACTTGATCGAGAGTGTAATTAATAAATTCATGACCTTCGGGTTTCTCAAAAGTTTCAATTTTATGTTTATAATTGTACCTGCGCAAACAACTGTCATTTTGGTTTAACTTACTTGCCGGGTTAGGTATTTACGAATATTTCCACAGACATTGACTTGCCGCCAATGGCCTGTTAAATTTTTGCCGTCTACCGACCTTTGAAATTCGCTACCCTTCTTCCATTTTTCATATGTAAACTGACAGACGAGAGTATTCAGATTATAGCTTGGCAAATTCATTCGTAACACACCCGATTGTCCGCGCGCACGACTTCATATCCGCGCAGTCCTTCCCTCTGCCCCGCGCGCTCGATATCACACCCGCGCAATCCGCGTCGCCCGCATATCATGGGTGTGTCATAAACGAACGTGCCAAGCTATTAAACAGTTAAATACAGATGATAAAATGTCACGCAGAAGGTACAAGAATATTGGTTAAATTTTCGAACTGTATAAAGTCAAATATTACACCACAAACTGCGTACTTTACAGATCTGGATCCTCTATTATTTGGAATGTCCGTACCACACGGCGTCTCTCAGACCCACATCGCTGGACGTGTTCAATTGGACCGCCACATACCGCCGCGACTCGGACATTGTAGCTCCTTACGAAAAATGGGTGTACCACGATGCGTTGTTCACGGAGAAAGAACCCGAGAGGAATTATGCAGCAAATAAAACGAAGAAGGTATGTTTTTTTTTTTTGGAAAACTTATAATTATAGCTTCAACATGAAGTTTACTTTACTTATCACTTATTATCTTTGCTATAATTCGTCCATTGATGTTTCATGACGTATACCTATGTAGGGAGGTTATGAAGGATTTGTATTTGAGCTGATTTTCCTCACTTCAATATGTCGTAACTGTAAGACATAAAACTGTGATCGAAGAAAACAAAGTAAGCAAGATCAGATTTCAAATCTAGTGACAGTGACTGATACCGTCGGCTTACCGTGCTCTCCTGGACACGGAGCATCCCCCGAGGCGCAGTGGTATGCGCGGCGGATTTAAAAGACAAACTATTTGGAGTCCGGATTCGATTCCAGGCTGGGCTGATTGAGGTTTTCTTAATTTGTCAAAGTCTAGCTGGTGGGAGGCTTCGGCCGAGGCTAGTTACCACCCTACTGGCAAAAACGTACCGCGAAGCGATTTAGCGTTCTGGTACGATGTCGTGTAGAAACCGAAAGGGGTGTAGATTTTCATCCACCTCTTAACAAGTTAGGCCGCTTTCATCTTAGATTACATCATCACTTACCATCTGGCGAGATTGTAGTTAAGGGCTAACTTGTAAAGATTAAAAAAAATAAACTCGGAACAATGAAATGCTCAATATGTCTTAATCTAAGAGCCGCTTAGGCTTATTATTCTTACCATATCGTCTCCCGTTTCATATTATGTGCCTTCTAAATTAATTTAATTTACTCTTTTTGAGTATTTTACGCATACCATAGATTTTCTTAATTCTCTGCGTATTTGAAGCTTGGTAACCTCGGAGGAGACTCGAGCTCAGCAGTGAGCCGAATATGGGTTGATGATGATGAAACGCCCCTTAATTTACTATTTTTGAGTCTTTTACTGCGTCCCTGAAAGTCCTTGAAAGGCGTTATCGTCTATGATGAGAATGCATGACAACAAACGTAAAACATGTCTGATGTCAGTAATCTACCAAAGTAAGTCGGCTAAATCATATCATTTTACCCTACATCCTCTATACGGGTATCGTGTGTCAACAATAGTCAATACATCATGTTATCTGAAGATATTATCGTATGAATCGGTAAGGCTTAAGTCAAGAGTACCTACAAGTATTAGGTAGGTATAGGTACGTGATAATTTTTTTCATTGATCGAATCATCTGTCTACCAATACCTATTATAAATTTTAATACCTAGGTATTATAAATTTATGTATAAACGACTGAACCAATTATAAAAAAATTTTGCACAGACGTAATTTGCACGGACTGAAAATCCTGCTGAAAATATCTGAAACAAAACCGTAATGTAATTTACTTAACCAAAATTTGACGAAATGGTATGATGATGATGGACGAAATGGAAGAGAAGGAAAATATTGGTCATAAGTGTCTAAAAATTATCATTAGTAATCCATATTCGGCTAGTGGAGAGTTGTTAAGCCAATAGTCCACCACGCTTACCCAATACGGATTGGCAGACTTTACACACGCAGATAATAAAGAAAATTCTCTGGTATGCAGGTTTCCTCGCTATGTTTTCCTACACCGTTTGAGACACGTGATATTTAGTTTCTTAAAATTAGAGGTGCATGCCCGAAGCAAACTCGATCCTACGCTCTTCGATTGTAGAGGTCATATCAACTGGGCTATCACGACTAAAGTTAAAAGTTATAACTATATCTAATATTGTTTTAAAATCATCATTGTCATTACAAGCCGTTATAGACGGACATACATACTATGCCTCTTGTGTGGACTTCCAAACACCACATTCTCGAGCTGCCAGCATCAAGCGGCTTCTTGCAATTTTTCTTTTAGAATACCTAAGTATATTTATTAACAAGCGAACGCCCACCACTTCGTTCGCGTGTAATTTCTGTTTTTTTTAATTCCAGCGGGAATTATGGATTTTCCGGGATGAAAAGTAGCCTATGTGTTAATCCAGAGTAAAATCTATTTCCATTCCAAATTACAGCCAAATCGCTTCAGTAGCCGCAGCGTAAAGAAGGAACAAACATACACACATTTTTTGACGGCCTCCGTGGCGCAGTGCTATGCGCGGTGAATTTACAAGACGGAGGTCCTGGGTTCGATCCTCGGTTGGATTGATTGTGGTTTTCTTATTGGTCCAGGTCTGGCCGTGGTTGTGGCTAGTTACCACCCTACCGACAAATACGGACCACCAAGCGATTAAGCGTTCCGGTACGATGTCGTGTAGAAACCGCAAGGGGTGTGGATTTTCATCCTCCTCCTAACAAATTAGTCCGCTTCCATCTTAGATTACATCATCACTTACCATCAGGTGAGATTGCAATCAAGGGCTAACTTGTAAAGAATAAAAAAAATCGAGAAAATGTCGCCCAATGGCGTCGGAGTTCTTCCAGCCCGATCTCTTTCGTACCAACAAAATGAAAGACATATTGAGTATTTCCGTTTGCGCCGCAATTGGTTAAAATTTGTCTATTTCTTATTTATTTCTCATCCCTTGATGTCCAGCATCCAGCGGCTTCTTGCAATTTTTCTTTTAGAATATATTTATGAACAAGCGAACGTCCGTTACTTTGTTCGCGTGGAATTCAGTTTTCACAGAATTCCCGCGGAAACCATAGATTTTCTATGATGAAAAGTTTCCATTCCAAATTTCAGCCAAATCGCTTCAGTAGCCGCAGCACAAAGAAGGACAAAACATACACACTTACACACACTTTCACACACACTTACGCACAAACATTCGCCTTTACAATATTAGTGTGATTATTTCAGGTAGCGTGGTTCGTTTCAAACTGTCACGCACGCAACCGTAGGCTGCAGTACGCGAGGCAGTTGTCAAAGTTCATCTCTGTGGACATTTACGGCGCCTGCGGCTCCCACCACTGCCCTCGCGCCGACCCCAACTGCCTGGAGATGCTGGACAAGGAATACAAGTTCTATCTGGCGTTTGAGAACTCGAATTGCCGCGACTACGTCACCGAGAAGTTCTTTGTGAACGGCCTTCAGTAAGTTCCCGCTTATCTTTCAGTACTAGTAGATGCCCGTTCCCGTATGAATACAGGGATACAATAAAAAGGAAAAGGCCTATAGCCTTCCTCGATAAATGGGCTATCTAACACTGAAAGAATTTTTCAAATCGGACCAGTAGTTCCTGAGATTAGCGCGTTCAATCAAACTAACAAACTCTTCAGCTTTATAATATTAGTATAGATACATACATACACTACTTAGCTGTTGCGAAGGATGAGCTGAGATTAGCGCGTTCAATCAAACTAACAAACTCTTCAGCTTTATAATATTAGTATAGATACATACATACACTACTTAGCTGTTGCGAAGGATGAGCTTTTGTACTGTATCTACATATACTTATGAGAAACCGGAGTTTGTACCACACGCATGAATTTAGGTTATTTTCTTTGGGACGGCTTACCTTCATCTAAATTCCATCCTTCGTCACTGCTAACTAGGTAATCTACGAGTACGAACCTATTGAAAATCTAGTCCTTTGTCCATCAGCGCTTTGATTAGATTATATGTTTAGATAATAATAATTAGATAAAGAAATTGATTGAGACTAAGTATAAGAACTCTATGGTAGGTACAAGTGTTGTAGATATACAATCTATGTCATTCTGTCTAGTGTATTGAAGAACACACGAGTACCTAGACCAAATAATAGCATACTGTTGAACAAAGGATTGATACCAGTAATGTATGTCTTAAAGTGCGTGTTGCCAGTGATGACCTATGGTTCCGAGACTTGGTCGCTAACTATGGGCCTCATAAGAAGGCTCAGAGTCACACATCGGGCGATGAAACGAGCTATGTTAGGAGTGTCTCTGCGTGATCGAATCTGAAATAAGGAGATCCGCAGAAGAACCAAAGTCACCGACATAGCTCGACGAGTTGCGAAGCTAAAGTGGCAATGGTTTGAAGAGCCGATGAACGTTAGGGTCCCAAAGTGCTGGAATGGCGACCCCGCACTAGTAAGCGCAGTGTTGGTCGACCCCCTACCAGGTGGACTGACGACATCAAGCGAGTCGCAGAGATTCGCTGGATGCAGGTGGCTCAGTATCTTGATGTTTGGAAGTCCCTACAAAAGGCCTATGCCCTGCAGTGGACGTCCATCGGCTGATATGATGATGATTATGATGTCTTAAAGAAACTCGTTTGTAGTCTCACCAGAAATACCGGCCAAGTTTCTGAAGTTAATCGACTACCTAGTACCCACAAATATAACTCCTTTACCTAAGTAGGTACTTGTAAGGCCTACTTAGCTGTGGTAGTTTTCCTTTTAATTTCGTCACATGTATAGGTTATAAGTACCTACCTAAGTAGATACTTAAAGTAAGTGCTTTACCTACCTATAGATTCTATTGATTTTAAAGTAAATATTATTTTTATCGAAGCGATAAACCAGTTAAGTGCAATTTCACAGTTCACAGCACATCAGTCACGTTTAATTTCATTTTAATAATAAATCAAAACAAGTAAACAAGTATCGTGGAAAAATCTAGAACCCGAATTCCAAACCATAGAATATAGCCAATAAGACCATATCTTCACAAAAGGAAGTTTCTTTCGTAAGATTCGCGAGATAAGAATCTAAAATACCTACTTAGATTGCATAGGGGCGATACAGGGGGAGGGAGCGTGTATGTATGGGAATGACAGCTCCGATCTATAACTTGATCACGTGACCTGACGATATCAAATGTCATTCCCATATCAATCGATATGTGCCACATGGGTACGGGCTCTGACATCCCTAAAGGATAGGGGATTTGGAGCTTAGACTTAGCTTATAAAAAGTCATCATCATCATTAACAACCGATGGATATCAACTGCTGGACATAGGCCTCTCCCATGGACTTCCAAACACAACGGTCTCGAGCCGCCAGCGTCCAGCGGCTTCCTACAACCCGCTTGATGTCCTCGGTCCACCTAGTAGGAGATCGACAAACTCTGCGCTTTCCGGCGTGGGGTTGCCATTCCACCACCTTGGGACCCCAACGTCCATCGCCCGCTATGTGACTTTGAGCTTACTAATAAGGCCCATAATAATTAGCGACCAAGTCTCTGGTATATAAAATCTATTTCCATGCCAAATTTTAGACAAATCAGTTCAATAGTTTTTGTGTGAAAGAGTAACAAACTTCCATACATACTAAAGCCTCAATAGACTACAGAAGCACCGGAAGAAATTGGCGCACTAGAATAAGTATCCATGCATCTATACAGGGTGCTCGGGAGTCTTTCCCATAACCAAGGTGTTGACGAGTCCACGTATAGAAGCCGATCTCCATGACTGGTACTTTTCAACTCAAAATTAAAAACTTTTCATATTTTCATACAAAGTAAATTAAATAATTCAAACCATGTAATACACGCCTTTATCTATACTTGCATTTTAAAATACGTAAAACTTGGCTACGTTAAAATTGTAAAGATGAGGGACACATTTTAAGTTCCAACAAATGAAATATTTTTTACCCCGAAAATATTAATTTTAGAACAAAATCTTTGAACATTTTAAATTAATTTCCGGTAAAGAATATAACCACAGAGATAAGGGAAATACTCCCCAGCACCCTGTATAAACTTTCGCGCTTATATTAAAAGATGATGTGATGGTTTCAGGCACGACGTGTTGCCAATAGTAATGGGGGCTCGGCCTGCTGAGTACGCGGCGGCGGCGCCCCTAAATTCGTACATCCACGTGGAAGAGTTCGCCGGGCCCGAGGAGCTGGCGGCTTATCTGCGCCGCCTCGATGAGGACGACACGCTCTATAACTCGTACTTCAAGTGGAAGGTAAGCAACTCAGGCCAGGCCTAGTGGGAGTTTTCAATGTTTTCATACTGTGACGATCGCGTAAACGTAAACGCGAATTTCTAAGGAATTGAAACATTTTTGCAGTAGTACCACTAGATGACACTGTTTCAATTCTTTAGAAATTCGCCTTCTACTTTCTTAATTAGCTTCAATTTTTTTGACGGCCTCCGTGGCGCAGTGGTGTGCGCGGTATTTTTTTTTTTTACAAAACGGAGGTCCTGGGTTCGATCCCCGGCTGAGGTTTTCTTAATTGGTCTGGCTGGTGGGATTGGGTGGGTGGGCTTTGGCCGTGTCTAGTTACCACCCTACCGACAAAGACGTACCGCCAAGCGATTTAGCGTTCCGGTACGATGTCGTGTAGAAACCGATAGGGGTGTGGATTTTCATCCTCCTCCTAACAAGTTATTCCGCTTCCATCTTAGATTGCATCATCACTTACCTTCAGGTGAGATTGTAGTCAAGGTCTTACTTGTAAAGAATAAAAAAAACCTTCTATAGGACCCGCCTCGCCTAGAGGTTACCGCTCTGCCAAGACTATTTGATCATGATCAAATGTTTTTATACATACTGCGTCTATAGAATCGATGTTTCACTGTGTTAAAATTACACGTGTGTGTATAACGATTTAAAATTTATAGTTATTGTAGTGTAAGGACACAGGTTAAATTTATTGGTGTTAAATATTTTCGATGTCTTCGCCCTCAAAAACTGACAGGCAATTTTGTTGGTAAATTTGAGTACGATACAAGTCCATAGTAGGTAATTAGTCTGAGGTAAGCAACGATACAATAGATACATATATTACTACGAACATACATAGATAAACGGGTTAATATAACCGGTATACTAAGTACCTAACTACTACTTTCATGAATTTCATCATTTTTAAATTAGTTTGTGTAAACTAAAGGAGCGGTACAGCTGATACGTGCAAAGACCGATGATTTATTAATCTATACTAATATTATAAAGAGGAAAGATTTGATTGAGCACCCAGGGATAGTGTAGCTTCCCAACAGTTAAACATTTTATCAAATCGGTTCAGTAATTTAAAGAAAGAAAGAAAGAAAATTTTTTTATTTGGACACACACACACACACACATAATACACAAAAGACAACAAATACTTTAAAACTAAAGAAAGTAATTTTAAAAATATAGTGAACTAATAAATTAGAGATATTAAACTAATAAAACTAAATTAAATCCAAAAAAAAAAAATATATAAAAAATGATGTGTGTGGTACCAAAATGGACACCACTCCGCATGTGCTACGCTAGTGATGGATGCACCAGCGCAGCGCTGGTCTTTCGTGGAGCCATGTGGTGACGCGGGCGGAAACAACAAGAAGAAGTGTTACTAATTAATATTTTCTGAGCTTGTCAATGCTAGCAATGAAATCTTTCCTCTTTATAATATTAGTATAGGTTTATAGAAGAAATTAGTTCCTTTGCTTTCAATATGCAATATGGCAAGGATTTATATTTTTCTGGGCATAGGTTATAGTATGTACCTAGTCTGATATAGATACCTAGCCGATATAAAATTATTATATCGGCGGAGCAGACTAAATACTACTTCTGATAACAGAGAAGCCGTAGTCTAAGAGCAGGTTCTAAGCTTAACGTGTCAAGGATGGCAGATACACAAAGTAAAATAATCGATCATTACCGGAACGACCATTTTACTTACGAATACAATATTGATCAAGTACAGCGCTGATACTATCACATGTAAACCAAGATTAACTATCATATAGCAAGGAGTCAGCCACCAGCGGATCTCGGACTTGTAACCGATTCCAGTTGGGTTAAAGACGTCTTTTAAAGTATACTAATACTCCCCATTCTCCGCTCGTGAGGGCTCCCGGCTAACTAACTAACAATGCAATGGTCCGACTATACGAATAACTCGCCCATTGAACTTCTGAATCACTATCACTATTACACTGTTTAATAAATGGAAGACGACTATCCATTTCAAAGACGCGATTACAACTCAACTGCTCAACTAGCAGAATACAGTGGGGGCAGGGTGCCTCTCTCTCTCAAGCGTACCGGTTACGCGCCATTTTCGCGGCTACCGACGCGATGCTATTGAACGAAAGTCGCGTGATCAACCTTTTACAGTCTTATTTATTTAAACAGTAAATAATTAAATCCCAATTACATGAAAACCTGATTCTAATATAATCAGAATAATTAACGTAGATTTTGATAACCGATCACATATGTAGGTTTGGCTGGTGGGAGGCTTCGGCCGTGGCTAGTTACCACCCGGCAAAAACGTACCGCCAAGCGATTTAGCGTTCCGGTACGATACCGTGTAGAAACCGGAATGGGTGTGGATTTTCAACCTCCTCCTAACAAGTTAGCCCAATTCCATCCAGACTGCATCATCACATACCATCAGGTGAGATTGTAGTCAAGGGCTAACTTTATTTATTTTTTATTTAATACTCTTTATTTGTACACCACAAAAAATAAAAGAAAACAAGCAAAACAGAAACATAAGAAAAAGTAGAATACAAAAGGCGGCCTTATCGCTTAGTAGCGATCTCTTCCTACCTAAACTTGTAAAGAATAAAAAAAAACTTGTAAAGAATAAAAAAAAAAAATCTTTGGCATAGGTTAAATATATCAAAATTACGTACGTATCATAAAAACGGTAAATTTCCTTTACAGGGCACAGGGGAGTTTATCAACACGTACTTCTTCTGTCGCGTATGCGCAATGGTGCACGCGAATTCGCGCCGACAACGCAGCGCGCACTACACGGACGTGCAGGCGTGGTGGCGCGACGGCTCGTGCACGCGCACCGACTGGCGCCCGCCGCAGTCGCCGTGACTGGACGCTGCTAGACCATTTGTTACGCCGAGCCATTGATGAATTATTATTATTTATCACCCATACAATGTATCAGCAGGTAGCTAGTTATCTAGTCTACGTATTAGTGCACGCAGCGCGCACTACACATCGTGCAGGCGTGGTGGCGCGACGGCTCACGCACGCGTACCGACTGGACGCTTTTAGAGCATTTGTTACGCCGAGCCATTGATGACATATTATTATTAATCACCCTTACAATTTATCAATACGTAGCTAGTTATCTAGTCTACGTATTAGTGCACGCAGCACGCACTACACAGACGTGCAGGCGTGGTGGCGCGACGCAGGCGTCAAGATCCTTACAAAAGCATTTATAACGCAGGTCGCAGGGCCATTGGTAAATTATTATTATTAATCAATTGATAATTTATTATTATTTATTACTATAATTTATACTCTTACTTCTTCTATCTCGCATGCGCAACGGTACACGCGAATTCGCGTAGACAACGCAACGCGCACTGCACATACAGACGAATCGTGCCCACTTATAAGCATTTATAGCTATATATTTATTCATTCCCATTCGGTAAGTGTAATTATTTGTAAAAAAGTAATAGAAGAATAGGTACGCCTGTGGCCTTACTCGCCTTGCTCACGCAGACGAGGACTTAATTAAACACCATTGCCCATTAGAGGCCGTACAGACTACATTAGTATTTTAGTCGAGTACGAACAATTTTTGGATCTACCGCCCAAAAATCGTTCGTACTCGACTAAAATACTAAATTAGTCCGAACTAGGCCTTAGGCCCTGTCATACTGGACATTTCTTAGTAGTAAAAGATGTCTAGCATTTGATGATTAAAGCACGTCAATGATATAAAGATACTTTATGTATATGTAATATGTATTATACTAAATTTTTATTGTTGTTCAACAATCGAAAATCGCGAATGTGAAATTTAATATGTACTGAAAAAAAATATTTAGGTGCTTTGGAGTACCTAATTACATAAATTAAAATACCTATTGGTTAGTAGTAGATAATATTACCAAAAAGAAACAACTACCTACCTAACATTATTTGTTTACTCATTTAAATATGACGTCATGTCATGTTAATTTTTTTTTGTATAATTTTCAAGTTCGTCATTTGAGGACTGTAAACTAGGCTACTCGTTAGAGATAAGGCAAAGCCAAGGAGAGCTATGTTACGTAATGTTACTGAACGTTTTTCAGCTATACTGCAATTTATTTGTCTATGGATTCTTGATATTTTTTTAAACGCACAGATATTACTGAAAGACTAATTTATCCATTATTATAGTTCAATATTATTAAAAGACTATTGAACTTTATAGTCTTTAATATTATTGAAAGAATGATTAATTATTTATTAATTATTATCTTTTAATAATATCAAGTTCATTGCATACCATTTATTCCTCTTCGCTTGCTCGAAGCCCGCTCCCTGATAAACACAGAGCTTTTACGTTAATATTTTACTTATAATTATACAATAATTTAATAATTTTATTTTACTATTTTTTACTTATACTATACTTACATATAGTAATTTGCAACATTTTTTTGTAAAGAAATATAGAACCCAATTTTTATCGAACCTGTGCAAAGTCATGCTGATCGTATCCTAAACAGAATATTACTAACGATCAAAGGTTTATTAATGTCTTGAGCACAAATAAAACAATAAACATTGTTTCTGAATTGTTGTGAAGTTTATATTTAGCACATTTTGGTGTGCCAAATGGTTTCAAGAGTGAATTCATTGAAACAAACCGGCGCACAGTTGAATCATCAATACAACGATCTCAAACATACTTGATATTATAGTAATCATTCATCACGATACTGATATTTTTACTTATCATTACAATTTCAGTGATTTCTTATCAAGTGATATTGACATACCTACTGTTCCTTATAAATCACCAGCGATAACTTATTTTCAATAATATAGTAACTCAACAAAACTGTAACTGTAACCATCATTCCATGTGTCATATAAATAATTATATATGTATTCGCGTCCATTATTGTAATGCCCATGGCAAGTTCCAGTGGTATTGTTAGTATAAGTACCTACCAGCGGCGAAGAAAGAGTTCATGCAAGCCGATTCCCGCCAAGTTACCTTTAAAAACCATACATATTCATTGTTGTAACAGTACAACAATGAATATATATGTTTTTTAAAGGTAAACTGGAATCGGCAGATCTAGATATATGGGAAACCAGAGTTTTTATCATGCTATATGAATTTCCTTGTCTTTGGGACGGTTTACCTTCATCTAAATTCCATTCTTCGCCACTGGTACCGCCATAATATAGTAACATGTAGCTACCCGCCGTACTATAATATAAGATATTTTAATACATGTTATAGATGCAATGATTCTTAAAACATTAAGAATCATAGAAATGATTTAGATAAATGTGGCTTCGTTGTTAGTACCTACTTAGCACAAAGTGTAGTTGTGACTTGTGAACGAGACCTGATACATACCATAAATTGCAATGATTTTACACTTTTTTTTTTAATTTGTACAATTTGTACTTATTCAATTAAAATAAAAGTTGTTTATTATATTAATTGAATAGGTAGAAAATGTTAAAAATTAACAAAAATATAAAATAAAAAAAATACTAAACGACTTCCTTTGCTGGAGCTTGTTTTGCTAAAAGTTTTATAGTAAAAGGTTATTGTGTTAAATAATTTTGTTTGCAATAACAAAGTATCTCGTTTTATTAATTATTTTTATTTTGTATGTATTCTATTATTAGTTATTTTTATTTTATATAGATACGTTTATAATGTTAGGGATTGTACTCTAATGATTGTTTACATTCAGAGCAAGACAGAACCCTAAAAAGAAAAGTTATATGTTTTTGTTAATTGTATGAGTTACCTGTTAAAATTTTAGTTTAGTTTTAAATTTAAATATGTATATGTAAACTATTTTTGCCTGGCACATCGTTCTATTTTCGTGTAGTCTGTGAAGACGTGATTGAAAGAGCATGAAAATGGTTTATTAGGCCTAGTTCGGACTACTTTAGTATTTTAGTCGAGTAGAAACAATTTTTGGATTTACCGCCCAAAAATCGTTCGTACTCGACTAAAATACTAATGTAGTCTGTACGGCTTCGTACGTTCGTTTATAGACAATGCAATGACTAAGGAAAATTATGTTGTATACTCAAAGAAAGTACGTAGGTAATTGTATTGATTTGTCAGGTAAAAATAATTTAGGTATACAGTAAAATTTTGTTACAGTATGATTGTGTGTTATGAGCGCCTGTAATAGAATCACAATTTTTAGTGAGATCTACCTAGTTTAGAAATAACATTCCATAAAGTACTTAATAAAGTTATGTGTATCTATTACTGTAAATGGCTATTTAAAATAAATGTAATATATTATTTAACAAAGTTTTATTTTAAATTATGTATACACAGGGTTTCTTTAGTTTTATTAAAATATTTAATGTCAATTTAATATTTAAATTATTTTGTGGGGGTTTTAAATGCAATGCACGAAAGATTTTAGTTCACTGATTAATAGTACCTATTTAAATGTATTGCATTGCTGATATACCTCCCAAAAGATAAAACGCACTCAATGCCGTTTTTGACGGCCTCAGTGGCGCAGTGGTATGCGCAGTGGACTTACAAGACGGAGGTCCTGGGTTCGATCCCCGGGTGGGCTGATTGAGGTTTTTTTAATTTGTCCAGGTCTGACTGGTGGGAGGCTTCGGCCGTGGCTAGTTACCACCCTACCGACAAAGACGTACCGCCAAGCGATTTAGCATTCCGGTACGATGTTGTGTAGAAACCGAAAGGAGTGTGGATTTTCATCCTCCTCCTAACAAGTTAGCCCGCTTCCATCTTAGACTGCATCATCACTTACCATCAGGTGAGATTGTAGTCAAGGGCTAACTTGTACAGAATAAAAAAAAAAAAAAATACCAAATTATTATAGTTAACATTAATAAGACAAGCTGTCGTAACAATTCGCACTCATAATTTTGAATATTTCAAGACGCCATATTTAATATTGCTTAAATATACCTACCTATTTAAGTATATTGTAAATCATGCTCATAGTCATATTGTGTCTAGTCATGACACCATGTAAATTGAGCACAAAATATTGTTTAGTATGTGTTTGTTTTGAAGTAAAATGAGGATTTTTTTTTTATTTATTGTAAAGCACAAAGTGTAGTTCGTTTCGTTATTAATTGTACCTACCTATTTGTTAATTATTATTATTAAAATTTTGCATTTTTAGCATTATTTTTTAAACTTCTCCGAGAAGTTCTACTGTTAATGCTTATTGTGGCACCATGTACTTATCTGTTACACATATGTTTATAACTTTGATTTTGTTTATAACTGTCTATATTATGTAATTAGTCATAATTCTGAGTGATTATGTTAATTTTATTTAGTGAACATTTACAACAAATATTCTGTAAAGGTTTAGAGGTTTAAAATTGTATTGTATTGTTCATTCCCCATAGTTCCTTCGCCGTGATTCCTGTGGGACATAATATAATGTTGCTGAATTAAAATATGTATATTGTAATCAACATTTTTAATTCATACAATTAAAAAGAATAAAAAAAAATAATTATGAATATGATATTAAATTTTTAAATTTGTGCGTATTTAGTTATTTATTTATTTTAAATTATTATTATTATGTAACACAAAAAAACATATTTAGCACATTACAAGTTTATTATTTTTTGATAAATAATGAATTTCAAAATGGAAGGACCATTAAATTATTTTTTAAACCTCTGAGGATTTTAAATGTTTGGCGATGTTTACCGTAAAAATAAAAAAAATAGTTATTTAACTTGAGTTATTCTGTCACCTGTTTCTTTTTCAATAAATCTATGAGAAATAATATGTCTTTCAATAATAAACTGTTATTTGAGGGAACTGTATCTAAGTAAATTGAAATGAATATTTAAACATACTCACTGCAAGTTTTGTTTAATGCAAAAGAATTGTTTTGTAATTGATTTAGTAATTTAAATCAGCATTAAATTAAATTAAGAACACCATATTTCTTGCAAAAATAGTACTTTAAAAAGCACAAGTAATTCATTTTATTTAAATGGCCCATATAAATCTTTTAATAAATACTTTGCCTGTTTAATATGAGAAATGAACCTTTTATCAAAATATTCACAATTCCCAATAAGTTGTATGATAAATACTAAAATATTCGTGTTTATACAGGGTGCTCGGGAGTATTTCCCTTAACTCTTGGGTTATATTCTTTAAGGAAAATTAATTAAATATGTCTTAGAATGACACACATGTGTACTAAAATAAATATTTTTACAATAAAAAAATATTTCTTTTGTAAATACATCTTAAAATGTGTCCCTTATATGCATCCCTAAAATTATGACGTAGCCAAACATACGTTTATTGACGTTGATAAAGGCGTGTGCTACATGGATGGTCGGAATTATTTGCATTACTTTGTATGAAAACATAAAGTTTTTATTTTTAGTTCGGCTACTAAGTGACTTGTCAACACCTTGAAGTTATGGGAAATACTCCCAAGCATCCTGTATATTTTTTAATTTGCCTTTAAAAAAACTGTTAAACTTTTTAGTGAACTTGCCAGGAAACCAAGTGTCTAGTGACTGTGACATGATTATTTGTGATTGAGTTTGGATCTTTGAAACATTTTACCTCTCAAAGCCAGCTAGAAAGAGTAGAACTTAACCTTCAGTTTTTATAAAATTGCAAAGAACTGTGCTACAACAGACTCTTGGACCATACTTTTAAATTCAGCTGCAGGCCAAAGCTGTGTTTTTCATTTTGAATAGCTACTCCGTTCAGTTAAGATTGTAGTACTTTAGCATAGCCATGGAAGCATCCAATGAAGTTGTTAAAAATTGTATTGTTTTATCTTTCACCTTATTTGACTGTTGCATGTCTTTACAAGAACCACTTGGAATTCACTAAACAGTGTTGTGTTTGTCTACTTTCTTGTTGATTAAACCAAATTTTTAGATTTTACTGTATTTTGTAAGTGCTTGTATGTGTGTAATTACAATTTTGATTGCAAATCTGAATAATACAAATTGTAATTGTAAGAGTATTTTTTTATTGCCTGTATTACTTATGCATTGCATATGGAACATTGTAATTTGTAACTATGATTAAATCATGCTTGTACAGTAATACCATTAATTGTTAATTAAAACATGAATAGCAGATGTCGCTCTGAATAAATAAATACCTATGTACATGAAATAAAATGTTGTTTAATTTTATTTTAACACAACAGCTCAACAAACTTCATCTATAAATAACATTTAACATCGACTTGAATCCCTGAAAGTAAACTAATCAACATAATCTCCTTTTCCTTGTCCCACTTAAGTGACAAGTTTTGTTTTAATTTTAATTGGTTTTGGCTAGTGATTTTATGACTGCCTGCCTGATGTCAACCCTCCTTGGGAAACTTCAGTTAGGTGGGTTTTTATAACCACCACCTTTCAGAAAGTAAACTAAATTCACAGGTAATATGTAGCAGCTTTATCTATTTTTATCACAAGAGTATAAGGAGGAGAACATGGATAAAAGTGAAAAAATTTGTCTATCAGCATGATTAAATCAGATTAGACATTCTCATCAAAAAAATCAAAACAGTCTGCAAATACCAACAGGCCGGCAGTTAAGATTTTTTTGATGAAAAGTATATAATATGCACCAACGTTCTAGTCCTCTCTGAAGACACAAGCCAAACTATGCAGATATTATAACCCTGCTAGAATTTCAAAGCATAAAAAAAAATTCAAAGTCTTGAATGTATAGATATAATTAATTACATACATTTTTTGAAATCTCTATTTATAGAACTAGGTACCTACTCAGAGTACTGCTGTACTAAGAAGAAAACACTAGTTTTATGAACTAACATTATTTTTAAAATATTTCAATGCTTCAATATTCTTTATGTTTTCATATATTTGTAACTGAACATTTGCACATTCAACAATAAAATTGATTGTATTCTGGAAAATACCTTTCGCCTTGTGTAAATTCTGGGGGACCAACACACCAAACCAGTGCAGAGGGTTTACACTAGTGTCCTCTGTTTCAATCACCTTCAATTTTCTTTGATTGTCTTCTTCAATGGACTCACATGTAACAGAGGCAGAAAACTCTGGGCTGCTCTCTGTTGGCAGTCGCTCTTTGCTAACAGAACTCTGTCCCATAATGTATCTAGACTTTGCCAAATGAATACTACCATTGTTTATACTCTTTTCTATGTTCAATTCACAAGCCATCTTGTCCTCCATCAAATGCAGTTGGTGTAATACTAGTTTATCTAGCAAATCGCTTACTGCCTCTGGATCAAACTCCATGTCTGAAATTATGGATAAATATTTGGTCATTATGAATACAGAATACAGGTTTAAAATATTTAAATGTTGTATGAATTATTTACGTACAGGCGAGAGCTAACAAACAAGCGGAAAAAAAATAGTAGTATAGAATATTGATTTGTATCCTGAACCTGTAAATAGATACTTCTTTGTGATTCAATAAAACAATAGTCTGATTTTTATTCTATCTAGAGTCTTTTATTTGATGATTATATTATTTAAAATAGGGATACGAATACCCATACCTTTTTTCTGTGAAGCAAGGTTTTTGGTTTTTTCTACCCTAAAATTTGTATGTAGAAATAACAATCGACAATCAAGGTAATCTAAGCACCAACTAATTTAAATTACTCGAAATGAATATTGTAAATTGAATAATGATTATTTAATCACAATCACAAGTATTATAAAAATATTTAATCAAAATAATAAATATCTAAAAATATTTTATATTTTGATTTTTCGGTTTTTTTGTGGTCCTTGCTCTTTGTCCTTGAAAATGACATTGTCAATTTGTCAGTTGTCACATGATCATGATCATTGTATACATTCTTCTCTATGGTTCATTGTAAAGCCTAAAGCTCTCTTTATCCTGTAATTTCGTGATCTCCCACATGTTGGCCATTGTAATTTAGTATATAAATATAAAAATGTTTTTGTCCTAGAGGCCTTCCATAGACAAAAAGTTCTATTGTTTTTGTCTGTGTCATGATCCAAGACAAGGAAGCGTCGCCATTACGTAGTATCTATTAATCTGTGGTCGCCATTGTCGTTTGTGATTTTGTGGCCGCCATTTTGTTTCTCTATCTCTATTCATATTTCATGAAGTGGGATTTGCTCTACCAGATTTTACAAGTTAAATAAAAACTGTAATTTCTAGAGTATAAATAGAATTTTTCTTAAAATAACTCCGAGCGATGTCGGACCGAAAACGTTTACTAGACGATCTTCGGGTAATAGACCTACGCGCTGAATTAGAAAAACGCAACCTAGACAAGAGCGGAGTTCGCGGTGTGCTCCTAAAACGTTTATCAAAGGTAATAAACATTTTATTTTGAAGACTTAGTCAAAGAATTAGTATAACCAGATGAAAAAGGTACCTCTAAAAATGAATTTATGTTTGTAGCATTTGGAGGAGGAGGGCCATGACCCGGAAACGTTTACGTTCGAATTAAGTACTACAGAAACGAAGACTCCGTCTAAAAGAGCGAAGCGGATAGAGAGTTCAAAGGAACCGACGGATGAAGAGGAAACTCCCGCTTTGGAAGATATGATAGTTCAAGATACAGCGGGCGAAGAGGAACAAATTGATAATACAGAAGATAAAGACGAGAAAACTGTCGAGGAGAGCCCAGCCGAGACTGACGTCAAAATGGAGGTGGATGAATCTGAGAAAGTCAGCAGAAAACGTGAGAGCAAAGAGGAGTCTGAAGCAACTCAATCGAAGAAGCAATGCACAGAAAAAGATGTCAAAGTTGAGGACAAGTTGGAGAACAACACTGATGCAGAGGACAGCATCAACTTAGATATTGGAGATGATGAACTGTTAAATGAAGAGGTACGTTTCTATGTCTTCACGGTGAATGTTACTTTGCCAACACTTAAAACAAATCGCTCAAATGGATTTCTGATGGAAATTGATTAGGCATAAAATGAAAATCAGTGCAGTAATTATTATTATTATTTATTAACTACTATTTATTTACAAATTATGCAAATAAAAAAATAATAGTCTATTTGCAATGTTCTATTTTTTTAATAGTCACAATATCTAACATTTTTGTTTGTTTCACTCACTTTTACAAGATCTGTTATACTCATTTTGTCTTAACTGCATATTCAAATTTAATTTTCCATTTCAGACTGACAACACTGCTAAAATTAAAAAAGGTAAGTTTTGAAGCTAATCCACGAACAAAGTAAATTCTATGCACATTGTTTCATGCAACTACTATGCTACTAACAACATAAAAGAAATGATTGCAACTGCCACATTGTATGTTTTTCTAAAATGGTAGAAGTTAATTATTATTATTATTATTGTTTCTATATTTAATATGGAATTTACATTCATGTTCTCATAAAATTCAACTAAAAAAATTATATGTATTGTGAAGTGATGCCGATACTGGAGTGGACAAACAGGAAGAACTAGTAATAGGGAGACAAAAACAGTACCAGCCTGCTGCCAGTACATGGATGTCATGAAGAAAGTTTTACCAGAGAAGGACAATATTTGCAAAATGGGAGATCAATTAGCACTTATTAACTCCTCAGCCCTTGGTTTTGCTGAAACAATACATTTAATCCTGTCACCGGGCTCGAGGAATTACCCAGGCTAATAGTTTCTGAACTCATCAATATTCAAAGCATTGCTATAGTGGCTCTTCTATCATAATAATTTGTTGCATCTATCCAGTTATCACCAGCACTAGCGTCGTATCCGTATGTGGGCGTGGACATGGCCTCTGGAGGTAACATTGCTCCGTGTGTCAGAGGCTCTGGTGTTAATGTCAAATCAAGTTTTCAGGTGAAGAAAAATTATTCAACAAAGGAAACTAACAAGAAACATACAGCCGTTGTATAATGATTTGCAAAGAAGAACGGACACCAGGACGGGACGCTCGACACGAGCGTCTTGTGCTGACCGCTGATTGTTAACACTGACGTAGATGACGACGCGAGCGAGGAACCTGCGCCCGCATCCGGCGACGACCCCGCGCAGGAGGACTCCGCTACAGCCGACGATGACAACAATGAAAACCAACAAGTAACCTCCGAAGCTGCTGCCACTAGGTTGGTGCACACCGAACGATCGTCGCGACGTCGTCTTGCAGCTATTACTACGATATAAACGTTCTCATATTTACAAATTGTTATCACTACAAAGTTTTGCACCTCCTTGTACGAGCCGAGCTGCTGCAACTGATACTAGACGTCGCATACTCCGGTGAAGTCGCTCCGAGCATCAACCCGGACATCGGCATCTGTCAAGACCCTGAGAAGTTCAACATGAAGCTGTTACGGGCCAGTGCTTTGTCATAGATGGAGCCACTGTCTACGGGCATCACAACGGGTGCTGCGAGCTCCGATGTTGCTGCTACACTTGGACATCAATGAAGAGAAGGTGTCATCCCTGCGTGTTGGATTATTGGTGCAAAACTTTGTAGATGATGTGTGTGCTGCAATAATATTATTGAAAATAATATTTTGAACAATTTCACAAAAAATTACAATAGATAATTTCCACACAAAATTACAATATTCAGTTCTTACTAAAACAGTATTTCTTTATTGCAGCAATGATATGGAGAAAACTATTAAGGATGAAAAAGGTAAGGTTTTAGTTAGTTACTTAAATACTGGGTAGCTTTTTCTATTGCTCTTAGTCTTGCAATTAATATTTGGTTAATAGGTACTTAGTATAGATCAATTTGGCTTTTCTTTAGTATGCTGGTATCTATCTGCATACCACTACTCTACACAGCCAAATATTTTGGTTTAGTGATATATAATAATCTATACTAAAATTTTAAAGAGGAAAGATTTGTATTTTTGTATGTAACTTTTGAACTCAAAACTACTGAACTGATTTGAACAAATCCTTCACCAAGAGAAAGCTACATTATCACGAAAGTATACCTATATTTTATCCCATATTCCTACAACAATGGGAACTACGCAGTTGAAACCGCGAAATTCTGGAAAATTAATAGAATGAAAGAAAATTTTGATATTTTAAAATTTCCATTCCACTGTTAGAAATTTTCATTTTATACAATAAGTAAAAAATTAACCGCAATTGTGGCGTCAACCAGAAATATTAGGGTTTTATTTTGTAGCTTTGGAACCCTCCCATTCCAGTATGTTACGCTCAAATTGTCAGATTTTCAAAATGCACATCGTTTAGCTGTCAACTCACCTGCCTTAACTTAATCTGATATGCTGGTTTAGTATTTTTGAAGTTAGTTTTTTTTTTCGTTACCCTAATCGCACCCACAAATATTAAGGGCTCATACTTGGTGGAGGTACTGAACAACATGCAAGGAATACTCCCTCATGTTCATCTGCCGCACTCGAGTTACTAAAATCCCCTCTTCGACTCCCCTACTATTAGTAATTATTTATTAATGGTACAAATAAAGAATAAAATAAAGATGAAAAATGGTTTGATGGTGCTAAAATCAAGATTTACTTGTTTAAGATGATAAAGACAAAGATGGTGATGATAAAAGGGAAAAGAAGGATGACGGTAAGGAAGGAGGGGCTCGCAACCTGTGGGTCAGTGGGCTGTCTGGTGACACCAGAGCTAAGGATCTGAAGCAGCTGTGCAGCAAGCATGGCAAGGTGAGTTTATAATAACCTAACTGTGGCTTGATTAAATGCAGATGTCATCACCATAGTTAGGCGTGATTATCACGTAGATAAAGTGAGCTAAAAACGTAATAGTTAGTGAAAGACTTAAATTAAGTGTAAACAAGACCCCCTAAATGAAATTTTAAAAATAACGTATAAACGTTATAGAAATCACTGTAACAATCTTATAAAGAAACTTAAACTGAATTATGACAGGGAACAACTAGCAAGATCTTCCAACAATTCTAAAACTTTATGGAAAAATATTAAGAGGGTAACTAACTTAGCTCCGGGTAACACATATAATACCGCTTTACTTAAAGTCAAGGCATCTCCTACAGACTCAACTAATTATGTTAACAATTACTTTGCGAATATTGGTAAGGGTTTGGCAGAGGATATTATTTCTGGTCAGTCAAAGTCCTACTCAACAGATACAGTGTATACTCAACTGTCATCTTTTGTCTTATTGAGTACGTCAACTGAAGAAATTAATAGTGTGCTTTCTAGTCTCAAGACCAATAGATCTACAGGACTGGATAATATTTCTACTAGATTTTTAAAGATGGCCAGAGATGTGGTATCCCCAATAATTTGTCACTTCGCCAACCTATGCTTTGAAAGGGGTATTTTTCCTTCTCCTCTAAAAGAAGCTGTTATAACGCCAATACATAAGAGTGGTGCCCGAGACGATGTAAATAACTACAGGCCAATATCGGTTCTACCAGTTATATCTAAAATACTAGAAAAATGTATAAATAAAAGACTTATTAATTACTTAGATAAATATAAAGTAATATCAAAAACACAATTCGGTTTTAGACAGGGTAAATCGACTGAAGATGCCATTTTATACCTAACAACATCAATTGTTGACCAAATTGATTTGAGAAAAAAATGCTTATGTGTCTTTTTGGACCTGAAAAAGGCTTTTGACACCGTCTCGGTTCCCATTCTGGTGCAGAAGCTTGAAGGAATAGGAATTAGAGGTACTCCTTTAAAGTTATTTAGGGACTATTTAATAAATCGAAAGCAAAAAGTCAAAATAGGAGAGTATGTTAGCGAAGAGACAAATATTTCATATGGAGTACCACAGGGGAGTGTCTTGGGGCCGACTCTGTTTCTGGTATACATCAACAGTCTATGTAACTTAAATTTGAAAAATGCTCAAATAATTTCGTACGCTGACGATACGGCAATTGTGTTCTCCGGCTCAACCTGGAAGGAAGTTACATCCTCGACTGAAGAAGGTCTTGCATTGGTTTCTTCATGGTTAAATCTAAATTTACTTACTCTTAATGCTGCTAAAACTAATTATATTTGTTTCTCTATAAAAAATAATAGTCAACCAAAAAATGACCTTTGCATAAGAATTCATAAATGCGGTGACGTAACGAGTAAAGCTTGTGGTTGTCCTATTATTGACAAAGTAGTCTCTATTAAATATCTAGGTATCATGATTGACCAAAAGTTGTCTTGGTATCCACAAATTGAACTAGTTGCAAATAGGGTTAGGAAATTGAACTGGATTTTTAAGAAACTAAGATATGTTGCTCCGACTAACTTGCTCAACAAAATATATATTGCTTTGGCACAACCCATCTTAACTTATTGTATTCCTTTATGGGGAGGAGCTGCTAAAACAAGATTTGTTGAAGTTGAAAAAGCTCAGCGGTACTTATTAAAAACCATATATTTTAAATCCTATCAACACCCTACGGACTTATTATATTCAGAAAGTAAAATGTTAACAGTAAGACAATTATTCATCTTAAACGCCACTTTGAAACTGCACAAATCCCTTCATTTTAATCCAGATCATTTAAATAAAAGACGTTACGGCAACGTTACAACCACAATAATTAACAAAACTTGTTTTGCAGCTATGCAATATAAAAAACGATCAAGTATGTTATATAATAGACTTAATAAACTTTTGGGTATTTACCCCTTAAACTACTTTGACTGCAAAGGGAAGCTCTCTCCATGGTTACAAGGCCTTACCTATGATGAAACCGAAGATCTGTTGAACGTTATTAAATAAATTCCGAGTTAGTTAAGACAAAACAATAAACAGGAATATTAGATTGGATACACATTCCATTTCAGTTTCAATTACTCACACACACACACACACACACACACACACACACACACACACACACACACACACACACACACACACACACACTCACACGCACATACACGCACACACGCACTTGTACGCATGCTCATGCACACAATTTTATTTTTATTTCTCACTTATTTTGCATGTTAGAATTGTAAGAAAATTATGTATTATTTGATTTATGTTGAAATTATTGTTTTTGTTTTATAATTATAATAATATTATAGTTAAGGAAGAGCGGGGCTTTCTGATACAGGTCTAGTACTTAATAGAAGGTCCCAGCCCAATCAGCTATGTAAACTTGATAAAACAATAAATTTTCATTTCATTTTCATTTCATTTCATTAAGTTATTGGACATTATCTTAGTATAATAATAATATATTATATGTTTAGGTTAAAGTTAAATTACTAATTAGTCACATAAGTAGGCTAGATCATAATTTTATGTGATAGACATCCACTTCAGAACACAGGCTTTAAGGACTTGCAAACAACTTCCTTTTTTGGCTAGTGTGAGGCTGTGGCCATAGCTAGTTACCACCCTACCGGCCTTATGATGTCTTGTAGAAACCAAGTTAGCCCCCTTCCGTCTCAGATTACATCATCACTTACCATCAGGTGAGATTGTAGTCAAGGGCTAACTTGTAATTAATAATAATAATAAAAATTTTAATAAAAAAAATACAACCGACTTCAAGACCTAAAAACGTTCCCAGCCATGTGAGAATATCTTATAGATTTAGATTTTGCAGACAGTGTTGTTTCATGTGGTCCTGTCAGAAATGGCTTAAATTAAGACAACACCGGCTAAGCACCGCCTTCATACTGATCAGCAGGTAGAACATATTATGATGTTATTTTTCACTTTTTAGTTTAGTGGGAACGTTTTTAGGTTTTGAAGTCAGTTGTATTTTTTTTATTAAAATTTTTATTATTTTTCCATTTTTAGTGTAAAATTTCATCTCAAATGAATACATCAGGCCCCTAATGACAGTCACAACCCATCTAGGTACAAAATTTTCAGCAATACAAATTAATCAAGCCCAAGCACAAGGTAGCTACCGTAAACCGTTAAGGGGTTCCCTTAATTGACCTTGGTCTTCATCATCAGACCCCTAATAACAGACACAACTCATCTAGGTAGAAAGTTCTCAGTAATACGAATTAATCAAGGCCAAACACAAGGTAGTTGCTGTAAACTGTTAAGGAGTTCCCTTAATTGTCCTTGGTCTTCATCACCAAACCCCTAAATGACAGTCACAACCTATCTATGTGGAAAGTTCTCATTAATACAAATTAATCAAGCCCAAACACAAGGTAACTGCTGTAAATCGCCGAGAAGTTCCCTCGTCTATTTTATGGCTCCATCATCAGATCGATTTTAAACCTTCATGAAATTGTAGTGCTTAAAAGTACTAAATGGAAAAGTATACGAACACACTAGACACCCATATAATTTTCGAAAGTTCCCCTCAATTTCTCCAGGATCCCATCATCAGATCTTGACATGATGGCAATGGGACCAAATGGGGACTATACCGTTTCAAACAAAAAAAGAATTTTTGAAATCGGTCCAGGCGTCTTAAAGTAATCGGTGTACATACATAATTGAGAACCTCCTCCTTTTTGAAGTCGGTTAATAAAATGAGACTGATGTCAAAGGGCAACCTGACTGTTCAGATTAAGTACTCTGTCACATTATAAATAGTAGTCGTCAGTGAAGAAGAGCAAGGCCAAAGTAGAGATGGGTGGGACAAAATAAGACTTGACAGGGAGCAATAGGGCAAACTCTGTAATAGATCGAGAATTGTGGAAAAGCTTGGAGGACCTTGTCCTTAAGGACAATCATGCAAATTCTGAATAGAGGCTCTATTAAGTCAGTGAATAAGGGCTATATATTTTGTAACGTTTTGTAGGTGATTGGAGCCAAAGTGGTGACCAACGCTCGCACGCCGGGCTCCCGCTGCTACGGGTATGTGACGATGGCGAGCGCTCTGGACGCTGAGAATTGCATCAAAAATCTGCATAGGACAGGTAGTTCGAATCTTACTTTCACAGTACTGTTACTAGTTTTTTTTAATTATTTGACTAATGAATAGCTACATTATCAGCGAGTAACACATACTATATTATATCCCTGTATTCCTACGGGGATAAAAAATACGCGGGTGAAACCGCGGGCGTTGCATTTTGTTTTAAAGATTACAACTCATCGTAGGGGGAAGATAATATTGGCCATATTATAAAAGTTGTGATTTTCTTTTTAAAGTAAATATATTGTACTGATTTAACATACAACCGTGATTACTCAGTGGATATGATCGCTGCCTGCCTCTGATTTCGAAGGGCGTAGGTTTGAATCCGGTCCGCGGCATACACCTCCAACTTTTCAGTTATGTGCATTTTTAGAAATTAAATATCACGTGTCTCAAACGGTCAATGAAAAACATTGTGAGGAAACCTGCATACCTGAGAATTTTCTTAATTCTCTATGTGAAGTCTGCAAATCCGCATTGGGCCAGCGTGGTAGACTATTGGCCTAACCCCTCTCATTCTGAGAGGAGATTTGTGCTCAGCAGTGAGCCGAATATTTTTTTTATTTTTATTAAAGAATATTTGCCCTATTTTTCAATATAACCAACATTCTCATTCCCCTCCAACTAGTAGGGAAAGACTGTATTAGGAGTGGGTACGACAATAGACCAACAGGGCAGGAATCGAACCACCACCCACAGTGATGAGTCCGACCGCTCTTACTGTTGAGCTATTTAGGCTATAATATGGGTTAATAATGAATAAAATGAAAAATTTAACATATTTTAGAATGTAAACCATCGTGAGTGTTATTCATATTAATGGATTATGAAAAACGACTAAAACTCACGTGATATTAGGTCGGAGTATGCCTGACTAGTTTCGAACACATACGGGGCCCTTAGTCATGAGCTGGTTCTTGCATCGCGGCACGATCCAAACTGTCGGGCATACTCCGACCTAATATCACGTGAGTTGTAGCCGTGTTTCATAATCAATTGATTTAACATACTTTGTTATGACAGAACTACATGGGCGTATGATATCTGTGGAGAAGGCTAAATCAGAATCGGAGTCGTCCACGCGCCGTCAGCCGTCGTCCGGTCGACTTGAACGACGAACCAGCAAGGACAGGAAGGATGAAGTTAAAGAAGGCCAAGTAAGCATCTCATTACTCCCCAAACCAGTAGCGTAAATATAGCTTGGCAACTTCGTTTTTAACACTCCCTATGTTGCGCGCGGGCCGGGGGCGTGTGCGGTGAATGAAAAAACGACGATGCACGTCACTTTCCCGCGCGCACGATTTCATACCCACCCGTCGCCCGCATTACAGTGGCGTGTTATCAATGCACTTGCCAGACTATATAGTATATACCATGTGGCCTTTGGCATTATATTGTGGTCCAGAAAAATTATCACATAGTAGTATTTTTTTAGTGCTTTATTTCTTCTGAGCTCACAGTTGTTGAGCAGTGGCGTGCATGTGGTTTTTAACTAGGATATGCTCTTTTGAGTTGTGTGCATTTTAAGAAATTAAATATCACGTGTCTCAGACTGTGAAGAAAAAACATCGTGAGGAAACCTGCTTATTTTCTGTGAGTGTGTGTGAAGTCTGCCAATCCGCATTGGGCCAGTGTGGTAGACTATTGGCCCCTCTCATTCTGAGAGGAGACTCGAGCTCAGCAGTGAGCCGAATATGGGTTGATAATGATGATGATTCAATAGTGTAATAATCCAAGGTCCTGTAACTAAAAAGTAACAGACAGACAGACAGCCTTGCTTTCATAAAATTAGTTTAAATTATATCATTCTATGAATTAATTGTAATATGTTTTGAACAAATGTTCAATTATTATTTCGTCGGTCTAGATGTGATAGCTCATACATGCAAACTGACGAACTTTACAGGAGAGACAAGAAACATCTTATAGGTATCACTAAAAGTCGTTTTATGCGACCAAAAACGTACATACTACAAAATATTTTATAATGTACATACTACAAAATATTTACGGGCTACCACCGGGAAAGCTGTTTGAAGCTTTCTGCATCAAAATCAATTTTTACCAAGAATTGTTAGTTACGAGATATCACATCTAGACCGACGATTTGATCACATTAATTACCTAAATATTACCCACTAGGATGATAAAGAAGGCGTAGAAAAGAGTAGTGAACCAAAGGTGAAGAAAGAAGGTGACGTGTCTGGAGCCGAGAGTACCAGGTCACAGTCTCGGGAGAAGTCTCACCGCTCTGATAAGGTCAGTTTACATCATTATTAATCATCCACTTACCAATCTTCACGACATCCTTGGTGCAGTGGATTTAAAAAAAAACATAGGACCTGGGTTCAATCACCAGCTGGGCCAATTAAGGTTTTCTAAATTGGTTTAGTCTAGCTGGTGGGATACTTCGGCTGAGGCTTGTTACCACCCAATCGGCAAAGACGTACCAAGCGATTTAACGTTCCGGTATGATGTGTAGAAAACCGAAAGGGGTGTGGATTTTCATCCTCCTTCTAACAAGTTGCCTGCTATCATCACTTACCATCCGGTGAGATTGTAGTCAAGGGCTAACTTGTAATGAATAAAAAAATCATCAATCAACTTATTCTATACTTGCGGACGCCCGCGGCAATTTGAATGCATTCCGTAGTTTTAGCGTGATGTTCAGTGAACAAAAGTACGGACAGACAGACAAAATAAACGAAAATTACAATACATTTGATTTTAGAATTTGTGAAAGAATTTCACGCAGGCATTCACTAGTGGTTTTAAGAAATTAAATATCACGTATCTCAAACGGTGAAGGAAAAACATCGTAAAGAAACCTGCATACCTGAGAATTTTCTTAATTCTCTGCGTGTGTGAAGTCTGCCAATCCGCATTGGGTCAGCGTGGTACACTATTGGCCGAACCCCTCTCATTCTGAGAGCAGACTCGTCAGCAGTGAGTCGAATGTGGGTTCATAATGATGATGATGATTCACTAGTGTAATAATCATACAATTTTTTGTATTTCATACAGGACAAAGCCAGGCGTAGTTCACGGAGTCGCGAGACGAGGCGTTCTCCTGCACGGGAAGTGCTATCGTTTTCACGGATATGGGTGAGTGACTGCAATAGCCAGACTTACTTCATTTTATCAAAGCTAACAGTTTGTCAGCCTACTATTCCACCATAGCATCGCATGAGCCGAGATAGCCCAGTGGATATGATCCTGCCTCTGATTCCGGAGGGTGTGGATTCGAATCCGGTCCGGGGCATGCACCTCCAACTTTTCAGTTGTGTGCATTTTAAGAAATTAAATATCACATGTCTCAATCGGTGAAGGAAACATCGTGAGGAATTATCTTAATTCTCTGCGTGTGTGAAGTCTGCCAATCCGCATTGGGCCAGCGTGGTGGACTTATGGCCTTGCCTCTCTTATTCTGAGAGGAGACTCGAGCTCAGCAGTGAGCTGAATATGGATTGATGACGATTGCATGATGAGTTAATAGAATTATTCACTAGAAAGTGTAATCCTAAATTGAGAGGATATAATAACATACTCGGATGCCAAAGAGCTTCTCTTAAGCCCTTCAAACACTTCCTCAGTAATAGAGTACTTCTTTTTTTTTTTTTAAAGGAATATTTGCTTAATTTTGGAATAAATTGCCTGAAGATGTGATTACCGCAAATTCACTGAATGTGGTTAAGAACCGGCTGGATAATAATAATGATTAAACTTTTTATTAATTTAAGAAAAAAAAGTGTCCCTAACGAAACTAAGCAAGTAAAATAACAGTTGTATTTGATGATGATAATTGCTAGAATGGTGGAAACGGTTAGTGGAGGGGCCTATGTTAGTCGACACACCTAACATCAGTATACTATATTATGGACATTTATGTACATAACTTTAATGTTAATTGCTAGTTCAGAATAAAAGAGCTATTTGAATTTTTTCATTTGCTACCGGACGCCCGCGACTTCGTCCGCGTGGAAATCAATGTAAACTTTCAAGCCCTATTTCATCACCTTAGGGGTTGAATTTTAAAAATTTTTCGTATTTTTTTCATGATTTATGAACAAATTGTTAAAACTGTAACTCTAAAAATTAAGGACTTTCCATACAAACTTTCAACCCGTATTTCACCTCCTTCTCATTTTATTTACGCAATAAAAAGTATCTTATAACCTTCTCCGTATTATGATTCATTTGAATTCATTCAGTAGATTCAGCGTGATGTCCAAACACGGACAGACGACAGACAAAAAATCGAAAAAAATATTTTTAGCTTCAGTATCGATGATTTAATGCCCCCCAACAAAAATTTTCAAAATATCTTCAATGTCCAGAATGTATAAAATGTACAGAATTCGTATTATAAGTATAGATTTTAGATGGCGCTGGCATATTTTATGCAACGCTCACGTTTGTTGAGGGAAATGTATAGAATTCAACCAGTTTTATTATAAGTATAGAGATAGCCCAGTGAATATGACCTCTGCCTCCGATTCTGGAGGGTGTGGGTTTGAATCCGGTCTGAGGCATGCATCTCCAACTTTTCAGTTGTGTGCATTTTAAGAAATTATACATATATCACGTATCGCAAACGGTGAAGGAAAACATCGTACAACCTGTATACCAGAAAATTTTCTTAATTCTCTGCGTGTGAGAAGTCTGCCAATCCGCATTGGGCCAGCGTGGTGGACTATTGGCCTAACCTCTCTCATATATCGCCGAATATGGGTTGATAACGACGATAGAGTATAGATTACTTAGAATGAATTTAAAGTTAGAGTTTGGTCGTTTGCAGAAGGAACGCGACGTGGCCAGGGCGCGCGAACGCTCGCGAGCGCTGCGCGAGGAGGAGCGGCGGCGGCGCGCGGCCGAGGAGGCGCTGCGCGAGCGCGAGCGGCGCCAGCGCGTCGAGAAGAACCGCCTCGCCGTCGAGCGAGAGAAGCTGCGCGCCGAACGGTACTCAACTATCAGTTTGTTAACGTTCGCTGCGGCACTGATTTTTCTGTACTTTCCTCTGGTGCGGTACTAGGTTTTTTGACCTCGTACTTAAACTTTATTACTGAATGGTGCGAGGTCAATCGACCTAGTAACTCTTAAAGCAGCTAGACGTACGAGGTCAATTGACCTCGTACGTATGTTCTGTACTTTCCTCTGGTGCGGTACGAGGTTTTTTGACCTCGTACTAAAAGTTCGAGGTGTGGTCTCTCTTGAAGCAGCTAGACGTACGGGGTCAATTGACCTCGTGTCGCAGCGAACGTGTTAAATTAGCAAAAGTTTTAAAGTTGCAACATTTTAAATAACCAAAGATCGTGTCCCAATTGTTGTTTGTATGGAGGCTGGGCCTTTATTCCGAGTATCAAGTAAGCAGAATAAATTATTTTCATCTTAAAAGCGTAAAATATAGGGGCCAAAGCGTAAAATAAAAAAAAATATTGGAAACCGCATTCTTTTTTTAATCATTTATATAAAATGTAATTTTTTCATTAGCTGACAACATTAATTGAGAATTTTTATCATGGCAACATGCTCGTAACTCACACCCTGACAATTTGTCAGTAATCTTCGCTTAGTCGCGTTTGTTTAATGCGTTTTTAAGGCAATTTATGGAATTGTTTCGTTTCATGCTTCTCTGTCTACGATTTAATGCTTCTTTTTAACTTGTATCATATTGACATTTTACAATATTACATGACATTGACAGCTTACACCCGATATGAATTCAGTTCTACTTATTTTTATTGGCTGTTTGGACACTTTTCCTGTATTGGCTATTTTAATTTGTAGACAAGTTAAACAAAAAAAAATATCTAATAAATGCGGGTTCCAAAAATTCTGAAAATTATTTTATAAATTCTAAAATCTGTATCTTCTATCCGGAAAAAATACTATGGACCTGCTTATAAATTATAAATAAGAAAGGACCATTTTAGGACATGTCCTTTGTTTCTTCCCAATATTCCTTAGTACCTCATATCAACAATACAGTACTGGCAAAGTTGATTGAGGTTAATCGAACATTGTGCACACAAACTTCATTCGATTGATCGTTGTCATCAGATTGAAATACCTGTGCTCTAATGTGAATTTTTGATACCTTAATTATTGACTATCGGGACATTTTTTTATTCCAAAATACATTAGACCAATATTTATTATAATTGTAATTTGTTTTTTCAGAGAGAAAATTGAACGTGAAAAGAACGAGTTGTTACGCCTAGAACGCGAGAGACATAGACTGGAAAGAGAGAAACTGGAATTGGAGAGATTGGAACTGAAGAGAGCACAACTAAGGTTAGTATCTTTATATATCACCACACTATTTAATACACATAATTGTAATGACTATATAATATAATAAATAATTAACAAACGCCCGCAATTTTGTCTGTATTTTTTTTACAATGATAACAACATATGTATTGTCTTAAAGAGATGATCCAAAATTGTACTGAGTTCAGGATCAGTCATTGTACCCTGGCGGAATTAAAACAAAATATTTTTTTAAACTATTTTTGATTATACAAATCTACAAATTTACTTTAATTCTTTCGAAATAATATTCATTCTCTCCCAAGAAATGCAACTAATACGGGTAATAATGGCGGAATGATGACGATTTCATTGGAGTAGTCGATTTGACGTTAGCTGTTTGTCATTTGTCATAGTTGCTATAAGGCCGCTATCTTCATATAACTCAAAAACTTGGGTTTTAATTTTATTTATTTCTTTTTATTTAGTTACATTTATTCACTTATTTAGATTTTAATAAAATCCTTGTATTTTTGAAATTTTAATGATATGGGGTACTAGAGCGGACCTGACATGGACCATCTCCTTTGACATTGTAATGTAAAAACATATACTGCAGGCTGGAGGAGGAGCGACGTAAGCGCGGCTACGAGGGCAGCGCGTACCGCAAGCCGGCCGCCAGCCCGCCGCCCGAGCCCGCCTACGAGCGAGACTCGCGGCACAAGCGACCGCCGCCGCCGCAAATGGTATGTACGAGTATTTTTTTTTTCTTATTCTTTACAAGTTAGCCCTTGACTACAATCTTACCTGATGGTAAGTGATGATGCAGTCTAAGATGGAAGCAGGCTAACTTGTTAGGAGGAGGATGAAAATCCACACCCCTTTCGGTTTCTACACGGCATCGTACCGGAACGCTAAATCGCTTGGCGGTACGTCTTTGCCGGTAGGGTGGTAACTAGCCACGGCCGAAGCCTCCCACCAGCCTGACCTGGACCAATTAAGAAAATCTCAATCTGCCCAGCCGGGGATCGAACCCAGGACCTCCGTTTTGTAAATCCACCGCGCATACCACTGCGCCACGGAGGCCGTCACTATACAGGGTGATAGGGAGTAATTCCATAATTAAAGGATCATATTTTTTAACACATTCACTGCGGTACGAGGCCCATTGACCTCGTACCGCAGCGAATAGCGAAGGTCAATTGACCTCGTACGTCTAGCGTCTTCAAGAGTTATTCGCGACACAAGCGACCGCCGCCGCCGCAAATGGTATGCACGAGTATACTATACAGGGTGCTATGGAGTAATTCCATAACTAAAGGATCATATTCTTTAACAAATTCGCTACGGTACGAGGTCAATTGACCTCGTACGTCTTCAAGAGTTAGGAGGTCTATGGACCTCATACCGGACCACATAAAGTTCTAGTACGAGGTCAAAAAACTTCATACTGCACCAGAGGAAAGTACAGAAAAATGAATGCCGCAGCGAGAGTTAAGGAAAATTATTTAAAAATATATGGCCTCTACCTCAGATTCAGGGGCATGCACCTCCAACTTTTCAGTTGTGTGCATTTTAAGAAATTAAATGTCACTTGTCTCAAACAATGAAGGAAAAACATCGTGAGGAAACCTGCATACCAGGGAATTTTTTCAATTCTCTACGTATGTGAAGTCTGCCAATCTGCATTTGGCCAGTGTAGTGGACTGGCCCAATTCCCTGTCATTCTGAGAGGAGACTCGAGCTCAGCAGTGAGCCGAAAATGGGTTGCTAATGATGAACGAATATCGTGTTTGATTGTGATAATTTGTTTGCAGACATCTAGTCGCGGACAGTTCGAGGCGCCGCCGCCGCCGCGCTTCGAGATACCGACCAACTACGACCGCGGCGCCGACAAGCGCGAACGTGACCGGGACTACAAGCGAGACTATCCCAGACATGTCTCCTGTAAGTATAGCCTGGCAAGTTCGTTCGTAACGCCCCCGATGGTCCGCGCGGGCCGGGGGGCGTGTAGCGATGAATAAAAAACCCACGACTGATGCACCTCACTTCTCCTCATGCACGATTTCACACCCGCGTGAAATCCCCCCGTCGCCTGGATATAATGGAAGTGTCATCAACCAAGCTATAATAATTATGTCAATAGGATAGTCGACTCATATCGATTTTAATATAAACAATATTAATTTCACATAGTACATGGAATAAGGGTCCGAAATATTAATTTATATTTTTCTTAGAAATTTGGAAAAAAATGGATTTCTCAGAAAACTTAATTTAAAAATCATGTATTTTTTCAAATTTTCCAAACGTCTAAAACGCTGTCGTACATTTTGTGACGTCGCAAAACAATCAAGTTACTCAAAAAAAAAACATTTCATGTAATCCAATGTAATCTCTCTATAACGACACTAAAGGGACTACATATTATGACGTTATAGACAGTGGTCGTTATATGGAAAGAAGAAAGGTGTATGAGTAAAACTTTTTCGTCAATACAGTGATTTTCTTTTACTAGTGAACAACTAAGAATATGATTACGTATTAAGTCCATGACTTCTACTTATTAGTCATGATCATCCCAATTTGTAAACAAAAGAACGAATTTCTTAGAAAGTTTATTACGGGCTATGATAATAAAGCGACAAAAGAACATAGACAGCTGTGTGGTTTTCACTAAATTTGGCAACATTAAAGGTACTTTTTATTACTTAATTGTGGTTATAGAGAGTGGGTGTAACCCTATAAATCATCATTGTATGGAAAGCAAGCTCAACCAATGAAACCCATGTGATGTCGACGCTTTAGCGAGTTTGACGTTATATGGACTTTATTCTGTCTCTTGTAATTCTAATAAATTTATTAATTATTTCAGCAAGTAACATGAAATACCCCAGCAATGGCAGCACAAATGAAGACACGAGGCAACAAATGCCTCCTGGCACCAGATTGAAGGAGCCTAGGTGAGTTTTATTAAAAAATGTTTGTTTATGTATGTATTTTGTATACAATTTATTAAAAGCTCCCCTTTATATTATTGACGGCCTTCGTTGCGCAGTGGTATGCGCGGTGGATTTACAAGACGGAGGTCCTCGGTTCGATCCCCAGCTGGGCCGATTAAGGTTTTCTTAATTGGTTCAGGTCTGGCTGACCGTGGCTAGTTACCACCCTACCGACAAAGACGTACCGCCAAGCGATTTAGCGTTCCGGTACGATGTCGTGTAGAAACCAAAGGGGTGTGGACTTTCATCCTCCTCTTACCAAGTTAGCCCGCTTCCGTCTCAGATTGCATCATCACTTACCATCAGGTGAGATTGTAATCAAGGGCTAACTTGTAAAAATTCTTATCTCAAATGGTAAACAACTCGACATGGGCAAGCGATTATTAACCCTAAGTCTGTAGTATAGGGTTTCCTTTTACAATAATAATCAACATGTCCGTTCTGGTAAATTCAGAACATTATCACCCTAAGCCTGCATATCCTCATGGAGGACTAAGCACCATATTATCCTATATGGGAGGCCTGGCCCTGTAGTGAGCCATTGAGTTAAGCTAACAATTATGAGAGCCGTGATAGCCCAGTGGATATGACATCTGCCTCAGATTCCGGAGGGCGTGGGTTCGAATCCGGTTCTCAGCATGCACCTCCAACTTTTCAGTTGTGTGCATTTTAAGAAATTAAATATCACGTGTCTCAAACGGTGAAGGAAAACATCGTGAGGAAACCTGCATACCAGAGAATTTTCTTAATTCTCTGCGTGTGTGAAGTCTGCCAGTCTGCATTGGGCCAGCGTAGTGGACTATTGGCCTAGACCCTCTCATTCTGAGAGGAGACTCGAGGTCAGCAGTGAGCTGCATATGGGTTGGTAATGACGAACAATTATGATGATAACATTTTACAGCCGATCGTACGACGCGCGGGAGAGTCGCTCGTACCGGCCGTCTCCCCCGGGCAAGCCAGAGCCACGCAGTTGGAACACCTCCAACCGGTACCCTGACGCGCCGGCACCTTCTAAAGGTATTAAAGGTATTATTATTTAGACAGCAATGAGTACACACAGTCTCAGACTAATTACATAAGGACCTGACTCGCTAGACGGGACTTTTCTGTCAAACTATATAATCAACGATCTAATGCGATTTTAAAAACTGCCTGAATATATGTTTCATAGTTGGAGTCATGTTCGTCGCTTCTCCATCCATTATATACCTAATCTAAGCTCGTTTTCCTCAAAAAGGCAGACAGTTTTGTTCCTGAAATCGGGTGCGATACTAGTCCTTATGTAATTAGTCAGAGCACACAGTAGATCTATTTATGATCTATATATATATTATTATATTTATCACAGTATTTCAGAAAAATAAAATATTTTTTGTGTGCAAGTTGTAAACATCGAATGTGGTTTATGTAACCTGTCTACCTCTTTCTTCTTCTAACGTCATGGGACAGAATACTATTATGCCACTTGAAAAATGATCGTCACGTATTTTAAATGCTTTTTTTTATTCTATAACAATAGGCTACTTCCCTCTTGCAAACAGTGTTTAAACTGAATTATGGAAGTATTATAATATATTTTATATATTAATATATTTTATTTTGTCCCGTCAATAATAACCAGTAAAAAATTTAGTATAAATGAAAAAATATCTACGCTAAATTTTTGCCGCCGAAACACAACACATTAGCAAATGACGTCATTCATAGAGATAACAGCGTGATTGGCGTTTGCAGGGATGTGATATACCACGTCACCGCAAGCGCCAATCACAAACCGATGCCTTGTAGCGAATGACGTCACAGTTTATGATTGGCGTTTGCGGTGACGTGATAAAAATACAATTTTGTTTTATAGAAATATTAAAATTACGAGATTATTTTCACAAACAAAAATGTGATTAGAGTTTCTAGGAATCTAAACTGCCTATATGCTAAATATCGTCTTATTTTTGTACAGCAGGTGAGGCGAACGAACTCTTTCGTTCGCCCACTTTAGGTTAGGCCATCTACATCTCCATCTACATTCACATTCCAGATTACTTTCATATTTAGAATTCCCTTGACCGCGTGGAGATATTGTTTCGCCCAGACATTAAATCTTAACCAGTTCTTCGTTCCACACCGCTTCATCTATTTGTTAAGCTTTTATTTTATATCCATATACAATTATTATAATCAGTAAAGTGAATAAATCTACATACCAATGCAATCGTCCCCTTCATATTAATATACTAATATATATAACCTCCATGGCGATACAGGCGCGTAGCCTATTGTATGAGTTCATAAATAAAATGCTTATAAACTTGTAATAAACAAATGTTCCATCCATTTGCAGGCAACCCGAGCAGCGGCGGGGGCGCCGGCGGCGGCGGCGAGCCGTGGGCGGGCGGCGAGCCGCGCTACGGAGGCACGTACGAGCCGCGCTACCCGCCCTACCCCGCGCCGCAGCCGCCCGCCGCCTACCCCGAGCGGTACCCGTCGGGCCGCGAATACGCGCGCAAGTACTGACAGGTACGGTACACCCAACGCAACCTCGCTTCACTCAAATCAATGTAAACTTTCAACCCCTATTTCACCACTTTATGGGTTGTGATGAACTTGTTAAGGTTGAATTCTCCGCCTGCAGGTAGTCGAGATGTTCCGAAGAAAATACGTCTGCACTTTGACTAGGTTTAATTGTGACTGACTTAATACCTATGGTTGTTTTACTAATGCGAGATGTGCGTGTGTGCGTTATGTATGCATATTATACGAATGTTATGAATGATATGTATGTATATTTTTGTATACGACGTATGACGGTATTTTGAGTTACGTATTTATAGCTTGTTAATCTAATGGGTTGAATTTTAAAAATTCTTGAATCACGTTATGTTTCGTATTTTTTTTATGATATCATCACAGCTTATATTCACAAAGATGAAACCCATCTAGGTGATAGGTTCTCATCAATACAAACAAATTGAGTCCAATAACAAGATAGCTACTGTTAACCGTTCAAGAGTTCCCTCATCTGTTTCATCTCCATCTCCAGACCTTCATTACATTGTAGTGCTTTAAAATACATTATAAAAATATTCATAAATGTCATCTCTATGATTTTTAGAAGTTCCCCTGGATTTCTCCAGGATCCCATCATCACATCTCGCATTGCTGCATCGATTATTGCAGAGTGGTTAAGATGAGCCACGGCAGGAGATGGGCATTCCCTTTTTGTATGATGAGATGATTCTTGTATCTTTTTGCACATTTTTAAATGTAATTTATTTTATTTCCAGGTACATTGATGGGATTTCTCTGTAATCTGTACAATTTTCGCCATGTTGTTTGTATTTTTAGTAATATTCTTAGTTGGTATTTAAGTAATATTTCATTCCCTTTAATGTTTTTTCTATATTGTAATTTGTAGATATTATTTTTAATGTGCAAACAAATTATTTACTTTATACTTTTTGTGTGAAAGTGTGTTGGACCTAATTATTTAGGTTATCTTGTTTCTATGTAAAGAAATGTAACATTGCAAATTGTTTTGCAACAAAATCAGATTTGAAAATATATTACAATTAAGTAAGCTTGATTCTCGATTAATTGGTTTCATTAAAACGCATAATATTACAAAACAAGACTTTTATTTCAAAACACTGTTACACAGTTTTTTTTAAAATCAAGCTGGTTATTCACTATATTCAAACTGGCTGCAAATTTGCAATTGGTTGGTAAAATTGTAATGCACATAACATGGTACAGTTGTCACATAAATACTATTTATATATCTACACTAGACAGTGGTCCGAGAGAAAGAGAATATTGACTGTTTGTTTTCGTCGTACTTTTATAGGCAGAATAGCTTTAAGCTTACTTTGGGGGTTAGATGGCAATGTGTGTTCTGTCCTAATATAGTTATTTATTGAATTCGGTATATAAATATAAGTGGGTAGTACGAAATTTCTTGCCATGTCACTTTATAAGTTAGCCCTTGACCTGTAGGTAAGTAATGATGAAATGCATCTGCTTTATTACAGCTGCAATTGCATAGAATCTTATGGCATTTTGAGCAAGAGAATATAGTGTATACCTAGCTTTAAAGAAATAATTTTATACTACTGATAATGTAGTTTACACTGCGAGACATGTACATGAGGTTAACCTTTTGATTGATACCACATATGAAATTTCATTATATTCACGAATTACCTAACTATAGTCACTGAAATTGTAGATCGATAATAATTATATAATTAAAATTCACTGTCTGGTACACTCAAAATGTTGCAATCCTTATACTTAAAAAATAAAACTATTCAAATTTTCAACACTCCTAGATAGCATAAGCTAGCTAGTAAGCAACTACAATTTATAGTTACAACAGATCTACCTGATAAAATAATTATAATCCCAGATTATTTGATGTAATAATATAAAATTTAGTCAGTATTTTATCTTATCACATACTATTTGAATGACAAGAAATATGTAAACAATAACATATTTTGTTGTTGTTATTTTTGTCTTATCAATATAATATTACAAGTTATAAGAATTTTTAGTTTTAATTCAAAGAAACTTATAGTTATATCTTTTTTTTTCAAAATAAAGTGTGCTAAAGCACAGGAATAATAAAACTAAACCCTAAAAGAAAGCATTTTAATTACAATCCTAAAAAACACACTCCTTCCTGATGTTACAGCATATAATTTTTAAATGCAAAAAAAAAATTACCACCACCACTGTAGCTTGATTAATATAATTTAATAATCGATCTCCTATTTAAAAGTGGATGCACAATCAGCGACCAAAAAACATCCCCACTCAATGAGTGCCAAACACAACTTCTTGGCACTCAATTCAACTAGTCGCATTTGCAACTTCAACCTTAAACTCAATCCTTAAGGTTGAATTTGCTGTGTTTGGGATTGTATTGAACATTGGACTATATTTAAAGGCCTTTATGTATAATTTTCTTTACCAATAACTGTCAAAGCAAAATTGGCTAGTTTTTAAGTGAAGATTTTCTACATGACTGTGCATCCTTTTATTATAGGATGTCAATGAATTTAATATACTACAGGTTCATAGTTATAGTTTTGTGCATTTAAAGTGTTCAAATTATCCACAAACAAAACTGAATGTGTTGGTACAATATTACCATGTATATGTGTAAATTGTTTTGTCCAAGCGTCCATATCAGTATCGGGTGGTGGTGTTGACGGCTCCTCCAGTGATTTCAATGCTGCGATTGCATCTTCTTGCCCTTGTACGGCAGCTAGACGTAAAAGTCGTATCGCGGTTGCTCTATCTTTAGATAGGCCGCCGCGGCCTTGACCATAGTATATCCCAAGGTTGTAAAGTGCTCCCGGGTGTTGCAATGCTGCAGCTGAACGGTATAGCTCCATAGCCTAATAAAATATAAATATTCTGTACTATACTGCAGATAACCCGCCACACTGCTTAAGAGCAGCATGGTGGGACTAATCATGCAGGCGGATTGATCATGATCAATACAGAAATTTGTGGAACTATGTTGTTAGTTTGATCAAAACCTTCAATTCAATTCAATTCTTCTTAGCTTTCATTTGTGCCAACTGGACACCGTTTATCTCGCCAGTATCAAGTACATGGTACAGATGGCACAAATTAGATAAAAACCTTATGATTAACATTAAATGTGCCAACTAAATTTCCTATTTAGTCGGCACAAAATTGTATGTACATTTAGTAATGCTGATAAATTGATTACACCAGTAAATTAACTATCTGTATCCCCAAATCTGATTAGCAGTTTTTGCACGATTTATTTATATTATTATGTGAGTCTAGTGGTAATACAATAATTTTAAAAATTGGTTTAGTAGATCCACAGATTGCGCCTGAAACCTCACAACTTATATAGATAAAGCTTGCTGAGATAACAACAAATAGGCTATGCATATTATTATCATTGGTATTAATCACAATGAAAAAGTAAATTAAATTTATGATAAGCCACAATATAACGTGAATAAACATTTCAATCAGTGTGTCATCAAATGTTTTTTTTTTTCGTCTTCTGGCTTTCTGTGAAACTTTGATAAATATAAACAAACTTACTGTTTTCTCATCCATTTCAACTCCCATTCCCAGTTCATAACAAAGGCCCAAATTGTACAAGGCTGGTGGGTGGTTACGGTTTGCTGCAGATCTAAAAAGCAATGAGTATATTTTTTATTTATTTATTATTCTACATACATATTGAAATTAAGCCTTACCATAATGCAACATAAACTATAGTTGGCTTTACTGTGAATGTGTATTTATGGAGAATATATCAAACAAGCTTAGACCAAAGTTCACTCACGTTCATTTAAACAAACATAACCGTTCATTACACATACTTTAAAGAATAAGCTTTTGACTCTAGTTTGTAAACTGAATGATTAAGAACGAAAGTGCACAATCTATGAACAATTTATGTATTGTCTATGAGACCCCAACTTTGATTATCATTACCATCTCATAGTGACGATATAGCTCAAGCTCACCAAACCACACTGCAAGACTGTGGTGGGTCTAAACTCCACATATCCTCTCCTATATGGAAGCCTGGCCAGTTAAAATTCTGATAATGATAAAATTCACCTTAGTAAGTTCAGTCCATCTTGGTGTTGCCCATTCTCTATAGCAGCTAAACCAAGTCTATTCTCAATTGAATTGAGAACTTCTCCTAAATCATCTGAAGCATCAGTACTGGTGCTGCTTCGACTAGTTTCTCCATTACCTTCACTATGATCATTTGTTACCAAATGAACAATAGGAGGTACATTTGGAAATGAGGTATCTAACTGAGAAGGTAACTTTAATGTATCCAAAGAATGATTGTTCAAACAAGGTAAGATTTGAAGTAAGTAGCTGATTCTAGGCAAATAGCACTTTTTGTCAATTTTTGATTGCTTTTTACATTTCAAATGTATGAGCTGGCTGGTGTACCATCCAAAAACGAGTGCACTGCTCTGTGAACAAAAAACAAATGTTAAAATTTACAGTAAATATTTGGCCTGATCAGAAAAATAAACTAATATACATATAGTATAAACATGGCAAATGATGCAGTCAAAAAATAAACCAATTTGATAGTTGTAAGCTTAATATAAACTGACCACATGATCATTTTTAGTTGGTTGTTAGGTCATCATACTTATTAACTTACAGAAAAAAGAAATATTATGTCCAGTCAAGATATAGAGATACATTCTTTGGGATTTTATAATGTTAATTATCATACATATCCATTAATTTTGTCCAATCAGGTAAGATTTTACAATTGAATAGGGCAATATAATATTGAAACTGCTTTAGCAAATTTATGTTGTCTTTTATTTGTAGTCAATCCTTTTTTAAGGCTTAGCTTTTGAAAGGCTTATAGCATCACAAATAATTTGAGGTACTCATGACTAACCCAAATAACAAATGTATTAAGACAATTCAAAATAAAGAAACTTTGACTTTGAAACATTAATCCTATGATGGATGTAATGATAGTGTAGTGTTTACCCAAATATTTCTTTTGATTTTTAGTGAAATGTGAGTGTGAAGGGATTAAACGTGAAGGACACCACACTTGGTGGTATGTTGAACTTCAACATTTATTATGGAACAGCATAACAACAATTCTTTTTTTAAACAGCAAAACAAGCTGACCTTGGTTAATAGATCATAACAAAGCTTTTCCTGACCTTTATGGTACAAATTATTGAAAAAGCTATGAAACCAATCGAAACAGTCTAAAAATAATCTTACCCATGTTATGGCTCCGATCCAAGTGCGATTCAGTTGTTCAAAGTTCCATCGTTTGTTGTTAGTGTCGTTTTCGCTTTGATAACTGCTCCAACACTTTCTAGGTGTAAACCAACAACACGGAGAATTCGCATTTTTGTTTTTCTCTTCGTGTATATTATTCTTTGATGTATTTATCACAGCCGAATGCCGTTTATCGAAATGATTAGCACCTCTCTCAAATGTATCTCTGATACGACGCGTAACATATTTCCACATGATTAAAAATAGTTATAGTGATTTCGAGTAAAATAGCTAAAGGACTTCCATTTTGGTTAAGCAATACAATTACTGCTTTCTAGAATTACCTCGCTTGAACAATAAAAACACTACTTTCAGAAAATTCCGAATTCACAAAATAAACACAAAAATGTAAGCAAATCCAATTCCAATCAGCAATCAAAAAACTATAGCATTTTTTTATTTTTACCTCACATTCACACCATAGACAACTAACCTATAATGAAAAAGTCAGCTCAGCTGTCAATCACAAACCACAGAACCACAAACGACGCACATCGTATGTTTAATCTGAGGTTATCAAAGAGTAAATTAATATTTAGGAGGTTATTCTGTACTGTTATAAACGCGACGATTGCAATGTCAAACTAAATTTTAGAACGAAATTTTTGTAACGTTATTTTAATCAAAAATCTATTCTAATTCTGATTTCTTTACTGATCTGTGGTAATACTTCATTTGTCGTCTGTGACTGTGCTTCGTATCGTAAATTAAGATTTTAGCGGCAAAATAAAAACATGTTTTCTTTTATAGTTGCAGTAATTTAAAATTGTATTTGAAAGTTAACATGTTAACATCGTTAATTAGTTAAAATAAAAACAATCCACAATCCAGTATTCTTTAAATATGTGTGGGCGGACTGGTTTGTAAGTGTCGATAAGTTACATACATACATACACAAATACATGAACATAAATTTTATGAAAAATATTTTTTAAACCTTTTTTATAACAGGTCTCTTAGTAAGGAACAGATCCAGTGCGCCTGTAGCTTCAAATCTAAAGATTGTGATGTATATCAAAAACCTGATTGGCTTCCCGAACATAATGTTGGTAAAGATTACATTCCTTCTTACAACATAACTCCAACTGAAGTGACACCAGTCTTAATCTCGTCGTCTAAGTTCAAACATATTGCCAAAACAAATAGGGCACTCAAGCCAATGATGTGGGGAATTATACCACCATGGCATACCATAAGGTATGATTTTTATACATATAACCAATATTCTATTTGCCTAAACAGAGAGCTTTTTCTATAAATTGTGGGTAGTACAACAGATGATGACTGAACCTTAGGCCTAGTTCGGACTACTTTAGTATTTTAGTAGTGTACAAACGATTTTTGGGCGGTAAATCCAAAAATATTCTACTAACATACTAAAGTATAGGCGTTATAGGCATTACGTCTGGGTTAGTCATGGACCTATTGGCAGTGGCGGTCTTAGGGGGTGGCGAACGGGGCAATCGCCCGGGGCCTCGCTCTTGCAAGGGCCTCGCGCCTAGACCTAACAACTAAATTTTCTTATTTATTAACTTTTGATTTTAATGCTTAATTATTTATTAAGGTAAACTAAAATATAGTTAGTTAACTAATTCAAAACATACTAGAAAAATTCATTATTTAGTGCTAAAACATCGCGCCACAAAACACTTGAAGATCTGTTTTAGTTTTGTTTTATATTCGCATAGCACTCGGGTCAGGAGTGCTATTCTGTAATGATCTTTTGTTTAATGCGCAAGTGCGAGTTGTGAATTCACCTCTATCTCCTCTGTCTAATAAACAATTCATGGCAAATCACGTGACTGAAATTTATGAAAAATAAAATAATAATAAATATTACTCAATTAAGTATAATAATTGATGACACGACGTACCTATCTCGTGTTGAGCAACTTTCAATTATTATTATGAGATTTCTTAATACAACCAAAATTGAAGAACATTTTATTAGTTTCTTAGCCGTCGAAAAAACCACAGCTGAGAGTTTGATGAATTATATTATAATCACAGAATTACAACAGTTAGGTATATCATTGCAAAACTGCAGAGGTCATGGATTAATGGTGCCAATATGCGGGGTGAAAAAAGTGGTGCCTAAAAACGAAATAGTTTTAAGGAAATAAATCCACTTGCTTTTTTTATCTTGTGAGACTCACAGCTGGAATCTCATCATAGGAGATGCAGCATCGTTTTGTGTACTAGCAAATCTTTTTTGGTTTGCTACGAAGGTTGTACATAGACGACGTAAAAAAAAACATCTTGATTATGAAGGGGAAGATGAAGCTCATGAGTTGAATGCAGAAGATATTTTCAAAATAACCTATTTTTAACGGACTTCAAAAAAAGGAGGAGGTTTTTCAATTCGACCGTATATATTTTTTCTTTGTTTTTTTTTATGTGTGTTCGCGCATAACTTCGTAATTTATAGACCGATTTGGGTAATTCTTTTTTGGTTGGAAAGGAGATGTTCCGAGGGTGGTACCATGATAAGGAAACCAGGATCTGATGATGAAATCCTGGAGAAATCGAGAGAAACTATTAAAAATTGTAGGGGCGGCCAATGCGTTTCCTTTTTTTTCATAAATTATTTTAATGCAGTACAACTTGCTGAAGATTTGGAGTCGATCTGATGATGGAACCGAATCACTGACAAGGGAACACGTCAACGGTTTACAGCAACAACCTTGTGATTGGGCTTGATAAATTTGTATTGATGAGAACTTTCCACCTAATTGTGTTGTGACTGTTATTAAGGATTTAATGATGAAGACGAAGGACAGTTAAGGGAACTCCTCAACGGCTTACAATAGCTACCTTGTGATTGGGCTTGACTAATTTGTTTTGATGAGAACTTTCCACCTACATAGGTTGTGACTGTTATTAAGGGTCTGATGATGAAAACTAAGGTCAGTTAAGGAAACTCCTCAACGGCTTTGGCTGGTCCTTTTATCTAAGTAAATATAACACGCGACCAAAAAACGCGCCAAGTAAATATAATACGCGAACAAAAACGCGCGGCCTTTAGCCGGGGTGTTGATATATAGAGCTTCTGACCGTGGCTTCGTCTAGTCATTTACCCAAGTAAATATATTGCGAGAACAAAAAACGCGCGGCCTTCGGCCGGCGATCTTATATAGAGCCTCTGACCGTGGCTTCAGCTGGTCATTTTAGCCAAGTAAATATAATACGAAAACAAAAAACGCGCGCTTTAGTATACATCGGCCTTCGGCCGTGGATCTGGGATAAAGCCTTGTCTTCAGCTGGTCATTTTGTCCAAGTAAATATAATGCGCAAAAAAAAACGCGCGGCCTTAGGCCGGGGATTCATATATAGTGCCTCTGACCGTGGCTTCGGCTGGTCATATACCCAAGTAAATATATTGATTTTCATATTTCGTATTTTTAACAACTAAAAATGGAAAAATAAAAAATTTTGATAAAAAAAAAAACAACCGACTTCAAAATCACATAAATGTAAACACTAAACTAAAAAGCAAAAAATAATATTGTATGTGCTACCTTCTGATCAATTTGCCGTTATAGTCATAAAGATTTAGTATTTTCAGACAGTCCTTTTACGTGGTTCTTTTGGGAACAGTTTTAATTAAAACGTCACTGGCTTGGCACCGCCTTCAAATTGATCAGAAGGTAGCACATACAATATTATTTTTACTTTTTAGTTTAGTGGATATATTTATGTAATTTTGAAGTTGGTTGTTTTTTTTTATTACATTTTTTTATGTAAAATGTTTTAAAACTGAAATTTTACATATTTTTTATAACTTATGCATTTCTCGTAAAACATGACATATGCCTAAACCTACATACGAGTACTTTTTATGGAAGACAAAGGGCCTCGCAAAAACCTGCCGCCCGGAGCCTCGCAATGGGTAAGACCGCCACTGCCTATTGGTGTCCAACAAATTACACACAAAATATTCTTCTTTACTTAAATAATTAGTGTCTGTTTTATTGTTCTGTCTTTGCTTGGTCTTATGTTTTTTTTTACAAAAATATTAAGATTCACTATAATATGTTTGTACTATAAAACAAAATATTTTCAATCTAGGGTGATTATAAATCTCACAATCTTAGTACAAACAACTGCCGCATTGAGAACATAAAGACATCAAAACTGTACGGGCCAATATTATCAGGTGGTGGCAGATGTATAATCATTGCAGAAGGATTTTATGAATGGCAAACAACTGTGAAGAGCAAAATCAAGCAACCATTTTACATATATGCACCACAGGATAGTAATGTTAAGGTGAGAAATCTTTTTAAGTAATTTAGATGGAAAATGATTCCGCTAATTTTTCATATTATTTTATATCTTGACAAATATAAATCAACTAGCGGACGCCCGCGACTTCGTCCGCGTAAATATTGATGTAAACTTCTCTACCTCTACCTTACCCTGCTCGTAAACCTACCCAACCCTACCCTACCCTTCCCTCCCCCCATCTTACCCTACCCTAACCGTAACCTATCCTACCCTACCCCTAATCTACCCCTACCCTACCCCTACCTTACTCCTACCCTACCGCTAACCCTAACCATTCCCTACCCCTACCTTATCCCTACCCTAACCCTACCCTACCCGTACCCTACCCCTACCCTACCCTACCCCTATCCTACTCCTCCCCTACCCTATACGTTCCATATCCTTCCCCTACCTCTACCTTGCCCCTACCCTACACTACCCCTACCTTATCCGTACCGTACCGTACCGTACCCTACCCTACCCTACCCTACACTTTCCCTAAATTACCCCTACCCTACCTCTATCCTACCCCTTCCCTACCTCTATCCTATCCCTATCCAAAATTGGTCCAGCCTTTTGTGCGTGGTGCAATGACCAAAAGACTATAATTTCCCAAGCGACTTCTATGCTAATACTATAAAGAGGTAAAGTTTGTGTGGTTGTCGGGGGTAATCTCTGGATCTACTGGACCGATTTGGAAAATTCTTTTACCAATAGAAAGCTACATTATTTGCGAGTGTCATAGGCTATGTTTGGTCCTCATATTCATACGGGAACGGGAACCGCGTAATTGAAACCGCGGGGCGTCATATAGCGGTATTTCTGCGACTTTCAGAAATTTTGTTTTATCTCCGAAACTATATAACTAATTAACATACTGTAAAGGGCAAATCTTATCTCTATAATATCCTTGTGATTATTAAATCATTTATTTTGATAAGGATTTAAGTTTAGTTGTGTAAATAATGACGTAAACCTTAGTTTAAAATTTAAATAATTTATTAAAGTACTAAAGGTACTATATCTACTAAAATATAAAAGATAGATATAGGGTGTCGTGGACTTTTTTGTAGAACTTTTAAAGGTTCAAAAAGCCTCCATACATTTATTTCAGTTATACGCAATGGTTGAGGCAGCGCATGCGAATAAGTAAGTTTTTCGGTCTGACCTGTAAGAGAAAACCCGCGATATCTCAGTAGTTATATATGACAGAAATATAAAATATAGCCTATAGCACTCCCCGATAACGTAGCATTCTACTGGTGAAAGAATTTTTAAAATCGGTCCAGTAGTTTCGAAGATTACACCATTTCAAAAAATTGTTACAAACTTACAAACTTACAAACTTTACCTCTTTATAATATTCGTATAGATTTATATCATAACTGTGATAGCCCAGTGGCTGTAATCTCTGCTTTCAATTCTTAGGGTGTGAATTGGAATTGAATCTGGTCTGAGACAGGCACCTCCATCTTTCAGTTATGTGCATTTTAAGAAATTTAATATTACAATAACATGTCTCAAATGATGAAAGAAAAACACAGTCATTCTCTCTGTCTGTCACCTTTTCACAGCTAAATGGCTAAACTGAACAAGATGAATTCTGGTATAATGGTAAATGGGACCTTGGAGCAATAGGGTACTTTTTTGAAAATAAAAATAGAAGGGGGTGAAATAGGGGTTGAAAGTTTGTATTGAAAGTGCTTAAATTTTCAGTGAGTTTTAAACTTTTTTTCATCTATACTTATAATAAATCTGTAGAGAGGTCAATTCTGTACATGAAATACAGGGTGATTCGGTCTTTAGTGCGGATATTTTTTTTCGTGGTTCAGTATCATTAATAGAATATAAATCTACAAACAGTTCGATACATTTTATGTATTTTTTTTTTTAATTTATGTCTCTAAAATAACAAAATAATGTACATATTATTACTAAACAAGATATATTCAGCTTAAAAGTGATCTGGTGACGTCCTTTAGGTATCAAACGAAAATAAAATAAACGCACAATAGGGTGACCCTAAAATTCTGTTCAAAAGTAAATAACTTTAGCTAACGATAATTTTGTTATTTTTGAGTTAAAAAAAAAAAGAAAAAATACGTGATTTTTAAATTTTGTTTATGTACAAAATATAAAAATATCCGCACTAAAAAAATTTTCTTCCTGTATATTTCCAAAATAACTATCAGGGGGTGATTAGTGATCGATACTGATGCCAAAAATGCAATCAGTAAAATTTTTGTCTGTCTGTCTGTCTGTCTGTCTGTCTGTCTGTCTGTCTGTCTGTATGTTCTTTATAGAAACAAAAACTACTGGACGGATTTTAACGAAATTTGGTACAATTATTCTACATACTCCTGGGCAGGTTATAGTATACTTTTCATTACGCTACAATCAATAGAAGCAGAGCAGTGAAGAGAAATGTTGAGAAAACGGGAGAAGTTACTCAATTTTTTAAGCTTCCGTCGCGTGTACAGCCTTAATGGTTAAAGGTACATAGAAATCATGTACGACGGAAATGTTCTCCTTAAAATTATCTATAAAACACAATAGCATATATATGTCTATCTTTTATGGTTGACTCACAATAACACGTGTAACTCCCGATAGCTTAGCAGTTCGGAGCTTTCTAATTATATTTGTCTACTCTTATGTTTATAACACTCATCACTCATCCCTAACTAAAAAAGTTAACATTATTACCTATTCAATAAAAAAAGAATCATCAAAATCGGTAAAGAAACACCAAAGTTATACAAGAAATACGCTAAACCAACGCGCGTGAATATTAATTCATGCTATATGGATTATTTTTGTGTAAAGGATGCCGCGCTCGACGCGACTCGCGTGGGTGGGGAATAAAGAAGTGCATCCTTAACACGTTCATCGCCATGGTGGGTCAAAATGACCGGCACTTGATCTAGCCATTTGGGCCATGGGGGGTCAAAATGACCGGCACGCCAGACCTACCTTTGCGAAGCCCGTTCGCGCCGCAGAATGCAAAAGCTGTGTATTCAACCATACAATGTGACCGGCGCGGCCCCAGTGAACACCTGTAACTACTTGGTTTTTGATTTTTTGATGGCATACCTGTTTTTAGGACTTAGAGAAAAAAGTTAATGAAAAAACATAGGATTTCGAATCATATATTTTTATTTCTGTTATAAGTTGCATTTATGCATAAAAATGAAAAGACAACAGAATATTATTAATTTTAGGCATGTTTTTATCAAAATTTAAGAAAAAAAGAAAGACAATACAACAAAAAATATTAGGAACGTTTTTTATCAAACCACAATTACAAATCGTCATACGAACAACATTCAAACTAAAGATTAATTCAACTCTAAATGGATAATCAAACATTTTAGTGGCATTTGTCAAAACATTGACGACATAAATGGGGATTGCCGGGACAAATGGTGCAAAACCAAGAAACCTTCTTTGTTTTGTTCTTGGCCACATTTCTTCCATGCAACTCAACATTTGATTTGTAACAATCACGACAAAATTTTCTTGTTGATACTGCTGCACCTTCTTTTTTCTTAAGCTCGTGTTTTTGTCTTCTGGGTCGTGGTGTGGTCAATCCCGTATTTTCTTGACTACCCTCAATCAACTGCTTTGCCAACAGTCGCCTAAAATCGACGACAGATATCTTCTTCTTCGTTGTACTTTCATATAGTACTCTTGCATTTACTACAGCAGTATTGAGTAATAATTCGATACCGAGCTTCTTATACCACTTTAACGTCTTTCGCAATGGACTCGAATAAGCACTCATTTGGTCAGACAAGTCAACGGCTGCTTTGGCTTTATTATAATCAATCACAATTTTCGGTTTAATTGTTTCAACACCTCTTTTGTTCTTTTTTTTTGTAAAACCAATTGAATGTTTGGTTGACAACAAACACACGTCCCTCTTATCCTTCCACTTCATAACCGTGACTCCGTTTTTGTTTTCTTTTGCCATAAACTCACCCGGTTTCAGATTTCCAGTCATGACGTCCTTTGGTAAGTTCTTCCTGTTTTTTCGTAGGGTCCCTACTAAATGAGTATCGTGTTGAACTAACTTCTCAGCTAGATCTAAGCTTGTATACCAATTATCTACGAACATGGTATGACCTTTTCCAAAGTAAAAAATTGCTAAACGTGCTAAATTCAAGACAACGTTGGTTGGAGTATTATCCTGTGAATCTAATGTCTTTCCTCCATATACCTGCACCTTTGTCGTATAGCCAGGAGTAGTACACAATTTAAATAACTTGATGCCATATTTATGTCTTTTCGACTTATTATATTGGCGGAAAATGATACGCCCACGAAATGGTATCATACTTTCATCGACGCATAAACATTCATCGGGAGTATAATGAATTGAAAATGTTTGGTTCAATATTTCAACCAATCTTCGTATTTTAACCAGCCGGTCATTTTTTGGAACTTCTTCGTTGTTGGAAAAGTGGAGCATTCTAAGCAAAACCTCGAAGCGGTTGCGACTCATAGTCTTTTTTGCAAACGATTGACCCAACATTTCATCATTAGACCAATAGTCTACGATTTTTGGTAACTTCACTATACCCATCCAAATAATCACGCCTAAAAATCGTTTCATTTCTTCTTTGTCGGTTGGCGTCCAGAGCCGTAGTCTCGACTTATTTTTAATGCCACCTTTATCGATACTTTGTTGGGCAAATATATTCGTCTGATGTGCTATATTTTCAAATAACTGGTCAGTGACTAAGAGGGAATAGAAATCGACAGGTGTAGCATTGGCTAGTTGATTTCGAAGTGAGTAAGGTTTCAGTCCCGGTATTTCGGTAAAAGGAATTAAACGAGGCTGCTTACCACGTGGCTGGTACCACTCACATTCAGGTGTATGGCCGGATAAAGCTGGAGATAAATCACAGTCATCTTCTTCACTGTCCGACAAAATAACTCGACGTTTTCTGGTACGTGGAATATTTATCACTTCATCGCCCTCACTTATGACATGGTCAGTACTGCAATGTGACCTCTCTAAACTGTCAATTACATGTAATTGTTCTTGTGTAAACTCAAAGTCAAAAAAAGTGTCCATTTTAACAATAAAACTATTTTTTCTGCAAAACAAAATCTTAGTGTGCATTTGATGACCAAAACAAGTGCGAACTAACGAAAACAATCCGTGATTGGCTTGAGTCATAGGGAGAGGTGAAAGGGGTGAAGGGAGGCGGGAACAACAACCGCACGCACGGTGTACTCCCGCGCTAGCATCCATTAGGCGCGCGGTACCCGTGCGTAGTAGACGTGTCTATATCTAAGTGTAGGGTAGGGGTAGGGTAGGGGTAGTTGAAAGTTTACAACGACTTTCACGCGGACGAAGTCGCGGGCGTCCGCTAGTAAATCATAAAAACAAAATATGAAATATACCTAACGCAATTCAAGAATTTTTAAAATTCAACCCCTAAAGTGGTAAATTATGTGTTGAAGCTTACATTGATTTCCACACTGACCACGGGGTGGAGATCTGCCCCGTTGGTCTATTGTCGTACCCGTAGCAGTCTTTCCAGACTAGTTGGAGGGGAATGGGAATATTGGTCATATTATAAAAAATATGGCAAATATTCTTTTTTTAAAAAAAAAAAGCTGAGCTAAAAAAATTGGTATTTATTATTTTCAGATTGATGATCCCAGTTCATGGAACAACACCTTCACAGAGGAAGAAGGTTGGAGAGGCATCAAGTTGCTTCACATGGCTGGGTTGTACCACACGTGGCAAGCTGAAGGCACTATAATTTATTCCTACTCTGTCATCACTATGGAGTCCAACAATACGTTAGACTGGCTGCATCATAGGATGCCAGCCATTTTGGATACTCAAGAACAAATAGAGGTATTCATCCTGTATTTTTAGACAATTATCCAACAATCTCCTATTAAAAAGTGGATGCACAATCAGCATCCAAAGACGTCTCCAAAGTGCCAAACACAACTTCTTGGCACTCAATTCAAGAAATCGTATTTGCAAATTCAACCTTAAACTCAATGCAGGGAGAATTTTCTCTGAATTTAGGATTGAATTGTTTGTACTCAACTAAAATACTAAAGTAGTCTGAACTTTACTAAAACCAAACTCATGAAGTACTGTTTACCAACATACAAATTAAAAATGAGGGTATAAATAGGGATGATGGCAGTTTTTGAAATTGTATATAAATTAAGAGTATGCTAATAGTAAAGCAATTTTGTAAAAGTAACAGGGTACGATCATTACTTTCGGAGCTACAGAGATTTAAAGGGTCAGATTTGCGGTGCTGCCGCGGATCCCTGAAAAACGCTCCATACAAAATGGCACAAATAAGTGACGTCATTGGCTCGCTGATCTTTAGATTTGTATGGTCGTTCAAACTAAATCGCTAATACCTTTGTTATTTGTGCGTTTATGTTTATAGTTTCTTTATTGAAAATGTCACATTTAATGTAAGGAAGCTAAAACAGTATGAATTTTCATCTAATTACGATAAAAAAAAATTAATAGATTTTGAAATTTTATAATCTTATTTATTTTGCAAATGTCCAGACAATCTTTGCTTTTTATGCATAAATTAGTTAACTTTGACCTTATTTACACGAATGTTATCATAAAAATTTATATATTCAAACCTAGTCATCCCCGTTGCTAGTCATTTCACACCTAATAATAATTTTAATTAAGATGTGCTTAAATTAATGAAAATTTGATTAACAAGCTTAAAACAATTAAATATCGTTAATATATTGTGTACAACATTTTAATTCTCGTGTAAACACAACACATTTGTTTATAGTCTTAGGACTGATCGCAAATTGGCTATACAAGAAAAAAAAATTGTAATTAAGTATATTTTTATTTACAATAATATTATTTTCTTTCCAGGCTTGGCTAGACATTGACCATGTTGATGCAGATAAGGCACTTTCATATCTAAATCCTGTTAAGTTACTAACTTGGCATCAAGTATCAACAGTTGTGAATAATTCGAAAAACAAGTCTGATAATTGTAACAAAAGGATTGAAAGTAAAACCACACAGAAAACTCTTAAATCATTCTTTACAAAGTCGGCAAAGCGAAAATCGACTGAAGAAACGAGCGAGGGTAGTAAGAAAATAAAAACGGAATAACTTTATTTATTTATTTGAAAGGCAACAAATGCCATTCAGGCATGTAACAATCATCTGCATGGCAATTAATAACTAGAGATTCAAACTGTTATTGTCGAAACTTAAGGCCATTTTTATACTTCCTCCAATACACTACTCACGAAGTAGTAAATAGGCTTGTTGACATTTTTTTAAAGGGTCTTAAATTGTTCATTATCATTCTACTAGATTGAAAACAAAAATTATCATATTTTTTAGAGACATGAATGCACAAAAAAAAATTTACAATAGGAGCCAAAACGCTGTCGTCTTGTTGGTCTATATTTTATCTGTACGTCATGACGTCACATAAACACTAATAGGCCTACTAATACAGACTACTTTAGTATTTTAGTTGAATACGAACAATTTTTGGATTTACCGCCTAAAAATCGTTCTTACTCGACTAAAATACTAAAGTAGTCCGAAATAGGGCTAAACCTTAACCACACGGTTTAGTGTTTGACAAAATATTAATTAGTGACATCAAGTAACATTGTGACGTCACAAAATGGACGACCCTTTTTTGAAGTTTGAAAAAATTATACACAATTTTTAAATTAAATTTTCTATGAAATCCTTAATTTTTATTAATTAATATCGATATATTTCGGACCCCTATTCCATGTACTACACGAAATTATTATTTATATTAAATTTGATACGAGTCAATTACCCTATTTAATAGTGTATGAACAAACTTCGCTTTGTGAACAACCTTTTTTTGCACCAGAGTCTTACAAGTACTGAAGCAATTTGAGGTACAAACAAAGTGCCTCATAATACTACTCGGTTCATCTGTACTTCTTCAAAGCGAGTAGTACATTTGGTTTCAGGGAAAACGCGGATTGAAATTGATATTTCAAAAACACACATCTGTAACTTATTACCTAATAGACGGTGCCCTAAATATGAATTACAATAGACATTCACACTCTAGTGTTCCAGCTTAATATGAATTACAATATACACACTCAAATGTGTTCATCTCATACAAATATTTATTTCAGAACAGCATTTTAATTAGTTGCTGAACAACATTCAAACATACATTAGAGGAGAATTAGTTATCAGATTTTTGAGCCAAAATGACAAGCCAAATGTGCATTCAGATGCTTCGGTATACCGTATAGTCCAATGCAAACTTTATGACGTCACAGAAACAAGCCGCAGGTGTACAAACGCTATGACGTCACGGAAACGTCGCTACGGTACGTAAAGTACAGTGAAATCAAACGCGCGCGGGGTATTGCCGCCGCAGCCTTACGTTCCCGCTGATACCCAAAATTTTGTATTTCCGAAACGTCAAAGTTTGGATCGTACTGTAGTTAGTTGTAATCAAAGTATACACAAAAAAATATTACCTTCATGAGTTTTTTTCAATGAAGACAAACTACCTACTTCAACTACTCGTAGATATGTTGTTAAATTCTTGAAGTTGAGTTTTTGAACTAAATTTTACATAAACTCAGAGGCACAATTATCCGCCCACTTTAATGTATTCGCGTCATATTAAAGCTGGCGGATAATTGTGCCTCTGAGTATATACCCATTGGGTTCACATTTGGTTACACTAGAAGCAAGCTGTAACAAAGCTCATCTTCATTTTGTTTATGTGAACACAAATTTTCCATTGTAATAAAGCCTTCATGTATCACAACATAATTATTCACAGTTCTAGTAATTTTCTATTCTAAATTGCATAAAATCAGCTTCACATCGAATCAGTTTATGAGTATCCAAAAAATCTTTGACAAAGCTCTGTACTTCATATTCCTCTGAAAAAAAAAAAAAAATTATAATGTTATTCCATCTATTTCCTATTAAAAAGTGGATGCACAATCAGCAACCAAAAAACGTCCCCACTCAATGAGTGCCAAACACAACTTCTTGGCACTCAATTCAAGTAGTCGCATTTGGAAATCACAATGTTTTTCCTTTACTGTTTGAGACATGTGATATTTAATTCCAAAAATGCACACAACTGAAAAGTTGGAGGTGCATGCCCCGGTCCGGGTTCAAACCCACATCATCTGGAATCGGAGGCAGAATCATATCCACTGGGCTATCACAGCTCAAACTCAAACTGTGTTAACAAAAGTGTTTTATCTAACGATCACACAAAGTGCAAGCGCAGCCAGATAGTAATAAGTTTTCATACAATTAGAACTTTTATAATGATATAAATATTATTACATATTTATTGATTTTATTCAATAACTTTATTAACTGACTTCAAAAAAGGAGGAGGTTCTCATTTCGACGCATATGTTTTTTTTTTAATGTTTGTTACATCAGAACTTCGTGATTTATTAACCAATTTTGAATATTCTTTGTTTGTTTAAAGGAGTATACTTCCAGATTGGTCCAATTTTATTTTCACTAAAATCGGTTTAGTAATTTTAAAATCAAAATAACTGATATACATCTCTGAAGTCGGTGCCATTTTTATGTTAAAAAGAATTTTTGATACAAAATTTAGTTTATATTAAATTTGATATGAGTCAACTACCCTATTATTTATAGGTTTACAGTTACAGAAATGCTTCCATATATTTAACTGAGAATACTCACGTGGATATTTACTGCATTGGTATATTAGCCTTATTAAGTGTTTAACCAAAGACTTGAACAATGCTTTTCCTCTTATTCTTCCCTTAACATAATATGGTGTAAGTATTTTCACTATCCAAGGTGCAATTCTTTCTTTACAACTACTTATAAAATCGTGTGTCTCCTCCAACGGAGATACTACACCTTCATCATCACTATCATCGCCAAATAATAACAACAGCCTCTCTTTCACCTGAAAAATAATAAAACACTGAAAGTCTAGTGCATATGTCACCGTTAAATTGTAAAATATGTTAATTTATATTCTAAACTAACATATTTTACACAATCTAACGAAAAGAAAATTAAAGTGTGTCTGTGAGTACTACATGGCATGTGTAGCTGACCTTCCATTGAAGGCCATGCTAATGTAGTACTCACAGGCAATTTGCTTAAAGCTGTTGCAGCTGATTGGACAATAGTAATGAATTTAATAAAAAAAAAAGTGTGTCTGAGATTTTAAAATAAATGTTTTAATGCTTATAGTTATTTAAACAATACTAAAGTTTAAATCTTAATTTTATTATTTTTGAATTTAATATGCTATAAGACAATGAGAAAATATATAATTGCTTTTTATAGAGAAAAAAAAAACGCTTCTAAAAAATCAATGTCATGCATGAATCGCTGATATAAATATGGCTATACTACAGCCCTACTCAATGTGTACTGTTTACCAACAAACAAATTAGGCCGAGGCCCCATTAGTGCGTTGCGCTGCGTTGCGTCGCGTCATCGCAACGGAACAACGCATTGTATGCCACACCTGTGTTGCGTTGACGCTGCGCCAACGCAACGCAAGAGGGTATGCACGCCGACGCAGCTGCGTCTCAGTTCAGCCTTTGCAATGGATAGATACAAACGTGTTCTTTTGTTGCTTTTATTACGGCACCGCCGAAATAAACGTAGAAATCATAGAAGATTCTGGATATCTCCTTTGATAGCATTAAGAAATAGTGATGGTCAGTTTTTTATGCAGGAATATAGGGAGTTGTTATTAGATGAAAATACATTTTTTAATTTTTTTAGATTTAAACCATAATTGATGTTGTCCGAGAAAATAATCTGATCGGCCACACTTTCACCAGAAAGGACACAAAATGTTTCCGCATAGTTATTAAAAATTTACACCATACTACGCCTCACAGTGCCATAATAGAAGCTATCGAAACTAGTGGTAACAAGGTACGAGGTGAAATCATTAACAGCCGATATGGTCCGAACAAAATCCCAACATCAACATTTTTCGTCAATCTCGAACCCAGCACCAACAACAAACTAGTCAAAGAAATTCAGTATATATTCCATCAACGTGTTAAAATAGAAAATCCCCGAAAATCTAAGACCATAGTTCAATGTCATCGGTGTCAACAATACGGCCACTCTAAAAATAACTGTATGCGGCCTTACCGCTGCGTTAAATGTGGCGAAGGACATAGAACCTCAGAATGTCCTAAAAAAGAAAGAAATACACCTGCAAAGTGCGCGCTGTGTTTCCTTGACCATCCCGCCAATTATAAAGGCTGTCAGGTCTATAAGGAAATACTATCGAGGAAAACACAAGGTAATAGAGGACCCCAGTTGCCAAATCAATCAGAAAACAAGAAACAAGAAGCAAAGTCGGCTCCTACAATACCAAAACAATCTCACACGCATAGTCAGACATATGCCCAAGTAGCTTCCACCCACCCATCAACAAAGGATACCAATCAAAACACAGATTTACCAATAACGACTTCATTAGAAAACATACTCGCGGAACAAAACAAAAAGATCGACTCTTTATTACAACAAATAAGCACCCTCATGGGCCTTATAACAACACTCGTCACTCAAATGCAAAAATGACTTCCCTACGCATTGCGATATGGAATATTAACGGTCTTTCCGGTAGAAAGGATGAGTTGGAGGCTTTGATAGCAGCAAATAACTTAGATATTGTGCTCATTTCGGAATCACATGTCACAGAAAGGAGCTTTTTCCATATACCTCGTTTTTGCACTTATCTGACTCCTCACCCAGATGGTACTGCTCATGCTGGAACTGCAATTATCATCAGACAACATCTAAAACACTGCCAGCTGGAGCCCTATGTAACGGATCATTTGCAAGCAACGACCATCAAAGTTAAAGATCGTTCTGGTTACATTACCATATCAGCTACGTATTGCCCACCTCGACATAGCATCAACGCGGCTATGTTTTCTAACTACTTCAAAACGCTAGGAAACCGTTTTTTGAGTGGAGGTGATTGGAACGCCAAGAACACCTATTGGGGTTCGAGATATACTCACTCACGGGGTCGTGAACTGAAGATGAGCATTGATATTAACCATCTTCAATCACAATCGACAGGTAAACCTACATACTGGCCTAAAGATCCCAAGAAAAAACCAGATTTACTTGACTTTTTCATCACCAAAAACATTGGCCATTTATACACAGCTATTGAATCTAGCCTTGACGGTTCATCCGACCATACCCCGGTAATTATGGAAATTAGTTCTACAATCCTCAAAACCACAGATAATTCAGAACGTCTGCACAACTCAAGAACTGATTGGGAATCATTCCGCGATCATCTTGAACGGGAAATCAATCTACAGGTACCCCTTAAAACTGCTGAGGAGGTTAACGATGCATGTGTATACATAACCAATGCAATTCAAGTTGCGGCCTGGTTAAGCACACCGGATATTAGATATAAAGCCAAAGCTGGTATATGGCTTCCCTCGGATATTAGGAGCAAAATTCAGGAAAAAAGAAGACTTCGGCGCAGCTGGAAAACTTCGCGAAATCAAAGTGACAGAACACTTTTTAACTGCGCTGCCAAAGAACTTAAAGAGATCCTTAAAACGACTAACAATGAAATCTCTAAAAATAACCTAGAACAAATGTCGCCTACAGGTATAGGGGATCACTCATTGTGGAAGGCCACCAAAAACTCTTTAGCAAACCCCCAAAAACACCTTCCACCGATCAGAACTGGAACGACATGGGCGCGTACTGACGAAGAGAAAGCGGAAGTGTTTGCAGTACATCTGCAAAGTGTATTTCGGCCTAACGAACACCAAGACCCTGATGACCCTGATATCGATACTATCCTAGCCCAGGATCTGCAACTTTGCTTACCCATTAAACCGACATCTCCAAAGGAAATTGGAAAATTAATTGCTCTGTTAGACAGTAAGAAAGCCCCTGGTTTCGATCTTATAACACCTGGAGTACTAAAAGAGTTACCCAAAAAGTGCTTGATATTCCTTGCTAACCTGTTTAACGCTACATTTAGAATATGCCACTTTCCTGACACATGGAAAGTATCACAAGTGATTATGATACCCAAGCCTGGAAAACCTGTTGAAGAAACGTCTTCTTACCGCCCGATAAGCCTTACGCCGGTATTATCCAAACTATGGGAAAGAGTTTTCTTGGCAAGACTGAAAACTAACCTTGAGGAATGCTGTATTATACCTGAGCATCAATTTGGCTTTCGTCAGGAACACTCTACGGTGGAACAGGTCCATAGAGTGTATGATACTATTCGGCAATGCCTTGAAAGAAAAGAATATTGCTCTGCAGCCTTTCTTGACATTCAACAGGCATTTGATAAAGTTTGGCACAAAGGGCTTCTATGCAAGATTAAAAAACTCTTACCTCATTCCATGTTCCCTATATTAGAGTCATACTTAAAAGATAGATTCTTTCAAGTAAAGGAACAAGATGCGAGGTCTGGTTTCTACAGGTGTACTGCTGGAGTGCCACAAGGTTCCGTTTTAGGTCCTGTGCTGTATAATATCTTTACATGCGACTTACCCCTCTCATCGAATGTTACTGTTGCTACATTTGCTGACGATGCTGCCTTTCTTTCTTGCAGTAATGATGCGACTATAGCAAGTAGACAACTACAGAAACAGCTTGACGTGACTAATAAATGGCTTAAAAAGTGGCGAATTAAGCCTAGCGCATCTAAATCCCAGCACATTACCTTCACTCTAAGATCAGGAGATTGTCCGGCAGTTAATCTTGACAAAGAAACATTACCACAAACTACATGCGTGAAGTACTTAGGATTTTACTTAGACCGACGTCTCACATGGAAGGATCACATTAAAAATAAGCGCGACGACCTTAATAACCGCTTTAGAAACTTACTCTGGCTCCTAGGCAGGCAGTCTGTATTGTCTCTCAACAATAAATTGCTAGTGTATTGCACTATTCTGAAACCTATTTGGCTCTATGGAATTCAGATCTGGTCTACCGCTAGCACATCCAACACTCTAGTCATCCAAAGAGCCCAGAATAGAATATTAAGAACAATTGCTAATGCGCCCTGGTACTCACGCAACACTGAAATACACCAATACTTAGAAATACCAACAATTCAGGAAGAGATAAAGAAGCACAAAATGCAACATCGGACACGCTTGTTGAAACATCCAAACCCACTAGCTTGTGGGCTGTTGACTGCTGACAGAGTTAAAAGATTAAAACGGGCAGACGTGCTCGATACAATGCAGACTTGAGGACAGTGGTCCCCAGTTCTGCCAACGCCATGCTTTCCTACCACTAATCCGCTTATAGTCTGTCGACTGATTGCAGATAAAACCAACAAAAAAAAAAAAAAAAAAAAAAAAAAAAAAAAAAATTTTTTAGAATGAGTGTGGCCAGCTTTAATAATTTGGTTGAAACCTTAAAACCACATATAAAAAAGCAATATACCATTCAGGAACCGTTTAGAACCAATTGAAATGATTGGTATTACATTGAGGTAAGTAATTCAAATATCATAATACTCGTAATGTTAATCAGTTATTAATTTATTATCTTTAAAAACAGTTTAATTTAAGTATTACTATTAGGTAACAAAGCAAAGTTATAATCTTCTTCTTGACTATCATCAGTAAAATTATTAATCGTAGTGTTGGTTGAGTAGGTAGCTTCGAATTCATCTGTTCGATACGATGATGGCGATGGTGACTGGGCATGTTGTCCAGTTTGATATCCGCGTGACTGCAATGGTGTTGCTTGATACTGTTGTCCAGTTTGATATCCGCGTGACTGCCATGTTGTTGATTGAGTCTGTTCCCCGAACCGAATTTCGGTAATGATATTTATAACTTTGCTTTGGAATGTCAAAGTTTGTAATTCCGTAAAGCTGTCCAAAGAAGGCAAAATTCCTTTGAAAAATGATAAGTGGCGGTTTTCTTTCTCTTGCAACGCTTTTAATGCTTGCGCCTCGAAATCATCTATTGCTTGGTTTGATCTCTTACGGCTTGCAGGCACGTAGCGAGAAGGACCTGGGGGTAACGAGGACATTTCTTTTGTAGGAAATGGAGAAGATGATGCTGTGTTTTCATTTCGTTCCGTTTCTTCAGACACCATTTCAAGGCTACTATCAGTTTTATTTTGGGCAACTTTCATCAAAAACAGCAACTGATTGTAATAATGATATTTCTTCAATTGTTTTGCCCCTGATCCAGACGAACTGTTTTCTTTTATTTTTTTTACGTATCGAAAAAAGTTGTCCTTCACGCTTCTCCATTTTTTCACAACCTCGTTACCTGCAAAGAAAGAAAAAAATGTGTAAGTACCTAACTTGTCTACACTGACCAATCTAAATGGGCCACCCTGTTTATTTTTTTGTGTTTCTATTTCAGGTACTTAGGCAGCGGAAATTCGATAAACGACTTGCATTTCAAATTTAAACGTGGAAGAGCAACAATTTCTAGAACTATTTCGTCAGTTTGTCAAGCTATATGGAAATATGTTCGACCACTGTACATAGAAGAGATCACAGTAGAAAAACTACAAAATATTGCATTAGATTTTGATCTCAAAGCTAACTTTCCTCATTGCTTCGGGGCAATTGATGGGAAACATATACGTTTAATAAAACCAGACAAAAGTGGCTCTCTGTTTTATAATTATAAAAAATATTTTTCAATTGTTTTGCTGGCGGTTGTTGACTCAAATTATAAGTTTGTTTTTGTCGACGTGGGTGCATATGGTAAGGAAAGTGATTCTACTATTTTTAGAAATTCGACACTGTACAAGATTTTAATGAGAAATGAATTACCATTGCCTGATCCTCAACCACTTGGAAATGATCATAATAACGAGCCACCCATCCCTTATGTACTCGTCGGTGATGAAGCTTTTGGTTTAAGTAAGCATGTTATGCGCCCATACGGCGGATCCAATCTCAATGTGAAACAAAGAGTTTATAATTATCGCCTTAGCAGAGCACGTAGATACGTGGAATGTGCATTTGGGATCATGGCAAATAAATGGCGCATTTTACATAGGCCAATTGATACGTCATATGATTTAACTATTAATATTGCGAAAGCATGTTGTGTTTTACACAATATTGTTATACAACACGATGGGTTAAAACAACAAGACAATATGGCAATAAGTAGGTTCTCACAATTGAGACCCCATAGCAATGAAGAATCATTAGCCGAAAATTTTATCAGAGATCAATTTGCTAATTACGAGTCCAGAAGGGGCTTTACCATGGCAGTTGAAAAAGATATAAATTAACTTATGTATTGAATTTACAAATAATATAATAAATAACAACTCACCAATTTTGTTCTTTTTTTGGTCCTCAAACTCCTCGTAATCTTGAAATATTTTTTTACAAACAGCTACCCATTCATTCGCTTTACGAAATTTATCACTGTAATGTTCGTGTGATTTATCCCATATAATGGGTCTTTCTTGGACCAAGGATATGAGAAAATCTATATCAATATCCTGCTCACTCATGGTAAAATAGAAAATGTCGTTACGCTCGTCTAGCTTTCTCCTCTAGCAGTGCATCACTGTCCGTCGTCGCAGCGGAGCTCCGACAACGCAGCGCATCACCCTCCCTCCCGCTATAGTCTCTTGTCCGTCGATCCGTTGAAACGTCGCGCGCGACGACGCAACGGTCTAATGGGGCATGTCATAAAAAATGTATGGAAAACGACGCAGCGACGACGCTGCGACGACGCAACGCAGCGCAACGCACTAATGGGGCCTCGCTCTTAAAATTGAGGGTATAAATCTCTAGTAATTTCACTCCTAATAATACTTAATTATAAATAACTTTGTCTTAAATTAATTAAAATAAATTTGATTAATAAACTTAGAACAATTAGAGTTAATATATTTTGAATAACATTTTATTGACAAACAATAAACAATTTAAAATAAATAAGTTATTAATAATGACATGCATTTTTTACCTTCATTCCTAATATGTTTATGGGTAAACAGTACACATTGAGTAGGGCTGCAGTATAGAATAAGGATTTGCTTTTGTCAGAATTTCTTTTTTTTACAATACTTACCCTTGCATATTTCTTTCTGTCACAATCTCTAATTTGGTCTAACAATTCATACAGTTTAACTTTTTGGAAATATTCCTCACATAGCCATTTACTTGTTCTTTTGTGTTCAATTAGTTTTGGAATTACATTGACTGGATCTTGGGTTACTGTTTCATTGTTAACTAATATGCCACTTATTAAAGCCAGTCTTTCATCTAAACACTTATGAGAATCTTGTCTGTCCTCATTTGGCAAATTAACTTCTTGAATCACAGGTTTAAGTTGTATTAAACTGTCATCAATTATCTTCGAGTCATCTGTCATGCACAGGGCACTGTCAAATAGGTCATCATCATTTTCGTCAAGTTTATCGAGTTGAAAAAGTTTATCGAGTTGTTGAGTTAAATCATCCGAGTCTGGCATATCAATTGACATTCTTATGTTAGTCTTTGGTGAAGTATTGTTGTTGGCAATACTTTTATCATTCTGTGGTTCAATTACAATATTGTTTGAGTTTTGGGTTACATTATTATTATTAAGCGTAAGCTGCTCAATGTTTTCATTCATTTGTGTTGGAGATTCAGACGTTCTTTTCACTTTTTTTCTTTGGTTACATGAACATTGACAGTTACAATCTTTTGTACTTATCATGGTAGCTTGAACTTTCTTTTCATTTTCTGGTGCGTAGTGAAGACATTCATACAGTTTTCTGTATAGAGCACCTTTGCTTGTAGATTTTTTTAAACCTTTGATCTGTAATAAAATTGTTTTTACTCAATAATTCCAAATACCTTGGTCCTTGACCTTGATATACAATACATTTGAGCCTGATTTAGTGATTGACAAGACATGAAGACAATTTTAGACATATGGCAGCTGCAGTTTTATATGTTTTATGACCACAAGCAAAAAAAGAGCCGTTTCATATATTAAATTGAAATATTGTTTTGTCATCAATTGTAAACTATAATACTGTATGAATTTTTTTAAAAGCTTTCTTTTTTTAAAGTTCTTCTCAGCAGAACCTGCCTTCCGAACCAGTGGTAGAATCTTTATGAATAGTCAACTGACATTTGAAAGGTGCTTGTAAACTGAACCTACTTGAAATAAATGCATTTTGAAGTTTTGAATTTTCAAAGATGACTAGTCAAATAACATTAATAAAGATCAATTGTTTTTCAAAAAAAATTGGTTTCTTTACATTTACAATAATACTAGTAGATGCCTATTAAATTGTGCCTTAAAGATCTGGTAAAAATTGACATACAAGCTACATTACTAATTATGGTGCTACAGTTTGCAAGTTTGTATCATATATTAATTATCAATAATTCTAGAAGTTCTGTTTATCAGAGTCCTATGTACTGGCAGAACCATCCCAGAGAAGTCTAAAGAACAGATAAATAATAATCAAATGCATTTACCACTTCAGTAATACTGTTTCTGTATAAATGTACCACCATGGATGCCTGCGCTGCTGACATCTCTATCATTTTGGCACATCTCCAAATAGCACTGGGAAGATATATATTCTTGTTCAGCAATTTCTGATTATTCTCATAATTTACTGCAAGTAACTTAATAAGATACTCCATATAATGCTTACGAACCTGTGGGAGCAAAAACTCACATTGACATAGTTAATATTATATTATCAATGACTAGTAAATAAACAACCTTACTTTGGATATAAGAAGGTGGGGTTCAGACTCAATAGATGGCACAGCCATGAAAGTTTTATCGTTTTCTTGTATCCATTTCTCGACAATTCTATCAGATTCCCAATCCTCCATTTTGTAAACTGAAACGGAAAAACTTTTTCTATAATACTGCGACTTTATAAGATCCAACACAAATATTTCATTAAATTCTTGGTTTATTTATTTTTATAAACAAATTACAAAACCTCGCCGGCTGTCAAAAACAAAATAAATTTATTGAAAATGTCAATGTCACGTCTTTTTTTCGTAGATAGAGAATTAAATAGACGGACAGAAAGCACGCATCACAATCCCATTCAAACTAATTACCAAAGAGTAGAGTAAGTATATTACTATAAGGACCTGCCTCGCTCGCTAAACATTACCCCTCAGTCAAAAGTATATGAACACGACTTAGCGTGTTTATACTAACTGCGTCTATAAAATCGATTTTCATTGTGTTAAAAATACACGTGTGTGTATTGCGATTTAAATATATAGTTGTGCGTAGTTTATGGATCCAGGATATATTTATTGGTGGAGTTTTGCTCGTCCCCCTCCAAAAAAAAACGACAAACAATTTTGTTGATGAATTTATTATTTAAGTGCGATACAAGTCCTTAGGTAATTCGTCTAAAGTCTGTTTCAAGGAATTTACCTAGTATGTATTCTTTGACTTAGCATAAAAAAAGTTGAAAATCTGTGCTGTGGCATTTGTTTTGATTTTGCTATTCAAAACAGAAAGAAATGTGATAATCTTTCCGTTTTGAATTTTATCGTAAATAAAACTTACATTACAAATAATTATGTGATTCCGAAAATTTTAAGTATTGTCTTTGTTATTATTTAATATGGCTAACGAAGAACATAAACATTTAGCTAGTTTTTTAAAAGACGTTCATTTATCACTAAGAAAATCATCTGCTGAGGTCGGAGTGGAAAAAGCATGGCACAATCACTGTAGTAATAAGGAAGTTCTCAATACTTACGCACAGTATATGGAGAAACTGGCTACAACACATTGGGAAAGAAACTCATCAGATGAACAAAGTTTAGCCTCTTCGCGGATATCGTGGGCTGCCGATTTTGCATATGAATATTTCATAAACAAATCCTTTATGAAACATAGAGAAAAGGAAATAGATATTGGAAACAAAATCAATATAAAAGTAAACAATACAAATGAACTATATTCCTCACCTATTACACTCCTTGATGTTGGTAGTTGCTACAATCCTTTTAGAATATATGATTTTCTAGATGTGTTGGTGATAGACTTGTGTCCTGCAAATGATTTTGTATTTGAATGTGATTTCCTACATGTCCCTATAGAATCAGACACTATCCTAATAAACAACAAAGTAAAACAATTAAAAGAAAACTTTTACAATGTAGTGACATTCTGTTTTCTTCTTGAATACATTCCATCATCAGAGCTAAGAGTGAATGCTTGTGAAAGAGCATATAAGCTTCTAAAAGACGGTGGTTTGCTACTCATAAGTACTCCTGACTCAAAACATGTTGGTGCTAACAGTAAACTTATGAAATGTTGGAGATATACATTGTCTATTATGGGATTTTCAAGGATCAAGTATGAAAAACTTAAACATATGCATTGTATGGCATTTAGGAAGTGTTTAAATAAAGAGGTTGCAGTCAGATGGGCAACTCTACATAAAGAAATGTATATGGACTATTGCATACATATCCCTCAAGACTACAGTACCAATAATGGGTGTACAATAGCCACAAGTATTGAAGTAGATGTTGATGATTTTAGAGAACTACCTTTTGATATTTTAAGTTAATCTTGTCTGTTGGAGCTTCTCAAGGAAGCTTTTTCTGTATATCCTAAGATTCACTGTATTTTTATTAATTTGTTGTTAAATTATATTTTAAATACAATGATTTTTGTTTCTCTCTTTTACTTAAAAATATTAGGACAATACACACATCTCTTGTATACCCCAAATTAGTGTAGTTATTCATTATACATATATTTAAATACCAAATTGTCATGCTTTACACATAATCTCTTAAAGCATAAGTATAATACAAACCACTCTTAAGAAAATGTTCATTTTACAAATACTTCCAAATTCAAAGGGGAAGTTGCTCATAGGAAAAGTCAGATAGTAAGTACTGAAGCAGTAAAATGTCAAATAAAAAAAAAATAAAGTAATTTGCAATATTTAACATTATAATGATGGATTTTATTGAACCCATTTGAAAGTTGTTGTTAGAAATCAGCAGGCCTAATAAGAATCTTGAAGTATCACTACAATAATGAAGCCCTCTGAAGCAACCACATCTTAATTCCAAGTATTACTGCCTTCTATTTGTCCTAACCAGTGATACAACCAAGCAAAAGATTCCTGAAGTGTTAAAAGATTTTTGCTATTAAATGTCATTGACTGAAGCAACCATCAGAACATTTTACTCTACATTCAAACAATAAATGAAGAAACTTGCTGTCAGAGTCTTCTGTGTGTAAACTGAAGGACCGTCTCAATAAAACAAACCCTCAGTTTATACACATTTCAACTTGGTCTGTCATCTTACTATTAAATTCAAAGCTTTATGGACCTTTAGAAATTGATAGACATTGTATAAACATAATCAAGTAAATTATGTCTGTACAATGTCTATCAATTCCTAAAGTCCATAAAGCTAATCCAAGGCAAGATAATCCACCAACAGCTGGCTCTTCAGTATGGTCTTATCGATTCAGATTTGCCTTACGATAGGTACGGCCCAACATCAGTTCTTGAAAATAGCAGTGCATTGCTCTACTGGGACCAAATGATTATCACTGACAGGTATATTGTTGCCAATAGACCTGATATAGTACTAGTCAAGCAGTCAGTGCACCATGCGATTATTATTGATAAGCCAAAAAGGAAAAAGTATATCAATATACGTGGACCTTGCTCACGAGATTACCTCCATGTGGAATGTTGAACCAACTATTATTGTTCCAATAGTTGTTTCAGTCAATGGTCTTATAGCGTAAAGCTTCGACAAACACCTTAAGAAGCTTTCACTTAACTGTTGGATCAACAGTCAGATACAGTAGGCAGTGATTCTTGAGACAGCGCATATTGTGAAGAGGTTCCTCACTCTGGAACCCTGACCGCCCACTGCTTGGGCACACAAATGTCCCACTGTGGGAGGGTTGAATTTTTTTATTAATTTTAATAGTGTTTTGTATTTTTAACCGACTTCCAAAAAGGAGGAGGTTCTACGTTCGGCTGTATGTATGTTTTTTTATTAACACAAATAAAAGAGCTCTACATAATATTAGTGAGGTGCAATATTTGAATAAGTAAAAAATAGCAATTTACTCTTTTATTTGTTCTTATTTCCTATCTTAAAATAAAAAGAAAATATTATATTTAGTTAGTCACAAATTTTCTAGCAATAATGAATTTGAAATTAAGTCATACAAGTAAAGCTGTGCAATATGCACCATCAATCAAAAGTTTGGTAATGTAGATGCTATTTAAGAGATGCAAACTTAGCTTTACGCTTTTCTAATTTCTCTTTATTTTCTATGTCGGTCATAATAGCGGACACTGACTGGCCAAATCTCTCGGCTCTCTTCTTGAATTTATCCAAATTATCAGACACATTACCAGTGTTTGTGTTATCAAGTGTATTGGTGCCAGTGGTTGTCCGTTGGTTAAATCTTTGTTTTCTTGCTTCCTTCCTTTGCTCATCAGTCAATTTCACTGGCAAACCAAATCTCTTAGCACGCATCTCTAACCTTGTCTTAGGATCAATATCGGCAGTTATTTTGATTTTGTTATTTGAAGTTTTAACAATTTCATCTGCCTCTGGTGGTGTAATCTCCTTTTTTGCTTCAGATTTAACCAAATTAGATGTTACAGAAGTTGTCCTGTTTAAAACAATTTTCTTTGTACCCGCCTCCTTGTTTTCTGGGACTTTTGTTTCGGTCGTGATTTTCCTCTTTAGAGTTCTCTGAGGTTTGTCATCAAGAGGCTGCTTTTGGGGAGAGCCCTCTTCGAGTGCCAACTCCTCGTTTAGAGTATCTACAGCTGCATCGTCCAAAATATCGTTTTGACTTTTATCGTCGTCTTCCAACACTCCGTCTGAATCCAATTCATCTGAATCTAGGTCTCCGTGTTCTTCGTGTTCTTCCTGAGACATTGCCGCTTGCAATCTGCTAACGATGTCCGCTTTATCACCGGTGTATGGTAGTCCACGTGATCTCAGTTCTTTTCGTATGTCGGGTACTTTCATTTTACTGACGTCGATTACGTTTATAACAGTAGAGTCTGCCATTATAAACACCTTTTCTAATGCTAAAAGATATTTATATTTATTTACTACGGTGAATTAGAAAATCCGTAAAATCACAGAACACAGAAATAAAATAAAAATCACAAACGTCAAATATGAGAAAATCACAGACGTGATACCACAGATCACTATAGACTAGAAACGTGATACGTCAAATGAAGGACCACAGAGCAAAATACAAAGGTTGTCTTACATATAAATTATAATTCCCGAGAGTATTCAGAGGCAAAGACGCTTTGGGTATTTACATGATAAAGTCTGGCAAATGAAAGATGACAATAAGTTTTTTTCCTTTTTGACACACCAGCTGAATGTGAATTGTCAAACGTCATTGATTCCAAAGATTACAATGTATTATGATTGATTCGTTTTGACTTCATTGTAGTAAGAAGTATCAAAGAGGATTTAAAATGTTTTATTTTAAATATCTAGTGTTCAATTGGTTCATTCAGTTTGAATGCAGAATTCTTATATTCGGCGATAGCTTTCTTGTAATTCGTCATCAACCCATATTCGGCTCACTGCTGAGCTCGAGTCTCCTCTCAGAATGAGAGGGGTTAGGCCAATAGTCCACCACGCTGGCCCAATGCGGATTGGCAGACTTCACACACACAGAGAATTAAGATAATTCTCTGGTATGCAGGTTTCCTCACGATGTTTTCCTTCACCGATTGAGACACGTGATATTTAATTTCTTAAAATGCACACAACTGAAAAGTTGGAGGTGCATGCCCCGGACCGAATTCGAACCCACACCCTCTGGAATCGGAGGCAGAAATCATATCCACTGGGCTATTACGGCTGTCTTGTAATTACAACGAACCAATTGGTTGCTTGCTTAATGAAGTAAAACATAGGGCAAGTATGACCCCGTTCACCCATTGCGTAGCTTATAATAAAGAATGACCATAGAATTACTCCGTACCTTAGATACATAAAGCTCCGTACCGTCATAATATAATTATGAGTATGACATAGATACTAGATACATAGTATGACTCACAGTTACATTGGTATACCATTTTTTTCCTTACATGGCAAAAAAGGTAAACAAAGATCCGTCGTCACGACATTCACATATTTCTCACAAACCGTCCGTTTAAACTAAATCATTTATATACACATCACTTCATTTAACGCGCACACCGCGAATTACATAAAAACTGCTTGTAATTAACTATTATATCACATTTATTTCACTAAAAACGAAATCACAACAAGTTTTATTTCTACAGATTAACGAAAATGTTGCGAATTTGACATTTCGTAATGCTAGATTGTCTATGAATTGAAGAGACGGGAAAGATACATGAAATTATAACTTGTCGATAATTATGTACATATTTTTTAATTTTAATATTTGTGTCCTTTGTGGCTTATAAATAAAATAAATGTGTATCTTTATTAACACAGCACCAAAGAATATATACTCCATGGAGAAGAAGTAAATCTACATACATGAAAACGTTGGACATAGCAGCGACATTATTTCCGCATACGAATATTTTTTCATAAAGTCAGTGGCAATTTTAAATGGAGATTTTTGATTTTAAAATAGTTGAAGGACCTAATTGAGAAAAAACAAATAATGATTTAAAAAAATATATACAACCGACTTCAAAATATTAACGTACCCACGAAATTAAAAAAGGGAAAAATAATATCATTATATTTTCTGCCAAGCCAGTGTATTCAATCTATTAATTCAAGGTGTACCCTATCGTAAAGATTTTTGTTTCTCAGACATTATTTTTGTCTGTCATGTGTTTTTTTCAGTAACGACTTAAGTCAACATCAGACGGGCTTGGCAGCGACTTCAAAATGATCAATAAGTAGAAAATATAATAATGTTATCTTTCCCTTTTTAGTTTCGTGGGTACGTTAACATTTTGAAGTCGGTTGTATTTTTTCATAATATTTTTTTTTTATATTTTTAATATACCTAATAAATAAATCAATCCATATGAAATTCAACCTAAAATCCACCCATCTGAAAGTCGGAATTTTCGGTTAGTTATATTATTGTTAGTCGTACACTACTCAGCAATCAGCAATAATATAACAACCAAACAACAAATAAATAACAAGACTAACAATTGCAAACGAAACAAATAAGTAATGATGATATGGAACAAACATTGACACGACCTCACTGTGAGCATGGAAGCGACAATGTGGCACTTTTTGCTCGCAGTTAACTCATCCTAAACCGAGCTTAACCGATCGCGGCGCGAGTGCTCCCGAATGTTTGTAATTATATAGCACGATCAAAAATTATTAAAAAACCGATAAACCGATTCTTCAATCACTTGCAAAATTTTTAAATTAAGAATAAAGAAAACAATACATAAATACGACTTGAATATTATGATTGCTGGATCAGAAAGATAAATAAAAGATTTGAAATACTAATGGAAAAAAAATTATTACTTTTGTTTCGCAACATGGTGAGATTTTTATTTTTCTGGTATACGTAAATCGTGATAGTCAGAGTTATTAGGATATTATGTGTTTTCTAAAACACACAGCGTTAGATGAAGAAAGCTGATGTAAATTTGCCTTAATTTAGGTTGTCTATGGTTAAAAACTTACCGAATTGTCTGCAATTGTATACCTTTCTCTTTCTTTCACCAGCAGGCATCCTCTTCTAACATATAAGGATGCTTGAAACCTTTGGTGTCAATGTCATAGCGTTTGTAAAATTTTGCCGGTAAAACGTCGCAAAAATTTTCCAAGTTAAAAAAAGTGTTGAAATATTAAATATAGATTTAAAATTGTTAACACACAGTGTAATATCCTTAAATGGATGCTTAAGAGGAGGTGCAGCTCCTTTAGGAGTATTATAGTGTTCTGTGAGGTGCAGTGTGCATGTGCATTGTGCACTCAGGTGAATCAGGTTCGAAGGTGAACGCTTCGTACGAGAGTCGTCATTGAGGCTGAGGAGAGCAGATTCTTCATCCTCCAGGAATATCACCTCCACTTACAATGTAAGTACAAAATCAAATCGTCTCAGACTTACTCGGATCCGAGAGTTGACAACGAGAGATGGTGCTGAAAGTATATTTTCTTAAATCTATAAACTACATTGCCGACGCTACTGTCGAATGGTATTCTATTCCTGAAGTGATGAGACCTTCTACATCTGATTTCTTAAATAATCCAACCTCTAATTAAAAAAAAAAAAAAAAATATTTTTCATTGCTTGCGCACGGTACAGAGTGTTATGAGAAATACACTATCCCATCAGTGGATTAGGGGCGTTTACAATAACCTGCGGAAGGATTATTAACGTACCACGTACCGTACGCATACCGAACTAGCGCGCTGTACAGCAGCCTGTCGCGTGTTTGCTTTTCAAACCTTAAAATGTTGACAGTCAGGCTCAGAATGGGGTATTCGTGTTTTTTTTTTTACAATCTGGTATTGCTAGTCCTGGGTTTGTAGACCGTAAGCTGAACGAACAGCTGTGCCAATGTAAAATAAAGATTATTTAAGTAGCTTCAATTGAGAATTTAACAGCTGGACTATCTAACACTAAAATATAGCTATTGAAGTCAGTGTTGCAGGATTTGCTTGACTGAACATCAACTAATTCAACTGCTAATTGAATATTTGTAAAGAGGATTAGTATTTCTAAAAGAAGGTAGGTACAAACTCACATGTATTTATTTAATTTTATAAACTGAAATAAATGATATTTATTTTATATGTTGGGTTGTTCAATTCTGAGACTACAATGTAAATTGTGTGTAATCATATAGTATGGTCACTTACCATATTATATGATTATGGTGAGTGGGCATTTAGAGTTCTACCAAGTCAGAAATTTGACAGGGAGGCTTTGCATCCATAGGTGGATCACAGAGGTGGCTTAGCGCTCTACCTTATATTACAGAGAAGAGTCTTTTTTAATGATTGCTTAGGAGACCATGCTCACCAGTGAAAACAGCAGGGCGCTAACAGTTACTTATGGGCTTAATAACTGGTGCAACAGAGATGACAAATGTGATGTACAATTTAAAATAACAGAAAATATTAGAGAAATTGAAAAATTACACATAAGAATAAAGAAGTTACTCAATCGCCTAGGATCGAAAGGATAGGATCCATCGAAGGATGCCTACGTTGCATAGTCTTGGTAAAAAACAGAAAGAGGATTACTCCCAATTCTTGACCTCACAGGTCTGAGTTCATATGTCTCAGTGAAACATTTCCTATTAATTTCACAGACAGATGATGGGAATTTTTTATAGACAGATGATTGTTTAATGAAAGACAAGATTCATGAGGCTTATTATCATTAGCTTATTTTAGCATTTACCAATGATAGGGCAAAATAATGATAGTTTTAGAACAATGAAGTTCTACAATTGACAGTTCTACCATTTTTCCTGACATCAATCTCAAAGAAGGTTCTCTATAGTTATTAATTGGATTGCAGAGATCCTATATGCAGAGGGTTTCCAGATAATTGTATATTTAGATGATTTTTTCCTAGTCAATCAGGATCATACAATATTAGTTTTCTCAGGTTGCGGAAACACTGAGAATAGTGAGAATCTTAGGTTGGCAGATAAATTATTACAAGTCTGCTCTGGAATCTTCTCAAGAAGTAGAATATCTTGATCTAGTATATCCATACCATACCTATTTTAACAAAACTCAAAGAAGACAATAAAAAATAAACACATCATAACCGAGAGGGTCAGAGATAGAGACAGTTGTCTTCGAGAAGCTCTAACTTTATTAGATTTGTTAAACTTTGCAAATTACACAGCTTAGAGGGTCCTCTGCGGTGTTGCAGGACCCAGCTGTTTCTAAGAGTGGTCAAGCAAGATGGGCCAAGAGCAAGAAAAGGTCTACCACTACTTGTCCAACAGGATCTAAATTTATGGTTAGAAACTGTTGTAAACAGTTCAACATCAATAGTCACACACAGTGTGACTCATTTTTACTTCTATAATGACAGATGCAGCAAGCTCTCGAGCCCACATGAATGGAACTTACCTATCAGAAAAGTGGGGTCCACGGCAGTCAAACAGAAGGGAGATGTATGTTGTGTTCACAGCCTTAAACAGTCAGGGGTTGACTCTACAAGAGGCACACATATTAATTCAACAATCCGACAATCAGACCCTTGGGGGATTCCTCGGGAAAGAGGGTGGCACACATTCTCCTGCATTGCTAGGACTCACAACCACAGTCCTAAAACTTGCAAAGCAGTTGCAGCCAACACTCACGGCAACCAATCTCTCGGAGAGTAACAGAATTGCAGATAGCCTATCGCAATGTATCGCAAAGGTATCGCAAAGTACCGGAGTGGCATCTTCTGCCCCAAGCCTCGGAGGTAATATTTCAAGTATGGGGTGTCCCAGACATAAACTTGCTCACGTCAAGAGCATTCAACAGCTGTCGTATCTAGGATAAGTCACCTTTAGTGGTGTGCACTTAATAGATGCAATAATGCTATGCCTACCCAGAGGTCTGTGATAATGAGGATGGTACTTTTTGTAAGTACATTGCCTACCCTAGTTAAAGACCTTGTGCACGCCACTAGTTACCTTAGATTGCAAAGATTGTTCTGCAATTTTCTTTGACATTTACAGCTGACTATGGGACTATCAGCTGGGCTGGGCATTCCCCCACCCAGCTTAATACCAAGAGTTATAGTTCCCTTGATTAATTCAAAGGGAACATACATTCTAAAAGCACCAGAGTGGACTAAGTGTTTCTGGTTGGCAGAGCTGCGAACGAGGACTCTATCAGAGCCTCTTCCAGTAAAGAACCTGCGGAAGGTTTTAATTGATTGGACCACAGGCAATTGCCCAGCAAAAGTGGACAATTTCAGTGTTCTGGCCTTGAAAGTTGCGGGATGGGCCCCAACCAAGGTGCTCACTGGTTCCTGTAAGAACAAAACTTGTTAAAAAGTTATTGGCAGACATCTACTAACAAAATATAATGCTGCAATTAAGAGATGGTTAACTTGGTGTGAGACCAATAAGATTAACCCAATAGCACCTGAAGGCCAGCAAGTGGCTAGATTTCTAGCAAAATTTGTTTTTAGAAGAGCTTTTAGCTTATAGAACCATTCTTATATCATCAGCTATTTCAACTTACTGTACAGTTTCAGAGGCAGGTATCTCTAAACATTTTTAATATCATTATTATTTTCTTTTTTATTTTTTCTTATTCATCAAGTTCTAAAAACCATTTCACTTACTCGGCCAGTGATAAAACACTATTTGAGTGTTTAAAGGTTTCAAATAACTCTGACTCTCCATCTGAAATAGCTTGGTGGACAATGTCAATACTCTTGCTAGCCTCAAGTCATAGAATCCATGATCACTTCAATGGACAACAGTCTGGAGAAACTCAGTCTTTCTGAGGAAGGGATTATTCTCCGGCCAAGGTTTGGTTCAAGGACTAATTTAGATAGACTAGATGTTGCGGAGACATCCAGACCGACGGGTCTGCCCTGTCCATCACATTACTAGAAGATCTGAATTCTGGACATAGATGGGACACTGATACAACTGTCACAAGTCTATTTATCTCTCTAACAGAGAAATTGATACCTGTTTCCATAACAATGATGGTTAAGAAGCATTTTTTAAATAAGCTAATATTGATGCTCCACCAGGTAGTATTTGCTTGGCAATAGCCTCTAGAATAGGGGAAACTGGAGGAGTATTACAACTTTCTAGAAATTTTACTGTAAGACTGTAAGCAAACTTAACGATTCTAAAGTTAATTTATTACTCATGTTTTTTTCTTATAATAGTTAGAATGATTTATACATACATATAGTTAATTATGTTTTGATATTTTGTTTTTGTTTGAATTTAGTTTTGGGTTATAATATATAATAATAAGAAACTAATTATTTAATTTTTTATTTTTCATCATAGCATTTGATATTTATCACCAGCAGATAACAAACAGGTCTTCATCTAACGCTGTGTGTTTTAGAAAACACATAATAGGACTGTTTTGCATTCCAACAAAACAGGTATTATGTGTTGAATAAAACACACAGCGTTGCAGCAATCCTCTTGCTGGAGATTTAAAGACTATGACATTGACACCAAAGGTTTCAAGCATCCTTATATGTTAGAAGAGGATGCCTGCTGGTGAAAGAAAGAGAAAGGTATACAATTGCAGACAATTCGGTAAGTTTTTAACCATAGACAACCTAAATTAAGGCAAATTTACATCAGCTTTCTTCATCTAACGCTGTGTGTTTTATTCAACACATAATACCTGTTTTGTTGGAATGCAAAACAGTCCTATTATATAAAGAAGTTTGAGAGATAGTGATGTACAAGGGGCCGAAACTTTAGTACAAAGATTTTTGAATATATGACATTATGCGGTAATAAATTTAGTAGGTTCTAGAGCTAGAAAAATGTTACGAATTATAATTAGAGACAGACAGTAAGTGTACATTAATTCCAATTATGTTCTACATAGTCATTTGGACTAGTGGTGTATAACCAAGGTAAAAAAAGAAAGAAATAATAATCTTTAATTCAATAGAAAAATATTTTTGTCGCTTTTTTGTTTTTCTCAATTGTTTTCTTCAACAATTTAAAAATTAAAAATTTCCATTATAAATTGCCACTGACTTTATTTCAAAAATATTCGTATGCGGAAATAATGTCGCTACTATATCCAACAAAATGAAATGAAATGTTAATGTTTTTTAACTTTTGTAACTTTTGTATCTTTTGTAATTTTTAAAAATGTAAACTGTAAAATTTTTGTAATTTATGTACTTGGAAATAAAGGCTATATTATTATTACTATATCTAACATTTTCATGTATTTCATGATTCACTTCTCCTCCTTGGAGTATATATTCTTAAAATTATATTTAATTTCCTAAAATGCACACAACTGAAAAGTTGGAAAACGAAACGAATTTGGAACGTATTCGTTTTTTAAGATGACGTATAGTAACGGATATTTTAGTTTAGTTATTTCAGATATAACGATACCTACTTGATATCGTTACGATGCCCGCGGTTAACTTCTCAACCCTACTGATTGTCTTTGGTTCATAGTCAGCCATTATTGTTGTTTAAAATTGACATCTAAGAAAATTTCAAGTATAGATAAAATCATAGATTTACGATTCGGTACAAGTACCTAAATAATATAAATAAGCGCAAGATAAGTATGCGCAATTATGTTGCCAGCTTTAGTAATCTATTTTACCCGCCAAGAGATACATAAAGATAGACAAGATGGCAGTACTTTTGATTAGGTCCTTAGACCATTTAGGTCCGATTTTGGCCACGCGCAATATTGTCGATATAACCCACAGAGTACTTTTTATATATGGGCATATAACCTCTGCCTCCGATTCCGAAGGGTGTGGGTTCGAATCCGGTCCGGGGTATACACCTCCAACTTTTCAGTTGTGTGCATCTAAGAAATTAATTATCTCGTGTCCTAAATGGTGAAGGAAAAACATCGTGAAGAAACCTGCATACCAGAGATTTTTTTAATTCTCTGCGTGTGTGAAGTCTGCCAATCCGCATTGTGGCCAGCGTGGTGGTGGAGACTAGAGCTCAACAATGAGCCGAATATGGGTTGTTAATGATGAATCTTATCGTGTGCACTTTATTTGCTTACGTTACTGATAAAACGAAGCTTGTCTGGGTCCCATAATCTTTTCTCAGGATCTAGATCCGTTTCTCAGGATATTTAGTTGTCAGTAAAACTAAAAACACGTTTCGTTTTTTACTTAAATTTTATTTATAATTACAAAGTCGAACTTAAGAAATTACCCATACTAGATTTCGAGGCAATAGTATAATTATTGAAACAGTGACCACAGAGGTGAGGGAACATAAATAAAATACAAATCATTATGTTAATATTATAGAATTTAATTAGGGTACATACAAACTTTTTGTAATGTTGGAGTATATGACCAAACTAATAAGCATTTTTGGATAGCAAGTGACAATTCGAGTGTAGAATCAGCTTCTTTTAATAAAATTTACTAAACATTATTACAACTTCGGAGAGGAGTCCAAGTAGCAAAGTCGAGATGTCGGCTCTTACAAAAATACACGTATTAAATATATTCAACTAGCGTAACATGTGACGTATAACTTAATCTCAAAAACAATAATATGTCAATACTGCTGGCGGTGCCGGCGGCGGTAACGGTCGGGGCGACTCCTCTCGCACTCGAGCGTCGCGGCTGAACGTCGCGCGCGACCTGTCATCACCTTATATATTTTATTAAAAATCGATTAAAACATTCCATAACTATTTAAGTATTCTCTATTTATTATAAAGGAAAATCACACTGATATTTCGAAAGCCAACAAAACAAACATAAGCGTCCACTAATAAAGTGTTAGCAAAAAAACCAAGTCAGTGAGACCGGAGGCCGGAGACCGGGCGGCGAGCGGGCGACGGCGCGCTCACTCGCCGCTCACTATGTGTACACGGCAGCGCAGCGCGGCGCCGGCCGGCGGTCAGACGGGGCGCGGGCGCGCGGGCACGGCGGGCGGGTCGGGCGGCGCGGGCGCCTTGGTGCGCGGCTGCGGCTTGGCGCGCGGCTGCGCGGGCGGCGGCGCGGGCGCGGGCGCGGGGGCGGGCGCGGGCGCGCGCGCGGGTGGCGGCGCGGGCGGCGCGCGCCCCAGCGACGCCAGCATGAGCCCGCGCAGCAGCGCCGCGCGGCTCTCCGTCTCCGCGCTGTCCGTGCCGTTCGTGGCACCTGCGGCAGTTACACCCCACTACAGTACTGATACGATAGATAACTTCGCCTCACGCAACTTCCGATTTATTGTCAGTCCAGAGGAAAAGGACTCGAAACGATCCGAAGTTCGAGCATAAAGCACCTCGCTACACATCTCGGTTCACTTCAGGGTTTCGACGAAGCGTACATTCGTAGTTAATGGCATATATTTCATTCATTTGATGATTCATTTCATGTTGATATTCCGCCTTTGTGGCGTTGAAAGTTCGCACAAAAGAAATTTTTTCGAGGTATGAATTATCACAACAGTTGATGTATTGGAAATAATAATAGGTAATTGGATAAAAAGATGATGTCCATTAAAAAAACATATACAGGGTGTTACGTATGTATGTTATCCGAAATTTTACGGTTTTTAAGTTATATTGATTTTTGTACGAAATACATAAATCAATGCAGCTTAGTTATACCATGTGCTGAAAAATTACTTAAGCCTTGATTTTATACTTGGTAATTATTTTATGTGAAATTGTATGGTATTATGGTGAAATTAAATTTTCACGTTACGTTGAGAAGTTGGTCAGTCAGTCTCGATTAATACAATTCATGTGAGTATACGACATATGAGCAGCATGGAGCCGTATGAACGGTGAGCGAGCGAGGCAGCGAGGCACGTACCGAGGAAGCTGGCGAGCAGGAAGTGGTCGTCGGGCGCGTCGGGCTGCGGCGGCGGCTGCGCGGCGGGCTGCAGCGCGGGCGGCGGCGCGCTGGCGGCGGCGGCGGCGGGCCGGCGCGGGAGGCGCTCCAGCTGCTGGCGCGCGGCCGTGGCCTGCTGGCGCTCCAGCTGCAGCTGCATCTGCAGCTGCTGCAGCTGGCTGGGCGTGCCGGGCTGCGCGCCGCGCCGCACGCCCGACAGCTGCGACAGCAGCTCCGCGATGGGGTCCACCACCGCGTCGCGCGACGACGGCGACAGCGACGCGATGCCGCCGCTCGTGCTGCAACACCGCAACATCGACGTTATAGTTTCAGATGCGTGCTGCCATCTACCGGCATAGTTCTTGTTACTTTATACTACCAGTAGATGGCGTTCTTAAAGAACCTAGAAACAATCCTTTTTGAAGTGTAAAATTAAAAAAAAAATAGTCATTCCACGGATGCCGCTCGGCCCGTGCACGTACAACGGTAACAATTTTTTTTCGTGTTGAGTAAGTGCCGATGGCTCCAGGTGGGTCCACTACGGCGTCACTGGGGGGTTTGGGCGAGCGCAGAAGCATCGACTGATGAAACCCGAAGGCTGAAATAAAGATAGAGGGCGGAACGACTCTCTAAGGGCGTCTCCTGTGAGACTCGGACGGCTTAGAGGGCCATTCGGAAGGGTGTAACCGTGACCTGTGTGAATCAGTCCGAACGCCCCCAATATCGTGAGTTAGAAAACCCACGTCCGGGTGACGTCAGATATCGGGGACTTCGTCTTCGCCGGCGAAGACGCTGTGTAGTTTATGATTGTGTTGCCCGGGAAGCATTGTCGGTCGTCATGTCATCGTCTGGATCGTAAGGGACGTTTTTGGGACGCCTCTGCTTGAAGTTAGCGTTAAGGTTGGGAGTGTAGTTGCAGGCCTCAACCAGTTGGTTGGGATGAATAACTAGCTATTAACTAGATACGTCGTACTAGATAGGTCGTTATTGCGTATAAACCACGGTGCGCCCGTGATTTGTCGTACAAACCGGTTTCGCAATGTTTGGAGCGGCTTAAGCTCGTTTTGGGACGGTGGGCGATCCTTAAGCCGCTCCAAACGCTTAGCGTAGATTAAGATCGGACGGATCGTGGTTTTATAAAGCGTAAGCTTTCAACAGTAAAGGCGGTGCATTACGTATGCAGCCTTTTTCCTCGCTTCATTGATGTGCATGGAGCTCATGCGGTTGTCAAAGGTTACGCCTAGGTACTTGGCAGTACATTGCCAGGGGATGGGAGCTCTGTAAAGGGAGACTTCTGTGAGTCCGGGTTTGTTTCGGGGGACCGATCTGAAAAGCACGGCTGCGTTTTTCTCTGTGGTAACAAATGCGCAGGTGGTCACCAATCACCTGAAGTGCATGTTGGTGCGCCTCGTGCGACCAACCCCGCGGCCTGTGGGCGGCATGCGGCGCATTCCGCCGTGCCGGATCCCGCTTGGCTCGTCGTGCATGACTAACGTTAAGGAAAGTTTGAATGTGATGTGTAGGTACAAGGTACATAATGTACATACATACAATCTTCTAAATCCAAAAAACCAATATACTCACAAACGTACATAAGCGGAAACTAAAGAATTATTTTTTGGGACAGCCTGTGTAGCGTCGCAGCACCGGTTCACTCACACTTTTATTTAACCACCCTATAATGATTATTCTTGGTATTTATTCTCTTCTGTTTGTTAATAATGTTCTGTTTGTTCCTAAATATTGTATTATGCAATAATAACCAGTGCACAGTAAAACCAACTGTGGTTTGTGTTGCACTATGGTTAGGCTTAATTACAATGTGTTGTTTGTTGAATAATAAATAATATAATATAAATAATGTTTTTTTAACCATTGTAGATATAGACTGTCCCAAATTTTGAGTCTGCTCTGAACACGAGACATATTGAAGTGCAATAAATATCCCAGACGGCTAATATTATTTTAAGAAAAAGTAGGCTTCAAAAACCTTGGTTCGATTTGCTCTTCTAAAGAAGAGTGCCCCAGGAGAAATTAAAAATATCAAGATGCCTAATAGTAGTAATAATATGAAAATCTGCTAAAATTACCTTACAATTGTTGAAAGATCTAGGAAATCATTTTTACACTATTTTTTTTTGTGAGATATGCTCATTACACAATAATCCAACCCTACTATCTAGGCCAAAAACAAAATTTATAATAATTAATGTAGACATTAAAGTCAAGAGCAAGAGTTTCATCTTGACACACTACCTTTTATTTTTGTCTCAGGCAAACCCCTCTCATTCTGAGAGGAGACTCGTGCTCAACAGTGAACCAATTTTTTTTTTTTTAATTCTTTAAAAGTTAGCCCTTGACAACAATCTCACCTGATGGTAAGTGATGATGCTATCTAAGATGGAAGCGGACTAACTTGTTAGGAGAAGGATGAAAATCCACACCCCTTGCGGTTTCTACACGACATCGTACCGGAACGCTAAATCGCTTGGCGGTACGTCTTTGTAGGTAGGGTGGTTGGTAACTAGCCACCAGCAAGACCTGGACCAATTAAGAAAATCTTAATCTGCCTAATTAATGATGATGATGGAATAATGTATGGAGAGTGGAGCATCTCTTTAGTATTAAAAAGGATATCAAAAATGAGATGAGATCCCTGGGGCCCGTCCGGTGCTCGAGCGTGAGGTGGCCGGCGAAGTCGTCCGTCACAAAGTTGGGCTCCCCGCCCGGCAGCGACGCGCACACCGGACACACCACCTGCAACGTTGAAACATCCTTACTTTATCTATATCCAATTACCCATAATATATTATGTAATTAGCGGACGCCCGCGACTTCGTCTGCCCTTAGACCTCTTTAATCCAGCCTTTATAGTAGTATTTCTGTAAAAATGGAGTAGCAGTGAAGGGAAATGTTGGGAAGACGGGAGACATTTTCCCAACATTTCCCTTAACTGCTCTGCTCCTATTGATCGTAGCATGATGAAAAGTATACTATAACCTGCCCAGAAGTATGAACAATAATTGTACTTTTCATTAAAATCCGTCGAGTACCTACTTTTTGTTTCTATAACGAACATACAGACAGACAGACAAAAATTTTACTGATTGCATTTTTGGCATCAGTATCAATCACTAATCACCCCCTGATAGTTATTTTGGAAATATATTTCATGTACAGAATTGACATCTCTACAGATTTATTATAAGTATAGATTTTATCTACTCTCATATGAAAGTTCAATGATGAAATTATCATGTGCTATATTCTAATATATATTTACTATAAATATAGAGAGTAGAAAAATAAAATAAAACTGTAAAAGGTCCAATTCTGTATTTTGAATTTCATTGAAGATATTTGAAAATTTATATTATTTGTTTCGTATCAATGTCCGGAATCCATCTTGAGAGAAGCACCCGTCTTTCCTTGCCGGAAGTCAGCTAATATCACCTATCCGATGGTGGCGCCCCCTTGCCGCAACCTAATACCTATGTACAAGTGACCGTAGCGAGCCGAGTGAATGTTCGCCATTAAGCGTCGTTTTTTCACGCCGTTCACAAGTCAGCCATTGTGATCACGGAAAAAACAATTTATACCTACATATTAGGTGCATATTTTATATTTTCTGTGTGAATAAACCTCTCCGAAAATGGAGAACGTAAGTGATTTTGTTAAAAGTGAAATGAAAACGTGCACGTTCTCCATCGTCGAGTTCCAGCGGCAGCGGCAGTAGTGATCCTACGAGAAGTCGCAGCGCAGAGCATGTAAGGCTTTGCAAACCGTGAGTTACGTACAGTTTAAATTTTATTACAACACGTCACATTTTCAACAAATCCTATGAATAGAAATAGTGAAAAATACGTGTACAATTACAGACAAAGCGACGGTAGTAACGATTGATCTTGGCTTAAGACGTCTGCAAATTAGTACGAAATTGTTGCAACTTTATGGGAATCTATTTACTAAGGCGAGTCATAAACCATGAATTTATTCAAACATCGTTTTAAATACGAGTATTGATATGCCCTTTAAATATATATTGTTATATGCCCTTTGTTACGACTTTTCTTCACTTAAAAGAAAAATGTGGGTACCCACATTTTATCATTCACACCCGGAATTAGTGTGAAAGAAAACGTTTAGAGGTACATAATTATGAAAGAATTGCATTCAAATATACTGGAATGTTCTTTCGCAGCTTTGTAAAACTTCTTAAGTTGCCAAATAGTTGTTTTACAAGAAAGCGTGACAAATATTAGTAGACTTTAGACTTATTACTCCGAAAGGTCATCTATACATACAAGTACAAAACAATGGTAGATGAAATGATTTTATCAATTTATTTTTACGTGAAATGAAAATTTTAAATATGTTATGATGATGTTTTGTATAAAATTCCTCCCAAGTGCAAAGCGATTTTCAAAACAAGGGGGAGGGGGCTAAAAAACTTACACTTGATACACTTACTTCCAGAAACAGAGCAAAACTGTCTTGTTTCTTCAGCGTGTCATTTAAGAACAACATCTATTATACTTACCGATAATTCAAGCTAACGTAACGAAAACATTTTTACATTTTAAGACGGATGTTTAAAAAAAAAAAAAAAAATTTGAGTATGAAATATGTGGACCATCAGACATTTTTAAATGGTGTTCATATCTTCAGACCATATCATATACCTATTTCAGTTTTAGTTTCTACTCATGCAGCGTTTCAGAAATAAAACGTACACTGTGTATGTATACTCAATACCTATTAACTTTTGCTACACAGGTAAACGTAATGTTTATTTTAGAACTGGCGCAATACAGTTTTGTCCATTTTGGTTTTGGTACCAAGACTGAACCAAACATTCCGACCAATCCTAAATCTTGACTTAACTTAACTGAACGCAACTGATGGAAAGAGAAAAACCGCTTTCGCCTATGCAACCAATTTTGCACCGCATATTTCTAGGACTCGATTAGCACTGAAGTTTAGACAAACAGCAGCTACTTCAGCTGGCCTAATTGACATTCGGTCTATAAGCACCTAAAAACCTTTGCAATAACAACGAATTGGGTTGCACGATTCCAAGAAATCGAGGAACAAGTGTACCTTTTCTAGATTACACCCTTCAGACTGTAAGTCGGTCCTGATACTGACACAATACCTCGGGATTGTCGGCATAACTTGGATACAAGCAACGTAAAGTATTTGTAGGAGTCGTATGTGCTTAACGCTATGCAAAACACTTGAGCGACATCTTCTTAAACGTAAGAGGTAAAGCAATGCTAATCTCATATGGACTGGACTGACCCTTTCACAATAAGGACTTTACAGTCCTTATACATTAGTAACATTAGGATGGATAAACAACTCCAAGAAGTCTGTGCTGACTCCGATACTTTGCCTCGAGTTTCTTGGCAAACTGGGACGCAAGACGCAACGCAAAGTCCCCTTGTCGGAGTCGAAGTGCTTAACGCTACGCAACAGCGCTTCAGCAACAGCTTCTTAGTCGCAGGTGGTCTCTCTGACAAATATCAATCTCTTAAAGAGAGGCTGACCTTTGCGACCTGTGTGTGTTGGGCCACAGTCCTTCGAGCAGCTAAGTCAACAGGTTACGTTTACAACACGCCTGTTGCACTGCTTAGGACGGATAAGCAGGCTACACAGTTGGACAATGCAATACTATAACCGACCGCTGCCGATAAGTCAACATAGGTGTAGCAGGGCGACTATTCCTATACCGTTGTGCCCAGATATAGATTGATAGGTCAAGAATACCTATAGAACACTTGGCAAAATAGATCCGGCAAAACACCTATTGGCCATGCCAACACACACTCATATTGGCTTTTAGATGTGGATTGAAAACGCAATTCAATGACATGAAATTCACGATGTCTTGGACGAATGACTCACATGGTACGCACACCACAAGAAATTGTACTGCGATATTTTATCAGCATTGTCGATTGCAAAGTGCTTAGATGCTTCTTCAGATCTATAACCGATACGTGGATTGCTTATATAAACAGAACAGAATTATCTAACAGTCACATCAGGTCCTAACAAAATTAGACAAATAAAATATTTATATAATAGCTCAATATTTCCTGGACGGGTTTAATACAGAGTTGTCCTCTCGAGTCAGAAAACTTAGTCAGAATGATTTTTCTTTTTGACGTGCGACAGCTATATTATTTCAAGTGTGAGACACGCCCAAAACAAGCGTCTTGTGTAGGAACTACTCATGCTGAATAGCCTTTCGAGAGCAGATGATCAGGACTAGTAAGCCTTATACACAACAACACGTTATGTGTACTAAAGAAGCACAACTGGTTGTCTCTTCCACCAAACCTCATCCTACACGGCTACCGGAATCATTCCAATCATTTTAAGTGAAAAGCTATTAAATTTAAAAATTTTAAATCTGGCGAACACACACACACCACGAAACAAACAGATGCACATGCCCCAGTGATTCAAGATTATAACTAATGAGCCTCATCGATTTTGAGTGACTAGAAATGTTGATCGATGACCTGATCAAGGGCAGCAGTTATCAATATCCAGCCGGCGCTACCGCTACAATCATATGATAAAGCCAGTTTGAGACGGATGTAAAGAAATGGTGTATCCCACAAACCATTGAATTTATATTCTACAATGTTGGACAAATAATTTGCTATCTGTCTTGGATGACAAAAGTATGCCAATACAGAAATCGGTACTTAATATAAAAAAAAAAAAAAAACTACTACTAATTTGACTAGTAGGTGACATGGGCTTATATTAATGCTTCTTCATGTTGGTATCAATACCCAAAGCTATTTCAGTAACGGAAGAGAAGTTAATTTGGTATCCTGAACTTACCACCGTATTATATAGTTTTACATGATCCTGACAAAAACAATAATTTCTACACCCAGCTTAGCAAGGGCTTTTTCACTGTTGAGCATGGATTGTTATAATTTTATCAATCAAGATACTAGTACAATGAACAGCAGTGACGTGCACCTCATACATGCAAAGGATTCGCTTCTACCGGACTCATTTACCGTCATCATAATCAGCCGGGCCTGCCTACTTATGGGATATGGAGCTTGAATCCACCATGCTGCTACAGTGAGGTCTCACTACGAAGTCATCAACTATTGGAGAAGAAATATTGCACTTAAATTAAAATTCATTTATCGCCAGAATGATGAATCTAATGATATTAAATTACATTTCGATGTGGCACAATCTGTCTGATGGGTTGTGGTAAGTAGATTATTTATAGGTACATATCCAAGTTCCTGTGCGTGTCATGTTGGCTAACATATTTGGACTTTAAAGTGCAGAGTATCATGAAGAAGAGTTTTGTTGGATTTTCATCCTCCGTATAATCAGTAAAAAATCCAAGTATGGTTTATAGGTTTAGGCAACTGCTTTGTATTGCTGTAACTGAATGGCAAAACATAACTAATTTATTAATATTAGGAGCTATGTTACGCATGCATCTTGAACAATAATAGGTTAAATAAATTTTTTTTACAAGATCTGTAAAGCAAATCAAATTTCATCAGATTCTATCCATTTCTAGAAATTCGGACGGATTTGGAAGTCAGATTTAAGTACATACTTTTAAAAATTACTAACATCTAGAATTCTAGAAAATCACTGATTATGAATTCTAAAATAGGTATACATAACTGATTTACCTAGTGCCACTATCAAATTCCTTAATTTTAAAGTCCTTAGTTTAAAAGTCAATATACATATTAAGAGTATATTTGTTCTTCAAAATTGAGAATTTTCATTTATTCAAAAATACTTTTCAGTATAACTCACATTAAAGCGTCAACCTTGCGAGCACCAGGTGATAACAAACACTTCACTCAAGATGGATTCTGGACATTGATACGAAACAAATAATAGAGAGTTTTAACTACCAATAAAACTTACCTATTATTTTTTCATCAATGTCGGGAATCCAGGTAAGGCCTACCTGGTGCATCATGAGTATAATAATGGCGAACATTCACTCGGCTCGCTACGGTCACTTGTACATAGGTATTAGGTTGCGGCAAGGGGGCGCCACCATCGGATAGGTGATATTAGCTGACTTCCGGCAAGGAAAGACGGGTGCTTCTCTCAAGATGGATTCCGGACATTGATGAAAAAATAATAGGTAAGTTTTATTGGTAGTTAAAACTCTCTATTATATAATTGATTCTGAAGGCAAAATATATTTTCATTATTTTTCGTCTGTATTTTTGTTGATCGGGGATCACGCTAAAACTACCGAATGAATTCAAATAAAACTTGACACAATTGGAGAACATAATATAAAGAAGATTAAAGGATACTTTTTGATGCGAAAATAAAATCAGAAGGGGCTGAAATAGAAGTTGAAATGTGTGTACACACGCGTAATTTTCACGCAAACAAACACATCGCTTACACTATCCACAAAATATATACATAGAATATTCGATTACTTGATCGTTTTTTTGCTGTTTGTTTGTTTGCTAAAGAATCGTTTCTTTTTAGAAATTGTTTTTATTAAAAATTTTATAAAATTAAGGTAGAAATACTTAAGAATGAAATGTTACTCCATCTTTTACTAAACTTACAAGTTTTTGGCCGTTTTTATGCCATTCAACTACACGAAACGAAACATCGATTCTATAGCAACAGTTTTTATAAACGCGTTAGATCATTGATTTTTGATCTTTGCCAGAGGGGTAACGGTTAGTGAGGCAGGTCCTGTTATGAATGGTTGAAAGAAAAAGCATATAAAATGCTGAGTATTTTTCGTTTAGACTTTTGTATTTTTTTACATGTGCCTATAGGTATAACTAATTAATCTTTAATCTTAACATACTCAACAGGTTTATAAATAGGCATCTATTCTAAGCCTATAAAAACTGTTATCTGTGTGTAATAGTGTACGTATCATAGCCGTCGCTTGATCACACATATAAAAATAACCTCACATTGACCTACATTGTATAAGAAAGCCATATAAGTAAGGCTGTTAAAGGAGTTTTAATATAATTTTATAAAGCTAATGTAATATCATACGCAACAAGTTTAAAGGTGTAATGAATTTGTGAAGAAATAATATACTCAGAGGCACAATTATCCGCCCACTTTAATAATCGCGAGTATACTAAAGTGGGCGGATAATTGTACCTCTGAGTATATTTGTCATTTTTTGAAAAAAAAAAAGAAAAAAAATTAATATTAGGTGATTAGAAAAACGAAAATCTATACTAATATTATAAAGCTGAAGAGTTTGTTTGTTTGTTTGTTTGTTTGATTGAACGCGCTAATCTCAGGAACTACTGGTCCGATTTGAAAAATTCTTTCAGTCTTAGATAGTCCATTTATCGAGGAAGGCTATAGGCTATATTTTATCCCCGTATTCTTACGGGAACGGGAACCACGCGGGTGAAACCGCGCGGCGTCTACTAGTATGATATAAATTAAGTAGTGGCTCAAGCAAACAGAGATAATAAAGTGTAGCATTGCTATGTAATAGGTATACATAAAATACATTATATTATATACTAATATTATAAAGCTGAAGAGTTTGTTTGTTTGTTTGATTGAACGCGCTAATCTCAGGAACTACTGGTCCGATTTGAAAAATTATTTCAGTGTTAGATAGCCCATTTATCGAGGAAGGCTATAGGCATATTATCCCTATATTCCTACGGGAACGGGAACCACGCGGGTGAAACCGCGCGGCGTCAGCTAGTATTATATAAAAATGAATCCATATATCCCTTGGTCACGCCATCACGCGTGATCGGCTGGACCGATTTCACTATTTTTTTTTCATGTATTTTTTATTGTCAGGAGAACTGTGTTTATGCCAGAAATAGAAATTGAAGTGGTAGTGTAGGGTAGGGTAGGGTAGGGTAGGGTAGGGTAGGATAGGATCGGATAGGAGTAGTTGAAAGTTTACATCGAGTTTCACGCGGACGAAGTCGCAGGCATCCGCTAGTATATTATATTCCACTTAACGTGAAGTGGGTTATCTGATTGTACAGTCAATGGACGTCCACTACAGGACATACTTCTGTAGGGACTTCCAAACATCATGATCCTGAGTCGTCTGCATCGAGCGAATACCTGCGACTCGCTTGATGTCATCAGTCCACCTGATGGAGGGTCAACAAACACTGCACTTTCTGGTGCAGGGCTGCCATTTTAGCACCTTGGAACTCCAACAGCTATCAGCTGTTCGAACTATGTGCCCCGTCCTTTGCCACTTCAGCTTTGCGACACATTACTTTATGTTGGTGTCATTGGTTCTTCTACAGATCTCCTCATTTCTAATACCTCATTTCTAGTACCGCCAAGCGCTAAATCGCTTGGCGGTACTAGAAATGAGGTATCGTTCCGGTACGATGTCGTGTAGAAACCGAAAGGAGTGTGGATTTTCATCCTCCTCCTAACAAGTTAGCCCGCTTCCATCTTAGATTACATCATCACTTACCATCAGGTGAGATTGTAGTCAAGGGCTAACTTGTAAAGAGTAAAAAAAAAAATCAATCATGTAGAGATACTCTTTGTATAGCTCGTTCCATCGCCCACTGTTTGACTGTGTGGGGGCCCTTAGTACATATAATGATAATTACATTTGCTAATTAATATTATTTGTCCAATTATAATTGGAATAAGTCCAGTATGATTTGGTACATATCTCCACTGATTTCAGTGATTCCTCATTTGAAAACTATGCAAATCAGAAGTGAGTATGTGATTTATAGATACCACTTATTTCTCCACTACAAATGTTAAAAATAAAAATAAATAAATAAATAAATATACTTAAACAATACACATCACTATCTAGCCCCAAAGTAAGCATACAGAGTAGCTTGTGTTAAGGGTGCTAAGATAGTTGATATTATAATATTAATATACAATTATATACTACATGATGTGAAACATTACAAATCGCAACCCTAAACACCAGAACACTTAGAACCCAAGAAAGCCTTCTAGAACTTGAAGAAGCTCTGGAAGAAATCAACTACAATATACTAGGCATCAGTGAAATGCGAAGAGCAGGCGAAACGATAGAAGAACATGAAAAGTACATATTATACCAAAAAGGAGAACCAGGCGGTCAAAAGGGAGTAGGTTTCCTAATAAAACAGTCTCTGAAGAAACACATACGAGAATTGATTGGAATTTCCGACAGACTAGCGATACTCAACATAGAAATACCAGGATACAAAAAGCAATGGTCGATCATGCAAGCATACGCGCCAACCGAACAATCTGATGTGGCAGTATTAGAGTCTTTCTATGATGAGATGTCACGAGCAATAAGGACCAACGCAGATAAGCACATCCTACTTATGGGTGACTTCAATGCCCAAGTTGGGGCCCGACAAAATAACGAAGAATATGTGCTTGGAAAGTTCGGACACGGAAAAAGAAGTCGCAATGGCCAAAAACTAGTTGAATTTCTCATGGAACATAATCTCACAGTTCTTAACTCAACTTTCAAGAAAAACACACGAAATAAATGGACTTGGATCCCACCCGATGGTTCCTATAAAAATGAAATTGATTATATTATAAGCAATCACCCTAAAGCATTCACTGACACAAAGGTCATAAACAAGCTAAATTTCAACACAAACCATAGAATGGTGCGCTGCTCATTAAGAACGGAACAGATCAAAACACCGAGACATCACATGAAAAATCATAGATATGAACAGAAAGTGCTTCCGACCCTTGTAGATGAAAACCACTTTGAAGAAATCAAAAAGCAAATTACAAACGAAGTACTAGACCCACTAAAAAAATATGAACTTCTAGAAAATAGACTTAAAACAATCAACATTTACAGAAATCAACAAAATAATAAATACCAACTAAGCGATTACACCCTACATCTATTGAAGGACCGAAAAGATCTAATATCAAGCAAACAGCGAAAGGAATCAATTAAAAAGATAACAGATCTAAGTAAAAAAATAAGGGAAAATATACGAAAGGATAGGAAAAGAATAAGACTTAAGACTTTAGAACGCCACATAACGAGGACGGGAGGAGTGAAAAAGGCGCTGAAAGAACTAAGAGAATCAGGGAAGGAATGGATACCTAGGCTTAAAAGGAAAACAACAACTACTTCGAAAAGAAAGGATATCAAGGACCTAGCCACGCTCTTCTACAGCCAGCTCTATGCCACACAAACACAAAGTCACAATGCAAAGACCAAACAGAGTGGCACACTTTTGGAGCCGACGCGGGTAAACCCTGAGGAACCAATACCTGAAATATTACAATGCGAGGTTGAGAAGTCAATAAAAAGCCAAAAAGCAGAAAGATCTCCAGGGCCGGATAGAATAGCAAACGAGTTGCTAAAGGGTACAATGGAAGAACTGGTTCCTATCCTTACAAAACTATTCAACGAAATCATAATAAAATGCAAAATTCCAGAGCAATGGACCAAATCCCACATTATTCTACTGCATAAAAAGGGTGATAAAAACGACTTGGAAAACTACAGGCCAATCAGTCTGATGTCTAATGTGTACAAAGTATTTGCGAAGATAATACTTGACAGAATCACTAAAACTCTGGACGAACAACAGCCAGTGGAACAAGCGGGCTTCAGAAAAGGATTTTCTACAATCGACCACATCCACACTGTCAAACAAATACTCGAAAAATACACGGAGCATAACAAAAAAATATACATAGCGTTTATCGACTACGCCAAAGCCTTCGACAGTATAAGCCATGAATCCCTCTTAGATAGTTTAGATCAGCAAGGAGTACCCGCAGCATACATTGACATCATAAATATGATTTATAACAACAATAAAGCTAAAATCCAACTAGAAAGCTTAGGAAACGAGTTTAAAATTGAAAGAGGTGTCAGACAAGGGGACCCTTTATCCCCCAAACTGTTTTCAGCCGTGTTGGAAAGCGTATTCCGCAACTTAGAATGGGAAGACTTCGGAATCAATGTTAATGGTAAAAAACTTAACCATCTCAGATTCGCAGATGACCTCGTACTATTTGAAGAAGATCCAATCAAACTCGGGTGCATGGTTTCGAATCTACATGAAGAGAGCATTAAAATCGGACTCAAAATGAACACAAAGAAGACCAAACTAATGACGAACAGTACTGAGGTCAACATCGGCATTGATAACAACCCATTATTGTATGTGCAAGAATACACATACCTTGGACAAGTTGTTACCTTCAGGGACCAAATGACAAAAGAAATCAGCACGAGAATTGCCGTTGGCTGGAAAAGATATTGGTCCCTGAAGGAGATAATGAAATCCAAGGAACTGAGCATGGTAATTAAGAGGAAGGCCTTCAACACGTGTATCTTGCCATGCCTAACATACGGCTGTGAAACCTGGGCGCTCACCATGGCTCAAAGGGCTAAACTGGCCAGGTGCCAACGATCCATGGAGAGGAGCATGACTGGCCACAAGAAAAAGGATAGGGTAAGAAACACTGACCTTCGAACTAAAACTGGGGTCACCGATGTTTTAACTCGTGTCGACCAGCAAAAGTGGCGATGGACAGGCCACATGCTAAGGGACACTACGGGGAAGTGGAGCAGACTGGTGACGGAATGGTACCCTAGAGATGGCAGAAGGAATCGGGGTAAACAGTTCATTAGATGGGAGGATGACTTAAAGCTCACAGCAGGTCCAAAGTGGAGAAGGGTCGCATTAGAGAGAGAGCAGTGGAAGTCGCTGGAGGAGGCCTATGCCGAAAGGCACACTATGTTAAGAGATATTCTTTAAAAAAATGAAAACAAAATGTATTGTATATATAATTGTAATTTCTTAACACAGAATAAAGGGCTTATTATTATTATTATTATATACTACATATAAATACTTATATAATGTATAAATACACACAGACACTGGAAAACACTCATGCTTATCACACAAATATTTTCCAGTTGTGGGAATCGAACCCACAGCCGTGGATGCAGAAAGCAGGGTCACTACCCACTGCGCCACGCGGCCGTCAACTTATCATACATAATATTATTATGTATTATGCTAAACCTCAGTTTAAGCAATATTTATGTATTATATTATATTTTATGGATTCACTTGTGTGGTTGCCAGTTAATAATAAAACTGTAACAGGTGAAATTCTGTATTTTGACGATAATCACACTAATATTATGAAGGAGATAGTTTGTATGTAAGTGTGTGTCTGTGTGGGTGCGTAAGTATGTATGTTTGTTCCCCTTTTTGTGCTGCGGCTACTGAAGTGAAAAACTGAGTTCTACTCAGTCCGCTAGTAATATTTGAAATAGACTCCTCTACTTTATAATAAATATGTCTTTGGTTTAAGTATTTAATTCAGTAGAGCATGGAAATATAAAGTTAATACAGTAGCCTAAGCAAATTTTTTTTCTAAAATTAATTATACCTATTAAACAACTCGAAAAATGGACTTACTGCCAGAGAAGTGTCTGCATGTTCGGCAGTGACATGCTCCATGAGCGCTGCGTCCGTGAATCCCATGCGATTGCAGAATGGACATGTGTATGCTTGTGGCTGTTCCAATGCGAGGCTCTCTCCGCCATAGTAGAGGTCTTTGAAAGTAAAACACAGGCATATTAACAATCTATAAACTAGTTTCTCTAAATAATCATTTTTATCTGTCATTTAATTAATTGTTCTTTTTTTTCTTTATAATTTATTAAAAAATTATGATCACAGGAATTTGGAGAATAGACCTGCCACACTGATCCAATGCAGGTTGATGGGCTGATCGATAATGGATGACTATACTTAAGCCAAACTGGATGTAGAATGTTTATCAACAAACAAATTATAAATGTGGGTATAAATTACTAGCCATTACACACCCAATAATTTATAATTTTATTTAAAAATAAATATACATTTTTAAATATTTCTTTAAGTATAGCAGACCTTATGTTAATAATAACATTGATCAGAATTGGAATGCAACCTTTATGATGATTAAGAACATCATTCATTAAGCTGTGTAATACAAGATTTTAGACATCAGCGGTAACATAGAGGCGCGGCAGCAGGGCATTACCCTCCTCAGGGGCTTCCCTCTTACCCACAGTGGTCTCACGCGTCTTGATTTTATGTAGTTGAAGATCCAAAATAGAAATGACCTTCGCCCAGCTGTTTAATGGACGAATTGCTACTGACAGTCCTCATATTATTTCTTTGACTATTCTTTATCTGTTGTGGTTGACACTAACTTTTTAAAAAGAATATTTGCCATATATTTTATAATATTCTCATATACTAATATTCTCATTCCCCTCCAACTAGTTGGTAAAGACTGTGCTAGAAGTGGGTATGACAATAGACCAACGGGGTGAGGATTGATACACCACCCCTCAGTGATGAATCCAACCGCTCTTACCGTTGAGCTATTGAGGCTTTAACTAGATTCATAGGTACATTTAATTTGCCACTATATAAGTACCTACAATAGTAATTTCTAGGCCAATACAATATTTTTATAACTTTTAAACCCAACCAAAAAATATAACTTATTTAAAGTATACTTTGCATTTAAATTGTAAACACACTCTTATTTTGAGCATTTTGAGCTATCTGTCCTAAACATAGTCTAGGTTGCTAAACCTGAGCGATCTTTTGTGCAAAATAATGAATATGAATTTAATAAAAAGAATAGGCTTAATACTTACAGCCTTACTTGGTATTTTCTACTTGCACACAGCCTAACTTGATGAGTACTGTTTACCAACAAACAAATTTAAAATGAGGGTATACATCACTAGTCATTTCACACTTAATATTTATTATAATTAACTTGTTCTTAAATTAATGAAAATAAATAAGCTATGATATGACATGCATTTTCTACCTTTATTTTTACTTTGTTTGTTGGTAAGCAAGAAAATAGTAAAAAAATTTAAAACCATTTTATTGTGTGACATATTAGGGATTGCATTGATCTATTAACATGTTAAAATTCATTTCAGAGTTTCTCAATAGAAAACCTAAAAAATTGTAAGAAAATAATTTAGAGTTCCTATTAATGTTACACAACTGTCAACAAAGGACAGATTTCTCACACGAAAAAAATGTAGGCCAATATTGTCTAATGTTAATACAAAGTCTGTAAAAGGTTTCTCACCAAAATCACTTCTGGACAGAATACATTGCATGGGGTGTTCTGTTGTGTGCTGGTTTGTCGTGGCGCCGGATTCGTAACAAGCAGCGCACAGGTCGTAGTCGATGCATATCAAACATTTGTATCGTCGTCCTCTAAAATTATTTTTCAAACAAGAATCACAGCTGACTCCTGCAATGACATTAAGACTTTACTACAATTTCGTGTAACATTTGCTTGAAAAATTACCCTAAGGTTGGCACAAACGATTATTTAAATCATATAGAAGACTGTTGTTTACGATTTTCGCAAAAATATCTTGGTGACAAAAGCATCTACAAATTTTGATTATCATTCATTGCCCACCTTCATGGCGATTCATTTTCGCCACAAAATGTCGCCGAATCACTTCTTGGCACCAGGATTACTGCTACTATTTGAGGTATTTATATTACTATTCTAAAATAAGTAGCACAACATATAATACACTAAAATACAAGGTATTTAACAAAAATTTCCAAGCAAACCTAACCCAACCAGGCCATAATGACGTCACATAATGTCCGTGTGTTGTCTGTATAAAAATATATTATATCACAATCCAAAACAGATTATATATTATCACTTCTTTGTTTCTGCTCGATTTGGGAAAATATATGAACTATTCATGACTATTCAAATTAGTATCTATTTGAAAAAAATAATAAAGGTATTTTTTTTAATTTAAGGCACTAGGCCTAGTTCGGACTACTTTAGTACGAGTACGAGTACGAATAATTTTTCAATTTACCGCTCAAAAATCGTTCATACTCGACTAAAATGATAAAGTACTAGGCCATAGTGATCTCTTTTACCCGCCAGGAGATAGAGATAAACGATAAGATGGTGGCACGGTCAATCAAAAGTGCCACCACTATTGATAATTTTCGATTTTGGCCACGCGCAAACTTATTTTGCGCGCACCTTTTTAGCCGTTTGTGGCGCGCACTATTCACTTAGTCCACAGATTAATAACTTAGTCGTAAAACCTCCATGGTATTAAATTTTTTTTTATTTTATAGAATAATGATGTAAAAAAATTTCAATTGTCAAAATGGTTTGACAATGACAATTGACATGGAAAGCGCGGGAAACTTCTAATTTGGCGGACGTGTTTTTGGTTTTCGATTATAAATAATTGTAAAGTGGATCAGTAGAGTGTAAAATAGTTGTTAGTTTATTATTATTACTTATTTATATATAAAATTGTGTAAATAGTATACATATTTAAATATTTGGTAAGTGTCTTTTCTATACTATGGGGGTCGATCCCCCAGACGATCCCGGCGGTCCGGGAACCGGCCCTGGACCTCCTTTAACGTTTACAAAAACACCTTCTGTAGCATATAATGTGACCATTGAGGACTCCTCAATGGACACAGAGGATGGTCTCTTTCCTAAATCTGAACGGAAACGTAGTAAACCCCGTAAAAGGTGCAGACATTGCAACTCTAAAAAACGTAAAAGTAAAGACGGAAAAGAATATGATCAGTGTAAATGTTCAGAGGACTCCGATGATAAATCAGTTCCTATTGAAATAAATAACGAAGATAGTGAAAAAACTAACTTACCGACCTCCTTCCCTCCACAAAGTACAAAACCCAATGCATCACCACAAAACAGAAAATATGTGGAAACAGATTTAGGACCTTTCACTGTTCACATCCAAAAAATAACATCATCCCCAACGGACCCTGTTACTTTACACCCAATCCAATTTGGTAAAGATTTGAAAAAAATTAACATTAAGAACATTGTCAATGGTAGTTTAAAGCGTATTGGCAGAAATAGAGTTTCCATGGCTTTTACAAATTATAAAGATGCAAATTTATTCACTGAAAATTCTGTAATTGCTCTTTCTTATAAAGTTTTTATTCCTAGCTTTAGTATTACAAGAGTTGGTATTGTAAAAGGTGTGCCCCAGGAATGGTCGGAGGAAGAAATTCAGGAAAATATCACTGTTCCTATAGGATGTGGCCAAATTATCAAGGTTAGGAGAATCAAAAAGAAAAATATAACTGATGGCAAAATTTCATTCTCCAACACCAACATGGTAGTACTGACTTTTGATGGACAAGTGCTACCTAAAAGGGTGTACATGTGTTACACAGCTCTCCCGGTAGAACTATATATTTTCCCCACAATACAGTGCTATAACTGCTGCAAATTTGGCCACACTAAAGTCCTCTGTAGATCAAAACCACGTTGTTTTAAATGTGGTGATGATCATACCTCAGAAACATGTTCAGTTATATATGAAAACTCTTGCTGTCTCCATTGCTCTGGTCGCCACTTTGCCACTAGTAAAGTGTGTCCGGAGTTCTCAAGACAGCAAAAGATTAAAATTTCAATGGCCCAGAGCTGTTTATCATATGCAGAAGCAGCCAAGATCCACCCTCCAACATCAAAATTGTATGCTGATGTAGCAGCTTCCTCTCCTCCCAAGTCCGATGAAAAACACCCTGCCTCTAGCTTTGGATCATATGAACCTATGGCATCTAACAGTTCTCATAAAAAAACTGTTTTCACTCAACGTCGTGCCCCTCCTAAACAAACCGGAGGGTATGACCGCTCCATGCATGAAACAATTAACAATGAATATAATAATCACAATTCTCAAATGCCTGATGGTTATGTTTTGAAACAGAGATCAAATACAATCCCTCAGCAATCTATTGCTGAAATAATTTTGGAACTTATCAAATTACTTTCAAATTCTAGTTGTTCATTTTCAAATACTAACTTTTTACCGTCCAACGTCGCCAATTCTTTACTGACAGCTTTAAACCAAAACTTTAATAATTATGGACCACAAAATCCTTCAGTGGAACTGTAGGAGTGCTGTTAGCAAAAAAACAGATATTATTTACTTACTAAATAAATATAAGCCTATGGCTATATGTCTCTCTGAGACATGGTTAAAATCAGAGTTTCCCTTTAGGATCTCTGGTTTTGTTACTGTAAGAAGTGATAGATTTGATGGGTTTGGTGGAGTGGCCATTCTCATTAAGAACACTTTTTCATATAAGATTTTTTCTCTCCCTCCTCTCAGTGATGGCATTAATGCCATTGCTGTGATTGTAAATAAAATTTGTATTATTTCTGTGTACATACCTCACCCTTCCACTTCCTTATATAATGAGTTTAGTCAATTATTATCTACTTTGCCTTGCCCATACTTAGTACTTGGGGATTTCAACTGTCAAAATCAATCATGGGGAAGTTTTAACACTAACTATTATGGTGAATTGATGACAGATATTTTAGATTCTCAAAATGTATGTATATTGAATGATGGGACTCCAACTCGACGCACTCGCCCTGGTGAAGGCCCTAGTGCTCCAGACTTGTCACTTTGCTCTCCAAGTTTAGCCTCTCTGATATCCTGGAGTGTACTTGACCACACTTATGGCAGTGATCATACACCTATTGTACTTACTTTACCTATCTCTAGCCCTTATTCTAATCTACAATATAGTTCTAAACTAAAGCATAAACTGCCAGATAACTGGAATACATTTAAACATTATGTTGATCAAAAGATATCTAGTCTTCCTATTGTTAATGGTGGTAATGAAACAATATGTTCAAATGAGTTTACTAAAATTTTAATTGATGCTGCTAACACTTTATTTCCATTAAAAGGTAATAGACAGGGTAAAATTCCATTTCCTCCTTGGTGGGATCATGAGTGCACTATAGCCATCAAGCAACGGAAAGAGGCTGAAAAAAAATATTGTTCTGTGATGACTGCAGAGAACTTTGAAATATATACCCAAATAGCTCGTTCAACTAGCAAGCTTCTCAAAAAGAAGAAATTTGAGGGTTGGAGACGATTTTGCGAATCCATAAGTCCAGATATTTGCCCATCGTTAGTTTGGAGAAATATTAGAAGATTTAAGTCGGCTTTCTATTCATCTTCATCAGGTACCTTACCAATTGAGCTAGGCGATCAATTTATTGACAAGTTGGCTCCTCCATATGTTCCAAACTTTAATAATGCCCAGTGCTGTATTCCTTACTCTGTACCATGTAGTCATACAGACCTTAATGCCCCCTTTAGTTTATCCGAACTGAAAGGGGTGTTGTCTTATGTAAAAGACTCATCTCCAGGCGAAGACGGTATTACATACTCATTCTTGATTAACTGCAATGACGCTTCTTTGAACTATTATTTGTGTGTTATTAATGCAATTATGTTGTCTGGTAACATTCCTTCTTCTTGGAAAACACAAATCATAGTTCCCATATTAAAACCTAATAAACCAGCCTCTGATGTTTCTTCTTTTCGTCCAATTGCCCTCTCTTCTGTTCTTGCCAAATTAGTTGAGCATCTTGTTAAAAATAGGTTAGAATTTTTCATTGAACATAACAATATTTTGACAGCCAATCAGCTGGGATTTAGAAAAGGTCGTAGCACCATAGACAATATTAGTATACTTGTTTCGGATATTAGGTTAGGATTCTCGAAGAATGAGGCAGTTCTTGCGGCCTTTCTTGACATTAGCTCAGCGTACGATAATGTGTTGATCTCCGTCTTACACAATAAATTACATGACCTCCATGTTCCCCAAATATTAATCAAATTTATCATCAATATGCTTTCTGAGAGATGTATTAAATTAGACCTACACAACGGTACTCAACTTTCAAGGCTGGTATGGAGAGGCCTACCGCAGGGGTCGGTCCTTAGTCCATTGCTGTATAATGTATATACTTGTGACTTAGAGATATTTTTAAACACAAACGTAAACGTCTTGCAATACGCAGATGATCTCCTACTATATATCTCGGACAAGTGTATACAAAATGCAAGTAAATATTTATCGTCTTCCCTTTTTAAATTAAATAAATGGTTAAATCTCAATGGTCTGGAATTATCGGTTACTAAAAGTACTGTGGTTTTATTTTCTAGAAAGAGAATCATTCCTGAGTTTAACGTACTTTATATGGATAATCCTATCCCTGTAAAATCTGAGGTAAAATTCTTGGGAGTTATTTTAGACTCCAAACTTACCGGAGTTCCTCACTGTAACTATATTGTAACTAAATGTGAAAGAAACCTAAATATGATCAGGTGTCTAACTGGTGTCTGGTGGGGTGCTCATTCTGCATCCTTACGTCTTATTTATAATGCCTTAATTCGTAGCTTGCTAGATTACGCCACTTTTGTTCTACAGCCATGTAGTGCCGTAGCTCTTAGTAAATTAGATTGCGTACAAGCCAAAGCTTTAAGGATCATCCTTGGAGCTATGAAATCTAGCCCTATCAATGCTATGCAAATAGAGTGTGTTGAACCACCTTTATGTTTAAGACGACAATTTCTATCTGATAGGTATATATTTAAAGCTATGCAATTTTCATATCATCCTTTACGTAATAAACTCCAACTCCTTCTGGAATTTACAGACACTTGTTCGTATTGGTCCCATAAATCTCCCCCGTGTCTTATCAAAAGCTATCGAATATTTTGCTCCATACAAGCGCCGATGTATAGTACATATTGTTACCCTACTTTCGGTATTAAATATAATGCATTAATAACCTCTCCGGATGTTAGAATCAATCCAGATATTCCAAGAAATCAATTTGAAGCTCCTCTGTTTGTAAACATATTAAAAGAAAATGAATTTAATGATTATCATTATATATATAGTGACGCTTCTAAGCATGCATCAGATGGTATAGTAGGAGTTGGAGTTTTTCATTTTCAATATAATATTGTTCAGAAAATAAAACTTCCACCTGAATCATCTGTATTTACTGGAGAATGCCTTGGTTTGTTTAAATCTGTTGAATATATTCTTCTTGCTAAACTTAAGAAATCCATTATATTTACGGACTCTATGAGTGCTCTGCAAGCTCTATCTAGATGTCCTTTTAAGTCTGCTCAAATTCATCATATTATTTTAAAAATTAGAACACTTCTACTTACATGTAATGAAAAAGGCTATTCAGTGGTGTTTTCCTGGGTACCAGGTCACTCAGGCATTCCTGGAAATGAACGTGCTGATCAGCTTGCCAATGAGGCTATTTCATGCGGAGATATGGCAGACTATTGTAACTACGCCTATGATTTGTGTACACTGACAAAACGTTCCCTTCAGGAGTCCTGGAAAGTGGCTTGGTCAATTTCCAGCCAATCAAAGGGCAAAGCCTTTGCTAGGATACAAAACTTTATTCCGACAAAGCCATGGTTCTCAAGGATAAAATTGAGCAGGAGGGTAACATGTATCTTGACGCGTATGCGTTTGGGCCACGTTTGCTCTCCTGTTCAACTTGCGAAATTTGGAATTGTGAGCAGTGATTTGTGCGAGTGTGGTGAAGTGGGTGACCTTAATCACATATTTTTATCATGTCCAAAATTTTATCGAGAATCATTTTACAAGGACCTTATTCTTTTCCACATCCCACTTCCTACTTCAGTTGACATCCTCTTGTCCTATGATAAACCTTGTATATATAAACTTTTTTCCTCTTTTATCCTAATTAATGATATTAAGTTGTAAATACTTTTAGATGTACAATTTTTTATGTAAATATATGTTTTATAGTATTGAAAATGAATGATTAGTATTTAATTGTAAATATTCAGTATAAGTATTCTATTTTATATTTCCTTTCCTTTTCTGATCCTTTCTAAAATTTCCGTACCTTCAAAATTTCGAGTTTTATAATTAAACAAGTTTCCTCGTTTTAAATAACGGAAAAAAAAAAAAAGCACTTGATACTGGCTCAATCGCTCGACGCGCGGAGCCATAGAACCAAGAAGAAGAAGAAGAAGACAATTGACATCAAAATGCATGAAAAAAAAACATTTTATCTAAGGTTAAAAAGCGAGCATAATTTTAAGCTGTTTTTATTGTTACTTATTTGAAAAATCATAATTTCACTTTCTTGAAAAACTGTAGTTCTTAACTTTACATAATTTAAATCGCGTTAGTCGTTTGAACAAAGGTCAAAGTACCAGCGGTTTTAATAAAATATACAAAATTCCAGATAGAGACAATAAAAATTGACGGTATTTTGCGCGGGAACAAACACGTAAAGTGTATTGAAGTGGAATGAAATGATAAACATCGATTAATTTGTAATTTTACGTTTAATTAAAACATAAAAAATGGCAGATGCTCTAGCACATTTAGTTGTTGATGGCAATGAGGTGTTACAATTCAAACTGGGTAAGCATTTCAGCGACCGTCAGCGAATTTTTAAATGTACAATTATTGATTTCAATTCCGAATGAAATCCAAATTTTCAGTCGATTTATTCTAAGACTAGCGGACGCCCGCGATTCCGTTCGCGTGGAATTCCGTTTTTCAAACAAATTCCGCTGGAACTATTACCAAGGATTTTTCCAGGATAGAATGTCTATGTTTTGCTCCAAGCTTTAACTGCACTATACGGTTGTCTACTTAATTCTAGATAAGTTTGTAAAAGTTTGGCACTCCCGTAACTTTAATTTTAAGTTTTCTACTTTACTTTTCACTGTTAAATCATGACAAATTGGTGTTTCAAATGTGCTTGTAAACTAAGCTCAATTGATATAAATAAATTTTGAATTTTCAAAATATTGGATCAGTACAAAAGTAACAGACTGACAGACTTGCATTGGCATTTATAATATATGGATGGTTTACTCTTTTTTACATGCTTTATATTTTATTTTTCTCATTTTTAAATGTGTAACTATGATTATTAATTATAATATTATTATCATTGATTTGTTGTTCATAGTCCGAGAGCCAGAAGATATTGAAGATGACGACACAACCTTTGGTCCAGAGATGTGTCATCAAGTTTTTGGAGAAAATGAAAATATATTTGGCTATACAGACTTGAAAATAAAACTGTATTACAGTGAAGCTAGTTTGCAGACATACTTAGGCATATCATATTCTGATAAGGTGCAGTATGAAATGCAAGGATGTAAATATTTATTTATTTATTACTATCCAAAGTGCTGTGGTTTCTGTATAATTTAACCTGCGTAGTTCCCATTCTCGTGAGAATGCGTGAATAAAGTATATACTATGTGATTAATATATATACCATTTTTTTAATAACATTATATTTTTGTACCTAATTTAAACTACTGATATTATTATGCTAGTTCATTTTTTTTTTTTTTTTTTTAATTTTTTTTTTTTTTAAAGAATATTTGCCATATTTTTTATAATATATGACCAATATTCCCATTCCCCTCCAACTAGTCGAGAAAGACTGTGCTAGGTGTGGGTACAACAATAGACCAACGGGGTGAGGATTGAGCCACCACCCCTCTGTGAAAAGTCTGACCGCTCTTACCGTTGAGCTATTGAGGCTATTATATTAATTTGGCAATTTCAATTTTTATTCTTTTAATATGGAACAGGATTAATGTTATTAAAAATAATAAAGATGGTAAAATGATATATCTCTATCACATGTAAAAATATACCAAAGCATATTTTTACAAGTGAATTAATGGTTAGGTGTTATTTTGGATTATGCTATGATTGAGTTATCATTTTCTCACAAAAACAAAATTTCCTTAACCTACAAGAGGACAGGTAACAGGTAATTCTTCCTGCCCAGCCAAAATTGGATATCTGTTGTAATATACTCAGAGGCACAAACTCATCACCACACAACGTGCAATGGAAAGGAGCATCTTGAAACTAAAAAAAGCTGACAAAATAAACAGTATGATTATTAGGAAAAAAACTAATCTCACAGATGCTCTGGACCATGCACAAAGACTTAAGTGGAGATGGGCAGGCCACCTTGGCAGGCTAAAGGACAAACGGTGGACTAAGAAAATTACCTACTGGAAAGGTCCACTTGGTAAAAGGAAGGTAGGAAGGCCTATAGGAAGGTGGGTAGACGACATTACCGCAGTGGCTGGCCAAGGTTGGATGGAACTCACAAAAGAAAGGGACAATTGGAAAAAAATGGAGGAGGCTTATACCCGAAGGGGCCCATTATTAACTAGTACATAAATTAATTATTTAGATAAATATATAGATTAGTTAGAATAGTTTTAAGATATTGTTAAGTACTATCTAAATGGGAAAAATAAAGCTTATTATTATACTATAACAGTATTATCGAATTCATGTTTTTGATGCACACCGCCTTGTTATGATATACTTTTGTTGTATTTACTTTTTGTAATTGAATGTTTAATCAAGAGACCTATTTTCAAGATACAGTTAAAAAAATTATAAGAAGTTAAGTGTTATGTGTATTAAAATTTCAGATAGATCCAAAGACGTCGGGCGGCTTAAAGCCAGATGACGTGGAAGGTGCACTCCGCAAGGTGCTAGCCCCGGGATATGTGACCAACATAGACGAGTTTGTGTCAATGCTCAAAAAAGATAAACAGTTTAAACCTCACGGAGTTCTTGTTCAGTCTTTCTCAACTGTAAATCGTAAGTTCCTCTCATTTTAGATATAGCAGTACTATTTGTAGCAGGTATGCAATAAGTTAGTAGACTTGTGATACTCCATACAACAACTTAATTATCTATGTACAAGAGAAAGACAAACATTCACCAAGAGTGGCAGTATATTAAATAAAATAAATAAATAAAATAAAATAAAATAAAAATAGCCTTTATTCTCTGATTGCTGAATACATACGATATACTTAATACTATTACTTAATTTATATACTAGAGCAATCAGGTTGTCCTTCGACATAGGCCTCCTCCAGACTTTTCCACTCTACTCGATCTCTGGCCTTTCCTCGCCATCCTTTCGGCAGGTCATCCTACCATCTCTTATGTGGTCGCCCTTGCCTCCTCCCCAGAGATGGGAAAAGGAAGGAGTATATTAAATATGGATCTTTATCATTGAGATTGGACCTACGTAAGTAGATTTTTATGTAATTTCCCTTCATTAGTTCACCAGTGGTGCACTCAATTAATCGCCTGAAGTGAGCTGACATGCTCGATGATTACATGACAGAAACTGCCCAAAAGTTGCACAGTTCACCTGCATAAGTCTAACGATTAATTCGCATTGCAAGAACAAGAAAATAAATGCAATTTTCGTAGAATGTAAATTTTTAAAATTTGTTTATGGAAATGAAATTTTGATTGTTTGCTATTATTATTACATTAAGATAAATATACTTTATTTGCACACCACAAAGACAAAAACAAGTGAAATAAAAAACAAATTAGGAAGATATCAGCATACAAAAGGCGGCCTTATCGCTAAGTAGCGATTTCTTCCAGGCAACCTTCGGTTTAGGAAAACTTAAGGACATCAGCAAGTGGCGTAAAACAAAAATACCCATAGTATTAGTAATACACATAAATACAAATAATTTACATCCTAATACATAAACAATATTACACAAATACCTACAATAATGAATAAAATACATATCAAAATATACTAATAAATACATTATATTGAAGAGAAATAATATATACAAATCGTCTTTACTGCACCAGATAATGAGTCTACGGCATTTTTAAAAATGTCCAGTGTCTTTGATTGCCGTATGTTTAAAGGGAGAGCATTACATTTCCAGGCGAAGGTGGTGAAAGTCAAGAGTTTGAAGTGTACTATTGTGAAACGTCCACGCCTGGTTTCCAAGCCTACCACGAGCGGCTGCAGACGTTCCTTCTGTGGTATGTTGACGCTGCTTCCTTCATTGATGTGGACGACGATCGGTGGACATTCTTCACTGTGTAAGTATGGTTTTCACTTCTAAAAAACAACAATAAAGTATTTTTTTTTTTTTTTTTTTTATTCTTTACAAGTTAGCCCTTGACTACAATCTCCCCTGATGGTAAGTAATGATGCAGACTAAGATGGAAGCGGGCTAACTTGTTAGGAGGAGGATGAAAATCCACACCCCTTTCGGTTTCTACACGGCATCGTATCGGAACGCTAAATCGCTTGGCGGTACGTCTTTGCCGGTAGGGTGGTAACTAGCCACGGCCGAAGCCACCCATCAGCCAGACCTGGACTAATTAAGAAAATCTCAATCTGCCCAGCCGGGGATCGAACCCAGGACCTCCGTTTTGTAAATCCACCGCGCATACCACTGCGCCACGGAGGCCGTCAAAAGTAAGCAAAGTTTATGTTATTCTGTTATCATCAGTCCAAGTAGGTAGATCATGTAAACAAAGTGTAACATAATGGTTTACACTATGACACTAAAGACATAAACACCAAGTTTAAGTTATTAGACATCATCATAGTATAATAATAATAATATATTGATGGTTTCACTTCGGATTATAACCTATAATATACCGAAAAATAACACTTTAAATTGTAATCAGTATTTTCATAATATGACGGTAGATTATAATATCACGAGTGACGAGTGAGTGATGGTAAGTCTGCTTTGAGTAAAACATAATTAAATGTTGTATCCAAAATGGCCGAGAAGATGCCAACGACGAACCTCCCTCTGGACGCACCAAGCACGTCAACAACAAAAGATATCGTCGAAGTTGTTAAGAAAATTGATTTTGAAAATCGTCGAATTATCTTAAAGGAAGTTGCTGAGGATGTTGACATATCAATCGGTTCACGTCATGAATTTTGATCTGAAGAACCGTCGCCTGAGCATCGCTCAGAAGTTCTTATATGATATCGGTGATGATCTTCCTTTGTTCAAAAGCGTCATAAATCATGACGTGTCATGGCTTTATGACTATGGCGTCAAAAAAAAGCCCAATCATCCCAATGGACGCACCCAGGAGAGCCAAGACCTAAAAAAAACTGCATCGCGCGAGAATATAAATTTTTATGAATAAATAAATATTTTTTCATAAAAATATAAAATCACCTTACTTTTTGAACAGAGTAAGTAGAACTCTAAAATACTAAAATTTTGAAAATATCTTTAATGTTCTGTACATTGAAGATATTTTCAAAATTTTAGTATACTAGCGGACGCCCGCGACTTCGTCCGCGTGGAATTTAGTTTTTCACAAATCCCGCGGGAACCATGAATTTTCCGGGATCAAAAAGAAAAGGGAGGGATAAGTAGCCTATGTGTTAATCCAGGCTGTAGTATATCTTAATACCAAATTTCAGCTAATTCGGTTCAGTAGTTGGGGCGTGAAAGAGTAACAAACATTCATGTTACAGTTTTATTATAAGTATAGATTATCTTCCTATCATCACTTAGTATAAGCTGCTGGGCGCCCCTACTATAAGATACAGAACTCTGGTGTTGTCCAGGTTCGAGAAGTACCGCAGCAGCACGGGCGGGACCCGCTACGCTGTGGCGGCGTACGCCACGGTGTACCGGTACTACGCCTACCCGCGACACCTGCGCCCGCGCATCTCGCAGGTGCTCACTCTGCCGCCCTACCGCAAGATGGGCATCTGCGCCAACCTCTTGCAGGTACTACGTCACTCTTATTATTCTTTACACGTTAGCCCTTGACTACAATCTCACCTGATGGTAAGTGACGATGCAGTCTAAGATGGAAGCGGGCTAACTTGTTAGGAGGAGGATGAAAAACCACACCCCTTTCGGTTTCTATACGGCATCGTACCGGAACGCTAAATCGCTTGGCGGTACGTCTTTGCCGGTAGGTTGGTAACTAGCCACGGCCGTAGCCTCCCACCAGCCAGACCTAGACAAATTAAGAAAATCTCAATCTGCCCAGCCGGGGATCGAACCCAGGACCTCCGTCTTGTAAATCCACCGCGCATACCACTGCGCCACGGAGGCCGTCAAAAAATTCACTTATATGTTACCTATACTCTCTCTCTCTCTCTCTCTCTCTAGTCGGTCCCTCACGACTTAGGATCGTGACCATCTTGGCGAGTCATCGTTTGGTTTACAATGCTCCTCCATCGAGTACGGTCGCTGGCCATTTTTTTTTTTTTTTTAAAAGAATATTAGCCATCTTTTTTATAATATGACCAATATTCCCATTTCCCTCCAACTAGTCGTAGACCAACGGGGCGGGGATCGAACCACCATCCCTCGGTGATGAGTCCGACCGCTCTTACCGTTGAGCTATTGAGGCTTAAATTGGACGGCACTGTAAAAGGTGCGGGTTCCTGCTTCCTTTAGAAGATCGGGCCATCGGGTTGGAGATTAATAATTGACCTATACTAATAATTGATTATGAAACACGGCTAAAACTCACGTGATATTAGGTCGGAGTATGCCCGACTAGTTTCGAACCCATACGGGGCCTTTAGTCATGACCTGGATCTTGCATCGCGGCACGACCCAAACTGCGAAACTCCCAGCACGCAACGCGAGCAGCGCGTCGCGCAGCCGCTTCACAGTTTGGATCGTGAAACCAAGAACCAGCTCATGACTTGAAGAATTCAGAGCGAAATCAACCTTAAGGATTGAGTTTAAGGTTGAATTTGCAAATGTGACTGCTTGAATTGAGACCCAAGAAGTAGTGTTTTTTTGGTCGCTTATTTTTCATCCACTTTTAATAATCGATGATCTCATCAGATATTGGAAATTGAATATAAATTTTCTTGATGGAGCAACAGCACCAGGGGGAGGTATAAATCGACATATAATCGACTGTCAAATTGTAGTAAGCGACACTTTTATCATAAGTGTCAATTTTATCATTCAGAGTAACCTATGACTTCTCTTGCTAATAATAATGTACTTATTCATTTTATTTCCAGGCTATATATTCACATTTCATCCTGCACTCTGAAGTGGTGGACATCACTGTGGAAGACCCGTCAGACGACTTCCAGAGGATCAGAGATTATGTGGACGCTAAACTTTGTGAGACATTGTCTGCGTTCCATCCCGCCAAACTAACACAGAGGTATTTATATTTCAAACAATTCTTTATTTATTGGTTTGATCAAATCTGATATATGTAAAAGATTAGGATTAACAGTTTACTGTGCATCTCATCATCATCATCATCATCAAAGACCGGGAAGTGGGTCAAATTAAGATTCCAAGATTTTCTTATACATATACATAGTTACAAGCTTGGAGAGGCCGCTTTATTGGATTTGTAATGACGTTTCTTAGCTAGTCATGTATTGTCATCAGAACTCAGAGAGTGTGCAAAATTTCATCCTAATCGAAGACCAGGAAGTGGGTCAAATTAAGATTCCAAGATTTTCTTATATACATAGTTACAAGCTTGGCCAGGCCGTCATATTGGATTTGTAATGACGTTTCTTAGCTAGTCATGTACTGTCATCAGAACTCAGAGCGTGTGCAAAATTTCATCCTACACGAAGACCGGGAAGTGGGTCAAATTGGGATTCCAAGATTTGTCTTTCCTTCATAGTTACTGTGATTGGGGAGGCGGCTATATTGGATTTGTAATGACGTTTCTTAGCTAGTTATGTATTGTCATCAGAACTCAGAGAGTGTGCAAAATTTCATCAATAATTTATGATCAATAATTACAACAATACATTATTGCACAAAACTACTAACGTGACTAGCAGCGTGACGGTGTCCACGCTGCCTAACAAACAACTCAGCTCAAGTCGTCAACTGTTGCAACAATTTCGTACAAATACCTCCCTCCCACAATGATTAATGATTGATGACTGTTATTTTTTTTTGTGCTGTTATAGGTTCACAGCGGAAATGGCGAGCCAGGCTCAGAACAAACTGAAGATAAACAAGAAGCAGGCGAGGCGCGTGTACGAGATCTTGCGGCTCAAGAACACCAACCTATCGGACAAGAGCGCTTACCTACAGTACAGGCTGGACGTTAAGAACAGACTGAACGCACCGTACCAAGTAAGTCACTTCTATACAGCATTTCGCCGAGCAAATCACCTTTTACTTAATCACAAACCTCGTTCATTCATTCATTCATTTATTGTTTTTCATCATAACTTAAAACTAGCCTTACAGGTACCACCTAATTCGCTACCTTAGCACTTTATTATAAATCTAAAACTTAATTCTATATACCTACATATATACATTTAAAAATTAATATTACTTACTATTACAAATATACTACTCAGCAATCCTTGTGAGTTCACACAGCGTACAAGAGAATATGTCGATGTTCTTAGCTACGAGCGACGTTCAGAGTGTGAAGTGCGCACGTCAACGGAGCTTTTTTTGCTAAAATAGGGATGGCTGTTTTTAAATTGTATATAAATTAGGAGTATGCTAATAGTAAAGCAATTTTGTAAAAGGAACAGGGTGTCTGCGATAATTACTTTCGGAGCTACAGGGATTTAAAGGGTCAGATTTGCGGCGCTGCCGCGGATCCATGAAAAACGCCCCATACAAAATGGTACGATTTAATAACGTCGTAGGTGCATAATGATCATTAGATTTGTATGGATGGTCAAACAAAATTACTACTTTGTTATTTGTGCGTTTGTGTTTTTAGTTCATTTATTGAAAATGTCACATTTAACGTAAGGAATCTAAAACTGTATGTAATTTTCGTCTAATTACTATAAAAGATTTTTAATAAATTTCACATTGACCTTATTTACCCGAATGTATCATAAAAATCAATATATTCAAACCTAGTCATCATCCCCATTCTCTGCGTGTGTCAAGTCTGCCAGTCCGCATGGGGCCAGCTTGGTGGACTATTGGCCTAAAACCTCTCACTCTGGGAGGAGGCTCGTGCTCAGCAGTGAGCCGAGTATTGATAATGATGGATAATTAAAATTTGTTTTTTTTTTATTGCAGAAAAAGAAGTTAGAGATGAAAAAGCTCCAGAAGGTATTAAAACCCGACGAGTATGCAGCGGCCATAACAACTACGGGCATGAGTGAGACTCAAGCCCGACTGTCCACTCAGTACCTCGCCTTGGAGGATGACTACAGACGAGTCGTACACAGGATGCAAATAGAGTAAGGGTTATTTACACGAGCGGCAACTACGACGACCGCCGTCGACCGCCGCCGAGAGTCGACTGCCGTTGGCTGCCGCCGAGACGTCGCTGACTGCAGTCGACTGCCGTTGGCTGCCGCCGAGACATCTCCGACTGTAGTCGACTGCCGTTGGCTGCCGTCGAGCCGTCACTGACTGCAGTCGACTGCCGTTGGCTGCCGCCGAGACATCTCCGACTGTAGTCGACTGCTGTTGGCTGCCGCCGAGACGTTACTGACTGCAGTCGACTCCCCTTGGCTGCCGCCGAGTAGTCGCTGACTGCAGTTGGCTGCCGCCGAGATGTCACTGACTGCAGTCGACTCCCGTTGGCTGCCGCCGAGACGTCGCTGACTGCAGTTGGCTGCCGCTGAGACGTCGCTGACTGCAGTTGGCTGCCGCCGAGACGTCACTGACTGCAGTCGACTGCCGTTGGCTGCCGCCGAGACGTCGCTGACTGCAGTTGGCTGCCGCCGAGACGTCACTGACTGCAGTCGACTGCAGTTGGCTGCCGCTGAGACGTCGCTGACTGCAGTTGGCTGCCGCCGAGACGTCACTGACTGCAGTCGACTGCCGTTGGCTGCCGCCGAGACGTCGTTGACTGCAGTCGTCGGTAACAGCTGCCGCTCGTGTGAATGAACACTAACCTTGTGTACTAAGCGCCACATAACTAGTCCGCTATGAAGCTGTAATTCGCCTGCGCAGGTATAATAGTCTTACTGAGCCATTTGTCTTATGTTCAGAACGGACTAGAAGTGTGCCAAGACTTTAACAGTGAAGAGAAATGTTTAGCCTGATGTCAAAGTGAAGTGATATTAAAAATATTAAAGTTGAATGGAAGAAAGTGTTACATTTGTCAAGTATTTGCCAAAAAAAAAAACCAACAAATTTGTTATTAATTTCAAAATATGAGAATTAACACTTGTCCTGGTGTTTAAAATTGAAGACTTATTGATGTTAAAAAAATTTACTCTTAAGTGAAGATTGTTATTTTTTAAGGTCTGCCGTTTCAACATGTTTTTCAAGTTTTTAATAAAAATCCAGATTGGCTGTGCATTTTAAGAATATAGCAACTGACTTTTTTTAAAGTTTACTTATGGTAAACCGCTTCATAATGTAACGCGTTACGACGCTACTCTACCTAGCTTCCCTTTCTCTCATGCATACGGCAGGAGGTTTAAGTTCACTTCTGTCGCAACTTTTTTTTTTTTTATAACATTAGCGTTTTTACAGATAACACCATCAACAACGACATTGATACTTTGTCAAACTTTTATGAGTTGTAGTTATCTATTGTAATATATTAAAATTAATTATAATTCTTATGATTCAATAATACTCATATTTTTGGTCAACTCATATGAAATTGAGAGTGAGAAAAAACGTTTTTCCAACCACTAAATTCGCCACAATGTTGGCCATTGTAGTGCCGCAAACTTTTCTGACCAAGTGGCCAGAAGTGGAACTGTATGTATCAGCCCACTATAGTGCCACAAACTTATCGACCCCGGTGAGGGTGGCGCTGTTGTCGCGCTATAATGTTTTGCAAAATGGCGACCGCCGCGACTTTAGTTCCAGTTTTGGCCACTGGGTCAGAAATGTTTGTGACACTTTATGTGATAACAGCACTGATTGGGCCAGTTGCCATATTGGCCAAAGTGTTTTTTTTTTCTTGTTAGTTCTCTCGTGTCTCCTTATAAAAGAATTTAATTGAAGAGATTTATGTCACTTGCTATGTTATGAAACACAGTCATGTTGAACTCATTTCATTTTCATGTTAAAAACTAAGAAAATAATTGCTTTTTGTTAATTTGAAATTGAATGTTATTTTTTCAATGTTTTACTGAGAATTTTTGTCGAGTGTTGAAACCTATTTCTTTTTGTATTCAAACTTTATTGGAAGTACTAAAAGAATTCTGTTTTTTTTTCTTTTACAAGAAACATGCTATTCATTATTACATTATTAACTTGTATCTGTATGCTTTAATTTGATTTATTAATTTAAACTTGTGCCTTACTTATGATTTTCTAATTCAAATGTATTATTTTTTGTTTATTTCCCGTATTCTATTAAAATTCCCTTGTACTTTCTGATAATAAAAAAATATTTGAAATGTCACCATTGTTTATTTTAAATTCCAAGGTTACGATAAAAATCATTAGTAATTTGTATTTGCCACATTCACTAGACGTGAATTACTAAAAAAGAGTTCACTAATAATCTACTCCTACCTATTATAAACATAGTCAAAGTGCAGATATATTAGAGTTTATTTTGCAGAAAATAATAATGTTTTATTTTGGAGATTAAATTTTGTCATAGTTTTGTTTTCTTAAATCGATTAAAAACATAACAAGAATGTATATGTATAATTAGCTGAATCCGCGCGGTTCCCGTTCCCGTAGAAATACTATATAGGGAATAATATATAGCTTATAGAATTCCTCGATAAATAGCCTATCTAATACTGAAAGAATTTTTCAAATCGGACCAATAATTCATGAGATTAGCGCGTTCAATCAAACAAACAAACTCTTCAGCTTTATAATATTAGTATAGATGCGTACCCTAATTAACCATTTGCACTACAATGCTATTCTCAGCTAAGGTTTTTAGATGGAAAGGATAAAAAAGCTAGTATACAAGCTTTGTTGTTGGGATAATAAATAAAAAAACCGATAGTCATCACAATGGTTTATTTTTTTTTTGTATTATTATAAAAATATGTGAGCTTTGACTGAGATCCCTAAACTTAAAAATTACAAGATCGATCAGTAGAAAAATCTACTTATATAACAAGATCTAGTATTTACATTTTGTACTGGATAAAAAGTGCAACAACTATCATTATTGCAACACGACATACTTCTTATTATCGTAAATTAATTTAACAATGTCGTAGGTACCGCAGCGGGTTACTTGAGGCTGACGAAATGCGAATGACGTCTTTAGTACATATAATTTAAGAGCTCCAAACATTGACCTCTTATAATAAAACGACGCACAATCATGTAAAAAATTCACTTAAAAACTGGCCAATTTTGCTTTGTCAGTTTTAGAATTCTTGGTAAAGAAAATTACACCTAAAGGCCTTTAAATATAGTCCAATATTCTCTCTATATCGCAAATTCAGAGCAAATTCAACCTTAAAGATTGAGTTTAAGTTTGAATTTGCAAATGCGACTACTTGAATTGAGTGCCAAGAAGTTGTGTTTGGCACTCATTGAGTGGGGACGTTTTTTGTGGTCGCTGATTGTGCATTCACTTTTTAATAGGAGTTTGATGGCTCCAAAATAAACAATCAGTAATTTATTAAAAATTCTTTAAATTGCAAATATAAAATAATGTAATACATAATATTTTGTATTCGAATCAATATCAATAATGTCAAAAACCTCAGACTACAGAAAACACCAGAAGCCACGTTCGGCCATCATTATAAAGCATTGTTGTCACCAAAAAATGTACCTTTTATAGCACATCACACAACACGGCATACAAAGAGTGACTAATAGCTTGTTCGTGAAATTACACCAAAAAAGAGTAGTTAGTTAGAGAAAAAACGGCTTCAATAATATGCGCGAACACACCTTCTGGAGTTTTCTATATTCTGAGTCAAAAACTAAAACGTCTTTGGTAAAATACATTTAATTTATGAGCTCCAAAATAAAAAAAAATGAATAATTTATTTATATTGATATACCTACACTGCAAATAAAAAATAATGTAATAGGTTCATAACATTTTGTATTTGAATATCCATTATGTCAAAAACATTAAAACGTCATAGGTAAAATACATAGAGTAATAATTCAAGACCTCCAAAATAAACAATGAATATTTTTTTTTTATTTTGCACTACAAATAAAAAATAATGTAATACATAATATTTTGTATTCAAATCAATATCAATCATGTCAAAAACATTAAAATGTTGCAGTAATGTAATGTAAAATAGAATTAAATAAGCTTAAGTCTCATAGCTCATTAGTGTCACTACGTACCAAGCACTTCGCCTTATAGGCCGTACTTTAGTATTTTAGTAAATCGTTTGTACTCGACTAAAGTAGTCCGAACTAGGCCATACGGTTAGTATTCTATAGATGGACATCTATTGACATACAACTACATGAACTTCGTATCGCCTCGCTTGCAAGTTATAGCGAGGTGAAGCGGTGCAGAGTGGCTCTAATGAGTTACAACTTTAAAACATTGCTTGGACAACACATTACAAAAATATACACAGAATAATAAATTCCAAAATTATTAAATTATTATTGTCAACTACACAAGGTTTTTAAAATACGATTCATCTCTAGATCAAGTTCCCTTATTTCCTCAATATTATTTGTTTCGATTGAGGATTGCAAATGAAATTTTCATGTGCACTATAATTTTTCGTTTTGGAAGTCTGTTAGGCTTAAAACGAGTGGTGTGTAGACAAGCGTTTGATAGTAAATAGTTGACTAACAGTTGGAGTAAAACTGAAGGGACATTGTTTATTTCGTGCCATAGACGTCCAAATTTAACTGAGCAGTCGAACGCTTCAGTTAAATCGTATGTATGTAGTGTCTGTTAGTTAGTCCTACTGGTTTTGATTGAAATTACGATTAGATAAAACTGTACAATTAAAACTGCGTAGTTAAAACTGAACGTTTGTAGCGCGGGTAATGTAACAAACCTTCAGTTATATACCCGGAATAGATTGACTACAACATTATTTTAACAACAATTAGTTTCTTTACATTTAAGGATATTAAAATATCAAATTGTGTAAAAGCAACATACTTACAGACAAATCGCAAAACTCAGTCCTTCGCGCAGTATTAATGTGCAGGGTATGATAACAGCGGGAGAGGTGGCGAGGAGGTAAAAAGACTGACTTGTGCGGTTTGCCTTAGTCCCTGATATGTCTAAATGGACTTAAAAACTTCGCTTTTAGGGTTAAATTGTAATTGACACACAGATAACAATATTCCCGTCGACAAAAAAAGGTCCCGATCATTTTGTCCACCAAAATATAGACGAACTGCATAACTACAAGTCTCCGTGTGCTACAGGGGTATGACGATAGACGATATGCAAGCTGTCAAGAGGCGAGGCGGTGCTAGGTGGTTCAAAAGAGTTATGACCTTTACTATACAAAGTCCGACATTTAATATATTACTTACGTTATCTATACTTATAATAAATCTGTAGAGAGGTCAATTCTGTACATGAAATATATTTCCAAAATAACTATCAGGGGGTGATTAGTGGTCGATACTGATGCCAAAAATGCAATCAGTAAAATTTTTGTCTGTCTGTCTGTCTGTCTGTATGTTCTTTATAGAAACAAAAACTACTAGACGGATTTTAACGAAACTTGGTACAATTATTCTTCATACTCCTGGGCAGGTTATAGTATACTTTTCATCACGCTACGATCAATAGAAGCAGAGCAGTGAAGGGAAATGTTGAGAAAACGGGAGAAGTTACTCCATTTTTTAAGCTTCCGTCGCCGTCGCTTGGTAGGGTAGGGGTAGGTTAGGGTTTGGGTAGGGGTAGGGACGGGGTAGGGTAGGTGTAAGGTAGGGGTAGGGGTAGTATTAGGGTTTCACGCAGACGAAGTCGCGGGCGTCCGCTAGTTAGAAATATAGACACTCATCTGTTATTTAGATATAAATGATAGATATTATTCACCCTGACTTCAATTGAAATTAATTAATTAGCTAATATTTTTTCATCGTTTGGTCACAATTTAACTAGGCAACCTATGTGCAACGAGTCAGGGTGAATATTATCTATCATTTATTTCTAATTACAATTAAATAACAGATGAGTACATGAGTAACAGATGAGTATGAGTATATACTTCTAATAACGGATCTCGTACTAAATAGCACCAAATCGCCTCACTTGCAAGCTATGGCGAGGTAAACCAATGCAAGGTGGCTCTAATGAGTTATTACCTTTAAACATTGCTCGGACGACACATAATACGAATGAAGAAAGGACGAAAAATATACATTGAATAATAAATAGAAAATATTGAATAATGAATTTCACAATTATTAAAATTTTAAATATTATTGTCAACTACATGCGTTTTTAAAAGAAACAATGGTTTTACGTTTTAGTAGGCATAACATATCTGTAGATTTGAAAAATTCATATTGTCGACCGATAGCGGCGGAGTAATATCCTTCTCTTACGTCCTTACGCAACGAAAGAGAGAGCGATACTTTGGATTGCGTCGCTATTGGTCGACATTTGTCTTTATTTCGTATCGAGATATGCAAGCCTACATGATTCCTCGAAATTTTATGCGACACAATATCGTGAATAATATTTTCATGTCCACTATACTTTTTTCGTCACGAAACTAAATAAATGAATTAAAATACGCTTGAATTAAACAAATGAGTAGAGTTCCGCAATATAAGATTTTAGGTATCACAGGTTTCGCAGGGGCGCGGTGACCCGAAGTCTCCTCACGCGTCTTTTTTTGTACATCACCTTATTTCGGAGACCTCATAAAGAATGCAGACTATAACAATATTCCTATTGTATTAAATTTGCACAGTTCGGCGTATGCTTTAACTTAAATCAACCTGACAACTAATATTATATACAGCTAAAGTTTGTGATGTTGTAGTGGGTAATTTGTCTATTGAACCGATTTTGAAAATTATTTTACCCATAGAAAGCCACGTTATTCGCGAGTGTCGTTTATTATATCCCCGTGTTCACGGGAACCGGTACTATGAGGGTAAAATCGCAGGTAAAATCAATAAAATTTTTATAATTTAATATTGTGATGTGTTGCATTACTTATAACTAAAGTTTTTCTTTCTTTCTTTTCAGGGCGTCCGCTATTTGTCAACATATTGACAATATAATAGGGATGATGACAAGGTTTTAATGAATTATTGATTTTAGGAGACATTCGGGTAAATAAGGTCAATATTAATTAATTAATTGATAGCAATTTTTAATATTGGTCTTAATAAGTGTCATGATACTACGTCATGATACGTGGGCACATTGACGTATCATGACAGGAAACAAACCTTAACAAACCAAGTTATAGATTTAGATATTGTCATGATACAAGTAAATGACGTAATATGACGGGAAGCAGATTTAAAATAGAACAGTTTATTAACAAAATTCATACATTTTTAGCTTCCTTACATTCAATGTGACATTTTTTTACTATATTAAAACTATATAAACATAAACGGACAAATAAAAAAAGGTATTTGTAGCTGTGTTTGAACGCGCATACAAATTTAATACTCACTTTGATCGATGACGTCATTCTTTTGTGACATTTAGTATGGAGCATTTTTAAGTGATCCGTGGCAGAGATGCAAATATGACCCTTAAAATCCTGTTTAAAGTAATGGTTGCAGATACCCTGTTACTTTTACAAAATTGCTTTACTTAATACTCCTAATTTATATACAATTTAAAAGAAAATGTCATCATCCCTATTATAGGTGTGCCATCCCATCCCATTGTAACTCAAGCTCAACAGCATATATACAGTGGCGTGCACTTCTTATATGCAAACATGCCCTGCCTACCCTTATGAGTCGTTAAACCTGTCTGAAAGACGTATTGTAGAACATTTTGTACGATTTGTACGTATAGTGCATGCTCTAGTTGAAGATTTTGTGCACGCCACTGCGTATATACAAACTAAGTCGTACTATTGAGCCCCTCGTTAAAGCTCTGTACATAATCTCTGAAGGATCAACAAGTGTCAAACATTCGCTCTCAGTGTGAACGCGACACGCCGTCTGTGATGTAGAACATTTCTCCGAACCATTCGTTGTGCTCGTCCAGGTACCTGGAATAGGGTAGTTGACTCATATCAAATTTAATATAAACAATATTTGGTATAGTACATGGAATAAGGGTCCGAAATATATCGATATCAATCAATAAAAGTTAAGGATTTATTAAAAAATGCGTAGGGAGGAAAGTCATATTACTAGGAAAATGTTGAATGTGCAAGTGGAAGGACATAAGAGGAGAGGAAGGCCAAAGAACAGATGGTTGGATTGTGTGAAAGAGGACATGTGTGTAAAAGGAGTGGATGATGAGTTAACGAGTAATAGAGACGAATGGAAAAGATTGACATATTTTTCCGACCCCACTTAAGTGGGATAAGGGTAAGGAGATGATGATGAAGTAGGATTTTTTAAAAAACTTAACATAAATATTACTTATTTTTTAAAAATTTTCAAACGTCAAAATTGCTGACGTCCATTTTGTGACGTCACTAACACACTTGATGTACTAAACTTCAAACTTATTGTTAGCTAATATTTCAGTCAAACTGCGTCTATAGAATCGATGTTTCATTCTGTTAAAATTACACGTGTTTGTATTACTATTTAAATGTATAGCTTTTATAGTTTTTAAGTGTAAGGACACAGGATATATTTATTGGTGTTAAATATTTTCGATGTGTGAGTTTACCTCTTTAGCTGGTGTAAGAGGGAGGTTAGTACCAATCAGCCTCCTTAACTGCCAACCTCACCTGCTCGTGGTGCACCCTGCAGATGGACCGAGGAGGCTCTGGCGACCGGTAAATGGCGGTATAACCATTTCAATTCAGTTAGACTTCATAAGTATCACAGACCGGTGAGCAGCGACGGCTGTGCGAGATGCCTAGGATTGCGAATGACCAACCCGCATGCCCAGCGTGGTCATTCTTTGGGCATCAACCTTTTATGGATACAGCCAAAAACAAACAGTCCCAGTAAGAGGCACGATGAATATCAACTTACAGCTGGAACGGTATAAACTGGTGAAATCTACGCTCCCACCTACTGGTGCCCAAATCCAAACCCCTGAGAGTTTTCAACTGGAGTTACAGAACCGCTTCGATTGCCTAGCAGATTGCGTTGCTGTGGACGATGTAAACAACAGGCTTGTGGAAACTGTCCATACGGTCGGGTTTAAGTTCTTCAAAAACCACCGTACAAAAAGAACCAACAAGTTCTCGGAACATACACACAAGCTCATGGAGGAGAGGCAAGCAATGAGATTGCAGTCTTCAACAAACGCGTCAAAGTACCATGCTCAACGACCACAGCAGAGTTTCTCAATGTGTATGGGCTTAAAATGAACATGAGTAAGACGAAGATCATGTCTAATGGTCATGTACCGCTTCACCCAATTATTGAGGACTCTGCGTTTGAAATCATAGACGAATATATATACCTAGGACACACAGTCCAGTTAGGTAGGTCCAATTTTGAGAAAGAGGTAAATCGCCGAATCCAGCTCGTCTGGGCAGCGTTTGGGAAACTCCGCGACATCTTTTCGTCCGAAATTCCTCAGTGCCTGAAGACGAAAGTCTTTGAACAGTGCGTGTTGCCAGTGATGACCTACAGATCCGAAACTTGTTCGCTAACTATGGGCTTTATTAGAAAGCTCAAAGTCATTCAGCGGGCGATGCAGGGAGCTATGCTTAGCGTTTCTCTTCGTGATCGAATCAGAAATGAGGAGATCCGCAGACGAACCGACATAGCTGAGCGAGTTGCGAAGCTGAAGTGGCAATGGGCGGGGCACATAGTTCGAAGAGCCGATGGACGTTGGGGTCCCAAAGTGCCGGAATGGCGACCCCGCACTAGTAAGCGCAGTGTTGGCCGACCCCCCACCAGATGGACTGACGACATCAAGCGAGTCGCAGGGATTCGCTGGATGCAGGTGGCTCAGTATCGTGATGTTTGGAAGTCTTATGTCCTGCAGTGGACGTCCATAGGCTGATATGATGATGATGATGATGATGATAATGATAATGATGATGATGATGATGATGATGATGATGATGAAGTCAAGTCTAAAGGTAAAATATCAATTATAAATGTTGCAATACTCACTGTACAAACATGTCTATGTGTTTCAATATAAGTTTCAATTTGAAGTCGGGCATCTGCGTCGCGTTCAAGAAATCAGGCAGTTTTACTGTAAAGTGAACACATCGGTTAGTTAATATATAAGAATTTATCTTTTTCTTATATCGTCACCAACCCATATTCGGCTCACTGCTGAGTTCGAGTCTCAGAATGAGAGGGGTTAGGCCAATAGTCCACCACGCTGGCCCAATACGGATTGGCAGACTTCACACACGCAGAGAATTAAGAAAATTCCCTGGTATGCAGGTTTCCTCACGATGTTTTCCTTCACCGTTTGAGACACGTGATATTTAATTTCTTAAAATGCACACAACTGAAAAATTAGAGGTGCATGCCCCGGACCGGATTTGAACCCACACCCCCCGGAATCGGAGGCAGAGATCATATCACTGGGCTATTACGGCTTTTCTTTTTATAATAATAAACAGACAAAAAGCTATCTCCTATTTCAATATATGTTTATTAAAGGAATGTTAGTTCTCAATAACGGCTGAATCGGCCTCCGTGGCGCAGTTTTATGCGCGGTGGATTTACAAGACGGAGTTCCTGGGTTCGATCCCCGGCTGGGCCGATTGAGGTTTTCTTAATTGGTCCAGGTCTGGCTGTTGGGAGGCTTCGGCCGTGCCTAGTTACCACCCTACCGACAAAAACGTACCGCCAAGTGGGTGTGGATTTTCATCCTCCTAACAAGTTAGCCCGTTTCTTTCATGGATTGCATCATCACTTACCATCAGGTGAGATTGTAAAATGTGAATAAAAAAAAATAATTTAGCTGAAAATGAATGGGGAGGTAGCTTAGAACCAGAAGACGTCTATAGGATTCTTAGGGTAGAGGCAGGGTAGGCTAGGATAGGATAGGGATATGGTAGGGTAGGATAGGGATAGGGAAGAAGTGCACATAAGTCAAAGCTAAGCCTAACCGGGTCCGCGTAATAGTTATAAAGATACATACAGACATACATACAGATTTTTCAAGGTTTATTTAAGTACATACGAACATAAAACAGAATTTAGTATATTTACCAAAGAGTCTCGCTAGATGGATGGCTCCATACACTCTACAGGGAAGGTGCTCTGTATTCTCTCTCGGTATTAGTTGCCATTTGGCTACCTGGGGAAAGAACGTTTACTTATAATTTCATAAACATACTATACATATAGTAGGGTAAAAAAACAACTTTTTCAAAATTGATCGTGTTATACCTAGGTACTTCAAATTTAAAAGAGGATTTAAAAAAATATTTTTTTTTTAAATTCAAAAAAAAATCGCCTTCGAGTTATTTAAACAAATAGACGGCAATTAACCATGCCGTTTTTCTCCGAAACTACTGTTAGCGTTAGCTTTTCACTTGAAGATTTCCGGAATACTTTGAAACTCTAAAATTTTTAAAATGATGGTCACTTTTGGGGGGATAAGATGGAAAATTAAAAAAAAAAGCTAGTGCACCGTGTGATCAAACAAACGAGTGAGTAGATGCAGTAGTACCTTGTCGAGTAGTTGCGAGAGCGGGTTGCGGGCGGGCGTAGGGGGCGCGGGGGGCGGACGCGCCGGGCGCGCCCAGCTCTCGCTCAGCGACGAGCCGCTGCTGCCTACACTGTGAAAACAAATTAACTACAGTGAGCTTCAAGTAGACATATCCTGACCCTCCCAAACCTCAAAAAGAAACGTCTGAAGTCTATGATCCAAAAAAAAAATCAAAATTCATTTATTTCAAGTAGGCTCAATTTACAAGTACTTTTGACACGTCAGTTGACTATTTGTAAAGATTCTACCACCGGTTCGGAAGGCAGGTTCTGCTGAGAAGATACCGGCAAGAAACTCAACAGTTGCTCTTTTGAAATGAAAAAGTCATACAGTATTACAATTTACAATTGATAACAATTACAAATTCTTATAGTTTTATTTCATGTGTGAAGGTGGAAGCTGATCCAATGGCCTCTGGGCACTTTTATCGTAAAGGAACTCATCAATAGTGTATTAACCTCGACTAAGTAAATGTTTTTAACACATTGCTTAAAGTTGTGCATATTGGCAAGTCCATCACAGTCTTGGGGATCTTGTTATAGAAGAGTACACCCAAACCTACAAAAGATTTTTTAACTCTTTGGAGACGATACGCAGAAATAACTAATTTATGCCCGTGTCTATTAAGACGTGGGTTTAAATCTCCTTTTCGTTTGTACAAATTAATATTTTGTCTTACATAGACTATACTGCTAAATATATACTGACAGGCTAATATCATTGCTCTTGTTTATCATTTTCATTGTTAAAGAACCTTAAAATAAATTGCAATCCTAATTTATCCTAATTTAGGACATATGGGGGGACAAACATATCTATACAAAAATACAATGCAATACAGACAATTTTCAAATTTACATACAAACAGGTCGAAATGATGATTTTGCTTATTTAAAAGTGGGTTAAAGTCACCTGGAGGACAGCGTCTCGAAGGTCCGCTGCTCGCCAGAGGTGGAGGGCGCCGGCTCCTCGCTCTCGGACTGCGACACCGCGGACTTGTGCGAGCGGAGCCTGCGGACAATGTGCTACAATATACGGATAGTCGACGATACCTGCAACGAATGAAACAGTGTCACTCTGTTCAGGACGCCATTAAGGATTGTTGGACTACTGTAGCAGTTTAGTCGAGTAGCGTAAAGGACAAGTCCCAATTTATTAAAAAAATATACAATCAACCGCATTTCTTTTTTTAAATTAATTAAATAAAATGTATTTTTTTCATTAGCTGACAACATTAACTAAGAATTTTTATCATGGCAACATTCTTATAACTTAAACCTTGACAGGTTGTCAGTGATCTTCGCGTAGTAGCGTTCGTGGCGTTTTGCAATTTGAATTATTAACTTGCGTCAATTATTGACATTTGACAATATTACATGACATTGACAGCTTACACGGATATTAATTAAACTGTTTACATCCAATTCGTATATCTCCTTTTCATTGTTTATGAAATACAAAAATTTGAGCACTAAAAAAACTTCTTTCCTTATACAGGGTGCTCGGGAGTATTTCCCATAACTTCAAGATGTTGACGAAACCACTGTGAGACCAATGGGTTTAGCCCCACGTGTTACATTCTGCTTTTGACTACGATTGCGAGAAAATAAAATAGTTTAGTACAATATTCAATGATTTATTTTAATTGAAAATTAAATGTACAAAGTCTACAATTTTGGATATTAAGGGAGATGCTTTTACCCAGTAACATAATTTCCGACTACTTTGAAGATGAATAATGTACTATGTAAGGTAAACGTGGGAGATAATAGCTTAAAAAACTCCTTTCGTAAGTGAATCCATTCGTTGTTGTTTTCTCCACTTATTAAATTTTTCGTAGGTAGGTATTTAAGTAAATGCGTCTCGACTTTGATGGTAACAGATTGAAAATTTCATCCATCTCCAAACTAGGATCACCATTCTCACTAGATGAAGACAACAATTACAATTATTGTTGAAAAATATGTAAGTTACGGTCACAAATTTACAATGAATTTCTGAAAAAAATCAAGTGTGTATTATTCACGCCAATTGGTTTTTAAATTCTCGTTTTTTAATTTTATATTTTTCACGTGAGAAAAAGGCAAAGGTATTACACCGTAAAGGATTTCCCATGTCTTCAAATCTCGCTCTATTTGCAACTCAATAAAAATTAAATAAAAAAAATGAACGTATTTCACAGACAAGAACGCTGCATTTCATTCCAATTTAAAGTTTTTTATTTATTTTTCGAAACAATCAGGGCCTTACCTATAATGATTCTATTTTCGAATAAAACCTCCTCCGTTTTATAGTAGGCTAGTACTTGGCTAGTACTCGTAACAAACAAGGATTAAAAAACAAAATTACTTTAGCCCCTAGAGGCTTAAATGCTTGTTTAGCCCCGCTGTGGAGTGGTAATATGACAGTGTTTTTGAGCAAGAGTAGTGAAAATTAAATTACTTATTTATTTTACTTGTTTATAAATAAACTTGATATCTTAGATTATATTGCAGATTAGATTAGTATATATTTGATCATGTTGTTACCTTGTTGAATTAATGGATATGAGTAGATCTGTAGCTTAGAAAGTAATGACATAATATATACTCTGTAAAAAATTGTAA